>NC_058384.1:1613541-1936250 GCF_018350175.1 Felis catus
CTCACTTGCTCACATGCGCTCTCTCTCTCTCTCTCTCTCTCAAAAATGAATAAACATTAAAAAAAATAATAAATTTAAATATTTGGTAGAATTTACCTATGAAGCTGTCTGGTCCTGGACTTTTGTTTGTTGGAAGTTTTTTGATTACTGATTCAATTTAATTGCTAGTAATTCATCTGTTCAAATTTTCTATTTCTTTCTGATTCAGTTTTTGGAGTGTATATGTTTCTAGGAACGTATCCAGTTCTTCTAGGTTGCCCAACTTGTTGGCATACCATTTTACGTACTGTTCTCCTATAATCTTTTTATTATTCTGTGGTGTCAGTTATTTTTTTCCCTCTTTCATTTCTGATTTGATTAGTTATTTGAGTCTCTGTTTCTTTTTTTCTTTTTTTTCTTTTTGAGGAGCCTGGGCTACGCTCTTATCAATATTGTTGATCTTTTCAAAACTCCAGCTCTTGGTTTCATTGACCTGTTCTATGTTTTAAATTTCTGTTTCATTTATTTCTACTCGAATTTCCTTCCTTTCCTTTCCTTTTTGGTTTTATTTGTCCTTTTTCTAGCTCCATTAGGTGTAAGGTTACGTTGTTTGAGATTCTTCTTGCTTCTTGTGGTAGCCCTGTGTTGCTATAAACTTCCCTCTTAAAACAGCTTCTGCTGCATCCCAAAGATTTGGGACCATTATATTTTCATTTTCATTTTCTCCATGTGTTTTTTATTTTATTTCCTCTTTGATTTCTTGATCAAATTGATCCATTTATTGTTTAGTAGCGTGTATTTAACCTCCATGTATTTGTGTTCTTTCCAGATTTTTTTCTTGTTGATTTTTAGTTTCATAGAGTTGTGGTCAGAAAAGATGCATGCTATGACTTCAGTCTTTGGAATTTGCTGAGACTTGTTTTGTGGCTGGATATGTGATCTGTTCTGGAGAATGTTCCATGTGTACTTGAAAACAATGTGCATTCTGCTGATTTTGGATGGAATGTCTGAATATACCTGTTAGATCAGCTGCCCCAGTGTGTCATTCAAAGCCACTGTTTCCTTGTTGATTTTCTGTTTACATGATCTGTCCATTGATGTAAGCAGGGTGCTAAAGTCCCCACTATTTTTGTATCCTTATCAATTGCATCCTTCATGTTATTAGCTGCTTGATGTATTGGGGTGTTCTATGTTGGGTGCATAAATATTTACAATTGTTATATCTTCTTGTAGGATTGTCCCCTTTATTATTATATACTGTCCTTCTTTGTCTCTTATTACAGACTTTGTTTTTTTTTTTTTAAATTTTTTTTTTAACGTTTATTTATTTTTGGGACAGAGAGAGACAGAGCTTGAACGGGGGAGAGGCAGAGAGAGAGGGAGACACAGAATGGGAAACAGGCTCCAGGCTCCGAGCCATCAGCCCAGAGCCTGACGCGGGGCTCGAACTCATGGACCGCGAGATCGTGACCTGGCTGAAGTCGGACGCTCAACCGACTGTGCCACCCAGGCGCCCCCAGACTTTGTTTTAAAGTCTATTTCGTTCAATAATAATTGTTACCCTGGCTTCCTTTTCACTTCCATTTACATGATAAATGCTTTTCCATCCCTTCAATTTCAACCTGCAGGTGTCTTTGGGAATGAAATGAGTCTCTTGTAGGCAGCATATAGATGGGTCTTGCTTTTTTATCCATTACGTCACCCTAGGTCTTTTGATTGGAGCAAAATTGATTGCGTCCATTTACATTCAAAGTAATTATTGATATGTATGTACTTACTGCCATTTTGTCACTCCTTTTATGGTCGTAGTTCGTCTCTGTTCCTTTCTTTTGAGAAGTCCGCTTTCTTTAGTGATATATTTGGATTCCTTTCTCTTTATTTTTTGCATATCTGTTACCAGTTTTTGATTTGTGGTTAACATTCGGTTTGCACGTAATGTCTTATGTGTATAGGAGTCTATATTAAGTTGATGGTTGCTTAAGTTTGAACCCATTGTAAAGGCACTAAATTTTTACTCTTTCCCACGGTGTAGGTATCTGGTATCATACTTTACATACGTTAATTTTGTGAATCCCTTGACAGATTTTTACATATATACTTATTCTTGCTTTTGTGATTCCTGCTTTTCTTATTCCTGCTTATGGTCTTTCCTTGCCTCTCAGAGTCCCCTTTATCGTTTCTTGTGGGTCTGGTTTAGTGGTCATGGACTCCTTTAAACTTTGGGAAGCTCTTCTCCATCCTTCTATTCTGAATGATAGCCTTGCTGGATAGAGTATTCTTGGCTGCAGGCTTTTCCTTTCAGCACTTGGATTATATCATGCCCCTCCCTTCTGGCCTGCAAAGTTTCTGCTGAGAATGCAGCTGAGTGCCTTATGGGATTTCCCTTGTATGAAACTGCTTTCTTTTCTCTTGCTGCTTTTAAAACTCTCTCTTGATCCATGCTTCTTGCCACTTAAATTCCTCTGTGCCTTGGTGTGGACCTCCTTTGGTTTTGTTAGGGGCTCTCTGTGCCTCCTGAATCTGGACTTCTGTTTCCTTCCCCAGATTCAGGAAGGTTTCAGCTGTCATTTTTTTCAAATAAATTTTCTGTCCTCTTTTCTCTCTTCTCCTTCTAGGACCCCAATAATGCAAATGTTATTAGGCTTGATGGTATCACTGAGTTCCCCTAACTTGTTCTCATTTTTTCTTTTTCTCAACTACTCAGCTTGATTTCTCTCCATTACTCTGTCCTCCAGGTCACTGATCTGTTCTTCTGCTTCCTCTACTCTACTATTTATTCCATCTTGTGTATTTTTAATATCAGTTATTGTGTTCTTTGTCACTGATTGGTTCTTTTTTATGTTTTCTGTCTCTGTGTTGAGGGTCTCACTGAGGTCCCCCACTCTTTCTCAGTCCAGTGAGTATATTTATGACCATTACTTTAAATTCTCTACCAGGGAGGGGCGCCTGGGTGGCGCAGTCGGTTAAGCGTCCGACTTCAGCCAGGTCACGATCTCGCGGTCCATGAGTTCAAGCCCCGCGTCGGGCTCTGTGCTGACCGCTTAGAGCCTGGAGCCTGTTTCCGATTCTGTGTCTCCCTCTCTCTCTGCCCCTCCCCCGTTCATGCTCTGTCTCTCTCTGTCCCAAAAATAAATAAACGTTGAAAAAAAAAAAAATAAGTAGGGAGCAGGCAGTAAAGTAAGAAAGCCTGTCGCTGAGCCGTGGTAAAGTCCAAGTCCTCCCCTGAAGAGTCTGCAGCCCAAGTCCAGTGTGAAGGGCACGTGGAAACGCAACCAGAATGCCTCTCGGGGAGAAGAGACCTTCCATCTAAGGCCCAGGGAGTCGCACACGTGTTTTGCAAGGAACAATCAGTCAAAAATAGCTAAACACACATAAACACAAGGACCGTGAGTGAGAACCATAGCGAAAATACAGCACAGGTGACCTGGGCAGCTCGGTCAGGTAGGCGTCCAGCTTCAGCTCAGGTCATGATCTCACGGTCCGTGGGTTCGAGCCCCACGTCGGTCTCTGTGCTGACAGCTGGGAGCCTGGAGCCTGCTTCGGATTCCGTGTCTCCCTCTGTCTCTGTCTCTGTCTGTCTCTCCCTAAGTAAACATTTAAAAAATAATAAATAAATAATAAAACAGTACAGACTGACCCTAACACTTCAGACATTTGAATTATCAGATATAGATTACGACAAAATACTTCCCGTGTTTAAAGGAACAGAGATTTAAACAAGCTACGTATTTTAGGAGAACAAGGAACTACTGAAAATGGCAGAGCAGATTGGAAGAAGAATCCAGAAATGAAAATCATTCATTAAATAGAATGTGATAGTGTTCGCAGGCGTGGCAGGAGATCGAACGGAACCAGAAAAGAGAATCAGGAAGCCAGAGAATGGAACAGAAGAGAATGCAGCCCAAAGAGACTGAGGATGGAAATAGGAAAGAGCCATTGGGATTGGTAGGGCAAAGTGAGAAGTCGGACACAAGTTTAACTGAAGTTCAGGGAGAGGAGAGCAGACAGAACAGAGGCAGTAATTGATAGGATAAAGGCTGAGAGTTTTCCAGAATTAACAGATGGGAGAAATTCAATCCCAAGCAAGATAAAGTCTTAAAAAAAAAAAAAAAAAAAACTTGCACATATATACATGTTCATGGAACTGCAGAAAATCAAAGGAAAATCTTTTTTAACATCTGTATTTTTGAGAGACAGAGAGCGTGAGCAGGGGAGGGGCAGAGAGAGAGGGAGACACAGAATCTGAAACAGGCTCCAGGCTCCAAGTTGTCAGCCCAGAGCCTGACGTGGGGCTCGAACTCACGAACTGCGAGATCATGACCTGAGCCGAAGCCAGATGCTTAACCGACGGAGCCCATCAGGTCCCCTAGAAAATCAAAGGAAAATCTTAAAGAAGCTAGAGGAAAAGTAACATTCAAAGGCATGAGAATGGCATCTTCATTATGTTGGGAGAAGTGAAATGTTACACTAAAGCTGTGCAGACGAAACTCTTGTTTCTAAATTGAGGATGAAATAAAACAGGCCAAAAAGAGAGAAAAACAGAATTCGTCATTAGCAAACGCTAATAATGTGAGCTAACTGACATACTTCAGGCAGAGGGGAAAGGGAAACAATTGAAAGGTCTGAGACGGGAGAGGAGGAAAGCAAGTGGTAAATCGATCCCGACAAAGATCAGGCAGCGTACTAGCATCCGGCTTTTGGAGCAGGACGGGACATTGACCAGATGAAGCGGAGGGACGAAGAATAACGTATAAGCCAGGCCTGGGGAGCATATGGAGGTTTCAGGTCTCGTGTTATCAAGGAGGCTAATTAACAATGACCTGGAGACTCGGGCAGGTCAAGTATGCACGCTGTGGTTTTTAGAGCAGCCACTAAAACAGTCGAAAAAAATTGCACAACTTCCCCAATCTTAGAGGAGGGAGAGAAGCTTGTTCTGCTGTTTCGTGAACGAGGAGTTTTTAAGTTCCAAGGTGGCACACAGCCTGATCTCGACTTCGTAGGTACGTAAACCCTTGCACCTGGGCATCAGGGGACACGTACGATGATATTCAGAACATCGTCGTTAGTCACAAACAGTTCCAACGTGTCACCCACAACAGAATGGATAAATACGTGGTGTATTCACACGACAGACAATACAGTCATGCAGGGGAATGAACCACAGCTACAGCTTTGTCGACAGAAGGAAGCTCAAAGACGATGACAAAACTACACACACACCCCCTCGTCACTCGTCACCACTCAGGCACTACGTCTTTGCACGCTTGCCTGCTTGTTGAAACTAATTTCTAACTCCAAAACTGTACTCTCAGTGCTTAGGGGTCATTTACACGTGTGCCGAGTGCGGAAACGTTTCAGTCCCCCCCCCCCCCGCCGTGTGCACAGCCCTTCTCTGTGCATACTCCCCCCCCCCCCACGCACACTCCCCCTCCGTGCACACTCTCCCTCGGTGCACACCCCCCCCCGGGCACACTCCCCCTCTGTGCACAGCTCCCCTCCGTGTACACTCCCCGTGCACAGTCCCCACCGCATGCACAGTTCCCCTCCATGCACAGCTCCCCTCCGTGTACACTGCCCCCCCGTGTACAGTTCCCCCCCCGTTGCACACTCCCCCTCTGTGCACAGCTCCCCTCCGTGTACACTCCCCATGCACAGTCCCCACCCCGTGCACAGTCCCCCTCCATGCACTGTTTCCCCCCCGTGTGCACACTCTCCCCCCATGCACAGTCCCCCCCCCCGTGCACACTCCCCCCTGTGCACAGCTCCCCTCCATGCACAGCTCCCACCATGTGCACACCCCCCCCCTGCACAGTCCCCCTCCGTGCACAGCTCCCCTCCGTGTACCCTCCTCCCCTCCCCGTGCACAGTTCCCCCCACCCCCCTGTGCACACTCCCCCTCCGTGCACAGTCTCCCCGCCCCGTGCACACTCCCCGCTGAGATCAAACGGGTGACATCCGGCTTCCGGTCGTAGCTCTCCTAGTGTCACACGGGTGCTCTCGTCGTGTCTAGTGCCGCAGCTTTCATGTTTGTGCTTTTGGCTGGTGGTTTTGCTGCTCACGATGGCAAAGCCGAAATGCCGTGTGGAGTCCCTGCCCGGAAGGCTGTGATGTGCCTTATGGAGAAAGTACCTGTGTCAGATCCGCTTCATTCACTCGTGAGTTCTAGTGCTTTTGGCCGTGGGTCCAGTCTTAACGCATCAATACCATCAAGATGTCTTTAAGCACTTTACTGACTATGTGACAAAAATGTAAACAGGAACAATAGTTCAGCGCCCACTGACGCAGTGTTCGTGGTGACTTCACTACACAGAGAACCAACTGTGTACAGAGCCATATATGGAGAGAGAGCTGGAAGAGAACATACGAATTTGCTCTGGGTGATACGATTCTGCGTGATTTCTATTTTTGCCTCGTCCTTCCTAGATCTCCATATTTAGATGATGAGACTGTATAGGAAAAAGCTGAATGGCACTTTTAAATTTAAAAAAAAAAAAAAGGCAAAACAGAAAGATGAATGACTCCCGGACCATAGGCTTAATCAGAAAACCAAATCACAGAAACACAACGTTTATCAGAACAAGAATAAAATCAGCCGTGAAGTTCTGGCAGCCTGGGGTAGGAGGCGAGCAGGATTGTCGAAAAGGTAACACGATGTTGAACACAAAACCATTGCACCTGAAGTTTAATTCTCCCTTTATAGTTAGTACCAGCCTCCCTCAAACCCTGGATCCTACACCAGATTAAAAACCTGTATAGAGGGGCACCTGGGGGGCTCAGTCACTTGAGCGTCTTGATTTCGGCTCAGGTCATGATCTCATGGTTCGTGGGTTCAAAGCCCTGCATTGGGCTCTGTGCTGACGGTGCGGAGCCTGCTTGGGATTCTCTCTCCCCCCCACCCCGGCCCCAACTCGTTCTCTCTCTCTCTCTCTCTCAATTAAAAAAAAAACCTACACAGGCACATCAAAAAGATGCTTAACATCATTTGTCATCAGGAAACTGTGAATCGAAACCATAGTGAGATACAATTTCACACCCACCAGGGAGAGTAGAATCCAAAGGGCAGGTGATAAGGAACGCGGCAGTCATGTGAGGCTGGGGGCTTTGCGTGCTTGATGGGAATGTAAAATGGTGTGGCCGCCCTGGAAAACAGTCTGTGAACTCCTCAGAAAGGTGAACAGTCCCCATCTGACCCAGCACTCCTACTCCCAGGTATATACCCGAGGGAAATTCAAACCTTGTCACACCGAAACTTGCCACGAATGTCACGGCAGCATTGTTCGTAAGACAGAAACCACGCCAGCGTTCCTGACGAATGGACAGACAGAACACGGTAGGTACACAGACGTGATACACACGAGCACGTCTATACCGAGGAACATTATTCACCCATCAACAGGACTGAAGTATAGACACGCTACAGCCTGAATGACCCCCAAAACATCATAGGAACTGAGAGAAGGCAGTCCGAAAGGCCACACGTCCTCTCACTTCCATGAAACGTCCAGAATAGGAAACTCGGCCGAGCTGGGCGGTAGATGAGCCGTCGCCCGGGGCTGGGGATGGGTGGCTGACTCGCCAAGGGCGTGTGGGTTTGGTCTTCAAGTGATGAAAATGTTCTAAAAATGATTGTGGTGATGGCTCCACAAGGTGATGAATATACTAAAAAGCATTGAAGTGAGTGAATTTTACGCTATCTAAATTGTATTTCAAATTAAAAAAAAACAAAAACAAAAACAAAACCTGCCCACAAAACCCAGAGTCCCAGAAAGCGACGACAACTGTGCGCACGCCGGCACAGAAGGTTGAGGTGCTGAGTCCGCGGACACGGGAACTGAGGGGCAGAGAGGCTAACTTGTGACAGGTCCGGGATGTACATGAGTTCAAGGTCAGGCTGAGAGAACGTGGCCCCCGTGGGTCGCTAGCAGGTACAGCCACCCACGGCTGAGTCGGCACCCCTGCCAGAGTGACCCGGGCTGAAGCTGGCCGGGTGGAAATGTCCGGCTTGGACGTTCGGGTGGCCGGGAGTGCCGCCGGCTGTGTGGCGTGCCACACGGACGGCGGGCGGAGAGCTGTCTGAGGGCAGATGACCACAGCCTACTGTGGACACAGAACATCTGAGGACCTAAAAGGACTTCCAGGCACAGCTTCCACTTCTATTCTTGTAAGATTTGTGCCCCTTGACAACATCACCCCCATTTACCCCGCCCCCGCCACCACCGTCCTAGTCTCAGTCTCTACGAAACGGGCTTTTCTGTCTTAGATTCCACACGTGAGTGATCCGGTTTTTAGGTTTCTCCGTCTGGCTTCTTTCGCTCGGCAGAATGCCCTGCGGGCTCATCCATGTTGTTGCAAACGGCAGGACTTCCTTCTTTTTTTATGGCTGAGTGACACCCGATTGCGTGTGCGCACGCCACGTTTTCCTCTTCCGGTCACGCGTGGAGAGACGCTTGGGTTGCTTCCACATCTGCGCTGTTGTGAATAAAGCAGCAGGGAACGTGGCAATGCAGACCTCTCTTCAAAGCACCGATCTCTGTTCCTGCGTATAGGTGACCCGGGGTGGCCTTGCCGGGTCGTGTGAGAGTTCAGTGTTTAAGTTTTAAGGAGCTACAGTACTGTCTTCCGTAATGACCCAACCATCTGAAATTCCCGGCAACAGTGTATCAGGGTTTCTTTTTCTCCACATTCTCCCCAACGTTTGTCATCATCTGTCCCCTCGGTAATGACCATCCTCCAACCTTCATGAACCAACCTTCATCCGCAGGTGTGAGGTGATGTCTCCTTGGGGTTGGGTTTGCAGTTCCCTGAGGACGACTGATGTTGAGCACCTTTCCAGGTACCCGTTGGCCATTGTGTATCTTCCTTGGGAAAAGGTCTCTTCAGGTCCTTCGCCCATTTTTTAATCGGATTGGGTTTTTGGCTGTTGAGTTGGATGAGTGAGTGCTTTATACACTTTGGATTTAACTCCTTGTCAGATAGATGGCTTGTGAATATCTTCTCCCATTCTGTAAGTTGCTTTTCCAGTTTATCAATTGTTTCCTTTGCTGTTCGGAAGGAATCTGGTCCCGCTTGTTTGTTTTAGCTTTTGTTGAATGTGCTCCGGTGTCTTTTCCAAGAAATCATTGCCAGGACCATTGTCAAGGATCTTTTTCCATGTTTTCTTCTAGAAGTTTTATTGTCCAGATTTTATTTAAATCTTTGAATCATTTCTACTTGACTTTTTTAAATTAAATTTAAATTAATTAACATACAGTATAGTATTAGATTCAAGAATATAATTTAGTGATTTGTCATTTACATATAAAACCCAGTGCTCGTCCCAGCAAGTGCCCTCCTTAATGTCCGTCAACCCATTTAGCCCATACCCCCACCCATCTCCCCTCCAGCAACCCTCAGTTTGTTCTCTGTATTTGAGTCTCTTATGGTCTGCCTCCCTGTTTTTTACCTTATTTTTCCTTCCCCGATGTGCATCCATTGTGTTTCTTAAATTCCCATGAGTGAAATCATATATTTGTCTTTCTCTGACTTATTTTGCTTAACATAATACACTCTAGCTCCATCCACGTTGTTGCAAATGGCAAGATTTCATTCTTTTTGATGGCTGAGTAATATTCCATTACACACACACACACACACACACACACACACACACACACCCCATGTCTTCTTTATCCATTCATCAGTCGATGGACATTTGGGCTCTTCCCATAATTTGGCTATTGTCGATAGTGCAGCTATCTCCTTTGAAGATAGGAGTGCATCTCCTTTGAATCAGCATTTTTGTAACCTCTGGATAAATATCTAGTAGTGCAATTGCTGGGTCGTAGGGTAGTTCTACTTTTAGTTTTTTGAGGAACCTCCATACTGTTTTCCAGAGTGGCTGCACCAGCTTGCATTCCCACCAGCAGTGCAAAAGAGATCCCTTTCTCCACACCCTCGCCAACGTCTGCTGTTGCCTGAGTTGTTGGTTTTAGTCATTCTGACAGGTGTGAGGTGGTATCTCAGTGTGGTTTTGATTTGTATTTCCCTGATGATGAGTGATATTGAGCATTTTCTCCTGTGTCTGTTAGCCATCTGGATGTCTTCTTTGGGAAGATGTCTATTCTGTCTTCTGCCCATTTCCTCACTAGATTATTTGTTTTTTGGGTGTTGAGTTTGGTAAGTTCTTTATAGATTTTAGATACCCTTTATCTGATTTGTCGTTTGCCAATATCTTCTCCCATTCGGTCAGTTACCTTTTAGTTTTGTTGATTGTTTCCTTCGTTGTGCAGAAGCTTTTTATCTTGATGAGGTCCCAATAGTTCATTTTTGCTTTTATTTCCCTTGCCTTCAGAGGAATGCGTAGTAAGAAGCTGCCGTGGCCAAGGTCAAAAAGGTTGTTGCCTGTTTTCTCCTCTAGGATTTTGATGGTTTCCTGCCTCACATTTAGGTCTTTCATCCATTTTGAGTGTCTTTTTGTGTATGGTGTGAGAAAGTGGTCCGGGCTCATTCTTCTTCTTGTCACTGTCCAGTTTTCCCAGCACCACTTGCTGAGGAGACTGTCTTTATTTCATTGGATATTCTTTCCTGCTTTGTCAAAGATTAGTTGGCCACACGTTTGTAGGTCCATTTCTACTTAGCTTTTGTGAGTGGTGTAAGATAGGGATCCAATTTCATTATTTTGCATGTGGAGACCCAGTTTTCCCAGCTTCATTGGTTGAGGAGACTGTTCTTTCCCCCAGTCTGTGTTCCTGGCACCCTTGTAAAAATGAGTTGACAAAAAAAAAAAAAAAAAAAAAACTAGTTGACCACATACGTCTGGGTTTGTGCCTGGGCTCTGTTCTGTTCCACTGGTCTATGTGCCTGTTTTTATGCCAGAACCGTATTGTTTTTACTACTACAACTTTGTAAGATACCTTCAAATCAGGGAGCAGGATGCTTCCAGCTTTGATCTCCTTTTTCAGAATTGCTCTGGCTATTCGGGGTCTTTTGTATTTCCATACAAATTTTAGAATATTTTTTCTATTTCTGTGAAAAATGCCATGGGGATTTTGATTAGGATTGTATTGTATTATAGACTTTTCTGTGGAAAGAATTTTTCACAATATTCTTCTAATCCAAGAAGACAGGAAGTCTTTCCCGTTACTTCTGTCTTCCTCACGGTCTTCCACCAACTTTGTATATTTTTTAGTGTACAGGTCTTTTATCTCCTTGTTGAAATTTAGTCCTAAGTATTTTGTTCTCTTTGATGCTATCGTAGATAGGACTGCTTTCATGATTTCTCTTTCAGACAGTTTGTTGGTAATGGGTAGTAATGCAACTAATTTCTCTGTTGATTTTATATCCTGCGATTTTACTGAATTCATTTATTAGTTCTAACAGTTTTTTGGAATCTTTAGGGCTTTCCATGTATAAGATGATATCACCTACAAACGGAGGCAATTTCACTTCTTCCTTCCCAATTTTTATGCTTTTCTTTTTCTTGCCTAATTGCTATGGCTAGGGCTCTCTGTACTATGTTGAATAGAGATGATGGGAGTTCGTGTTCTTGATCTTAGAGGGAGAAGGTTTTAACCTTTCACTACTCAGTATGATGCTAGCTATGGCTTGTCATATGTGGCCCTTAGGCTGAGCAAGATTCCTTCTATACTAATTTGTTGGGAGTTTTTATCATGAGAGGATGTTGAATTTCGTCAAATGCTTTTTCTCCATTTACTGAAATGATCATGTGATTTATCCTTCATTCAGTTTATGTGGTGCGTCACATTTATCGATTTGCCCGTGTTGAACCATCCTTGCATCCTGGGATGAATCCCACTTGATCGTGGCTTATGATCCTTTTAATGTGTTCCTGGAATCCATTTGCTAGTATTTTGTTGAGGATCAAATAAGTAGGATTGAGTGCTGGGTGGTTGTGTTTTTAGGATACAAGCGCATTAATAAACAGGGTGGAAAATACAAAGCTGACACTACAGAAGATAGAATTCTCCAGAAAGGCTGTGCAGAGCATGGGGCAGGGGTCAGCTGGACTCTGCACTGGAAGGAGAAGAGGCAGCTCATCAGTGGTTGGTGGGTGGGTTATAGGATTTGGTGTGGGGGGCCGCGAGTTGGAATTGCTCACAATTGCTCACATTTAATGGTATGTCGAGTTAGCCGCCCAGAGAAGGGGGGAGGGGCAGACCAAAGGACTTAGGAAGAGTGAGAAAGGCGTTCAGCCAGGATGGAAACATCAGGCATTCTGTCTGAAGCACGGTCACCATGACGGTCGGTCTTTGGGTTCCCCATTATGTGCTCTCCACTGGAAAATGGTGTCCTCCTGCCATCGTTCTCCCTGGCAGTCGAGTCTGTTACCAAAGTTTGCAGAGATGTTCCCAATGACCCCAAAGACAAATCCTAAAAAAAAAATTTAAAAGTGATGTGCTTGTCTCTAAATCCCAACAGAAACATGCCTACAAGTCCTGTAAGCCCCTGAGTTCCTGGGTTAACGATCTCATCCAGCGAGTGAATTTCTTCAACACTTGGGCCAAAATGGCTTACACTGCAATACATCATCGGTACGGATGAAAGCGGCTTTATTCTCTTGCTTAATTTTGCGAAGAACTTAACGGTTTACCACGCAGTTTCATATGGTTGGACTTTTGGGTTCTCAGAGCAACATGTGAATCCAGTGGGGTTGGGGGGGGGGGCGGGGACTGTTGTCTTCAGTCTAGGATGGAGACCTGGAGACACAGGATACCCTGGGTCCCGTCCGTGGTCCCTCCGCTCAAGGACACACAGGACCAGACCTGGCACATTTATTTCCCTTCCTGTTATTCTACACTCTGTCCTGTGACACCAGCAGAGGGAAGTGCAAAAGGAAGTACGGGTTAGTTACGTGTAATTTTTAAACGAGTTTAATACATAGATCAAAATCATTTGAAGGGCACGAGAGCAGCTGTCGCTCAAGGAGCGCCTGTGTCCCACGTCCTCGTGTGACTCTGACAGTGACCCTGCGAGACGCAGTCAGCCCGGTCATCCGTCACCCTTGTCTTAGATGTGAGCGAGGCACAAGGATGTGAAGTAGCTTGCCCAGCGTTTCACAACTAGGGTAGAAGCCTTGAGATTTGAAGCCAGAAAATCTGGTTCCAAAGTCTGTGCCAAACCGCCTTTTGTGCCACTTACCTCTAAGCAAATGCTAGGACCTATCCTCTCAGAGTCACCAGCCGGAACAATCCATAGACTCCTCAGCGCCCAGTCAGGATGCCCAGCACATCCCTCGTTGCCTAAATCCATTGCCTTCCAGCAAGTTAGGGCCTCACCCTTCAAAGCCACAGCTGGTCTCCCCTGAAGGACAAGACGAGGGTCCCGAGTGGGAAAAGCCTGAGATGAGAAGGGGAGGAGGGGCCGTGGAGGGCCTGGCCGCGTGGATAGGCGATGACGGTGCCCTTGACCCCTCGGTCTACGGTCTGCCTCCTACAGGTACGTGAGATTTGTCGCCACCGGGAAGCATTCCATTCCGTCATCCACCCAAAGCCCCAGATCCTCTGACAATAAAACCAGTGACTTCTGTGAAGGATTTCCTGCAAGATACTGGCTCCCAGCTTTCTTCTTTCCGCAAGGTGAGTGTGAGAACAGGGCCGGGGCCCCCTCCCAGCCCCCCACGTTCGTGCTCCCTGCCAGCCTCCCTCCTCCTCCCCTTCAGCGTGAAAGACCCAAAGCCACAGCCCTGCATCCCCAGGCACTACGCCCTGGGGGTGGGGAGTCTCTCCTCCCTCCCTCCGCTTCCCTTCCCTTCCTCACCCCACCTCCCCCCTCCCCAGTAGGACCACCCTTGCCTGACTGCACCTGCCCCTGGCAGGAGCGTCACCACCTCCACCGACTCTGATGTCAAAGGCCGACGTGGCCTCCCTCAAAGGCCACCACACTTTATCGGGGCCGCGGGAGGTGGGTGCCCCCCAAGGACAGAATCTGCGCCTCAGCCATTTCTGTTCATTCATTCATTCAACAAAAGCGAACGCCTGGAACCGTGCCGGGTCTCGGGAGCCACTGCTCAGGTCACACGGGAGGGGAAGACGTCCCCACGGAGGGCGTTACGATGAGTGGTCGGGTGATGGGGCGTACAAGACATCACGGAGCCCCACGCGGGCAGCCCCCCATCTTTCTACTCCAGGCCGCGCAGCCCCCAGCGCCTTAAACTCCCGATATGTAATCCCAGAACCATTACACGAGTTTCTGAACGAATGTGTGAATGAGTGAACCAGTGAGGGCTTTGGGAGCATAAAGCAGGGGGACCTGAGCGGGGACCAGGAAAGGCTGCTGAGACAGAGAGCCGGCTGCCGGAAGCGGCAGGTGCCGAGCACACAAGGGGACGGCGGTTAATCCCCGGACCCGTTCTCACCGAGGGCCGGGCACTGTCGCGAGCTCTCTGTGGAGAGCGGTCCTCACGACAGTCCCGTGGTGGTGTTCACACGGCCCTCCCTGTTCTCAGGAACCCTGGCACAGAGAAGGTAAGTAATTTTCCCAAAGTCACACAACTGAGCCGGGATCGGAACTCGGCTCGTGTGACGCAGAAACCCACGTGTTGAAGCACAGCATTGGCTGGGAATCGCGTTTCTGTTCGGGCCAAAGGCCAGATACGAGGGGGGAGAAGGCCACGTGAAACGTTCAGTGTGGGCAGAGCGAAAGCCCACGAAGGGCGAACGGTGTGGGATGAAGCTGAAAAGGTGGGAAGGGCTGGCTCCTGGTGGGGGCGGGGGGAGGGGGGGGGCCCTGACCTGACTCTGCAACACGGGGGAGGAGCCGGAGCGGAGCCTGGGTCCCAGGCACTTAGGCGTCTGCTTTATTTCCCAGGCGAGAATTGGCGGTGGCCTAGAAGGACGACAGAGGAGGGTGGAAGAGAACAGTCGTAGGACGCTGAGGGAGCAGAGAGGGAGGCTCCCCGGTCTTGGGCTCAGAGAGCTGGGTGGCGGCTGACGACCGTTACTGACACAGGGACACGGGGACACAGGGAGAGGAGCAACGCGATGGGCAGAGAGGTGGCCGTCACCTGTCAAGTCTGAGACGTTCGGAGGAGACCGCGTGGTGGGCGCTGGGCAGGTGGCTCTAGGGGGCTGGAGCTCAGGAGACACGGGGGCTCGACAGCGTGGCAGTGTCACTGAGCGCCTGGGGGACAGGGCCAGGGCGTGCCGGCTGCCACCAGAAGCACAAAGAGGTCGGTGGCCCCAGTCTCGTCCCCTGGAGGCCGCGGACCCCCGAGAGGCGCGCAGAGGAGGGCCGGGGCAGAGACGGCCTCTCGGGCCTTGGAACGTCCTGAGGAAATTTGGAGAAAGAGCGTCCCAGGAGGAGGGCGGGAGCAAAGTCACCAGCCGGGTGCCCGCTCAGACATTTCCCGCAACGGCACAGCACGGGAAACACGCCAGTGTGGCGGGGGCCTCAGTGCCCAGGTGACTCGGTGAGCGCTGGTGCGGAGACCCCGGCAGGGGCATTACACGATTCAGAAGCAGAGTGAAGCTCCTAACCTGGCAGTTCACACAGGATGGGTTAAGCAAGAGGGGGAGCTGGCTGGCAGAACAGTTGGGAGCTGTGTTAGGAATCCTGGTGTTAAGACACAGGACGCAATCCAAACCTGCTTGAGCAAAACAGGGCAAGTCATAGGCTCATGCGAGTGGGAAGGCAGGCCAGAGGTTCGGCTTCAGGAACGGCTGGATCCAGGTGATCGACTGTCCTCTGCCTCCTCATATCTGGGCTGTTTCCACTCTGTCTCAGTCTCCTTTTTCTCAGCTGCACGTGGCCTTTGTCCACGCAGCCAAGGGGACACCCAACAGCTTGGCGACCCCAGAGGAAAACGTGCCCTCCTTTCCCACTCGTCTGTGTGCCGTTTCTCGACTGAGACTCTGACGTGCTCGGGTCTTCTCCTTGCTCCCGGGAGCCAGCTTGTGGCCGGGAGGGAACGCAGAGCCCTTGGTGCCCCTGACTCGCAGGGAACTCGTCGCTCTGTGCTTTCCCCAAAGCCTTTCTCGTGGCCGTGCTTCACGACTACGGACGGTCCCAGGGAATCTCTCTCGGCGCCCTCACGTTTGCCCACCGTGTGATCTCGGACACCGCTGACAGCAGAGACGAGGGGTTCTCCGCGGCCGTCCCCGGGAACCTCAACACGGTCAGGACGGCCTTTGAGGTACCAGAACGCTGAGGGCACTGGGGAGAGCAGTCGTGCAGTCGGTCCTCCCCTCGCCAGCCTCCACTCGGCCTCCCCCGCGCCACGCACCACACAAGTCCCAACGCTACGCGCGGACCCTCCGTTTCCCCTTTTCCTTCAAGCACCTTTTACTTTTTCCTACGTCTGTACTATGGCAGAATATACATAAGGTAACACTGCACTTGCCATCTTAACTATTTCCGTTTTCAAAGCTTATTTAGAGAGAGAGTGCGTGCAAGTGGGGTGGGGCAGAACCCTGGGCGGGGCTCGAGCTCACGAACTGAGAGACGGTGACCTGAGCCGAAGTCCAGAGCTGGACGCTCACCCGACTGAGCCCCCCCAGGCGCCCTCATGCTCACCGTTTCTGAGTGCACAGCCGGGTGGCCCCGAGCACGTCCACGCTGCGGGGCGGCCCTCACGCCCTCCACCTCCGGAACCGAGGCACTGTCCCCGTGGACGTCCACGTCCTGCCCGCCTGTCCTGATCGCATCTATTTTTTGTCCCTATAAATCTGGCGACAGGAGCCTCCTGTAGCGTCTGTCCCTGCGACTGGCCCCTTTCACTCGGCACAGTGTCTCCAGGACTCATCTGTGTGGTGGCCGGTGTCGGGACACAGGAGCGCCCCTCCACGGTTTCCGTGGCTTCAGTGGCCCGTGGTCCCCGGTCGGGATCATACAGTCCCCCTCCTGAGTGTCAGAAGGTCAACAAGAAGGGGGGACGCGGCCGACAAGGCATCTTGGGAGGGAGGGAGACCACATTCACGTGGCTTTTATTACGTGTTGCGAGAACTGCTCTATTTTGTTCTTAGTTATTGCCATCACCCTCTCCCCGTGCCCCGTTTATACACGAGACCACACCGTGGGAGTGTAGGGAGACCCCGGTCCACACAGGGCTCGGTGCGAGCTGCAGCTTCGGGCGTCCGGGGGGCGGGTCTCGGAGGGCAGCTCTCCGTCTCCCCCAGGACCCTCCCCCAGACGGAGCTTCGGTTGAAGGAAGCGCCCTGCCCGGGGACCCACCCACACCGCCTCTCTTTCATCTCAGGGCACAGACCGCACTCACGTCGGAGTTCACGTTTTCGGTTTATTCGTCGAGGGCGCAAGGTGGAATCGGGAACAAAACATACTAGAGGACTCGCTGCCTCGTGAGCTCTGTTATGATTTCCCCGAAATCTACTTCCTGCCAACAAAGGTAATTGTGCAGTTGGCCTTGTGGGCCTTCCCGCAGGGACCCGAGCCGTTCCTTCCTGTCCTGTTCCCTGTAGTTTCACGAGGGACATTTGCTGATACGCTTTAGACAACATTAAAAAAAATTTTTTTTTTAATGTTTACTGTTGAGAGAGAGTGCGAGCGGGGAAGGGGCGGGGGGGGGGGGGGGGGGGAGACACAGACTCCGGGTTCTGAGCTGTCAGCACGGAGCTGGACGCAGGGCTCGAACCCATGAACCGGAGATCATGACCTGAGCCAAAGTTGGATGCTCACTGGACTGAGTCACCCAGGCGCCCCGGTATGTATTTTTAATATGTACTTTTCAGTACTCACTGAATCACACATATAAAGTTAATAAACACAGTACTTATAAATTCTGCCTCAAGAAAGTTCATTTTTTTAAACATCGTTGTTTTAACGTTTATATTTTTTTGAGAGGGAAAGAGGGAGGGAGGGAGAGCGAGCACACGCAGGGGAGGGGCAGAGAGAGAGGAAGACACAGAATCCGAAGCAGGCTCCAGGCTCTGAACTGCCAGTGAAGCCCAGTACGGGGCTCGAACTCACAAACTGTGAGATCGTGACCTGAGCTGAAGTTGGACACTTAACCGCTGAGCCACCCAGATGCCCCTAGATGGCAAACATGTAAAATAGCCTGAGTGGCTCAGTCGGCTGAGCGTCTGACTTTGGCTCAGGTCACGATCTCACGGTTTGTGGGTTCGAGCCCCCGCACCGGGCTCTGTGCCGACAGCTCGGAGCCTGGAGCCCGCTTCGGATTCTGTGTCTCCCTCTCTGCCCCTCCTCCGCTCACATTCTGATGTCTCTCTCGAAACTAAACATTAAAAATCCTTTAAACATAAAAATAAATACAACAGCCTAGAACATTGCTAAAACCTGGAATAGATGCTCTACCAGCTGCTTCTCCAGACTGTTCCGGAGGCCACGATGGTCACACAGGTCCTCCGGCCACAGAACCCCTAACCAGCCGCGTGTTCGGCGAGCGGCCGTCCCCCGAATCTGGCGTGTGGAAAGTGAGCTCCTGCTTTGCCGTCTAACTGTTGGATTTGTCTTCCAGCCTTCCACTGAGCGAGCAGGTGCTTCTGACCAGACAGATACGCAGCTCTACACGTTTGAGTGCCCGGTGTATCAGACGCCTGAGAGGTCAAGAACTGTGACGACCGCTGGCTTGCCTGCAGACTTCCTGACCTCCGTGCACTTACCCACGAAGAGACCCCCCAGTCACTGGGTCACAACGCGGGTTGCCTTGCTGTGTGAGAAAAAGGAGAAATAAACGTGCGCGCCACCCCACCTACTTTTTGTCTCTGAGCGGATTTGTGACTCAGCACCCGCCACGAAACACCCGCGTGTTCAGCCAGACCGGACAGGTGCGGTCTTCTTCCCTCTGTACCTGCAGCGGGGTCTTCCGGCTGCCCCATCCCAGGTGAGTGAGTGCCCGGGGGCGTCCCAGGTACAGCAGGTGGGACTCGGCCGGGCGCCGTGGTTTCCACTCGGAAGACGGCAGGGCGTGTCGTCTGCGGTCACGTACGACACAACACACGCGAGGGGGTCCTCGGGAGCGCTCTTCCCCGGCCCCACGCAGGCCGCTTCCCTTGATGAGACGTGGTCTTGTGGCTCCACCAGACCTCCTCCCACCGAGAAGGTACCTGGGCTCACCTCACCGACACAGGCCTCCCACGTACTAGGCGCTTCCGTGGCCCCGACAGACTCCCGTGAGAGTGTGACGGGATCTGAATGGCGCGGCCGTTTCTCTCTCCGCCAACAACCAGGACTAAACGCACGGCCACGAGCCGGAAGCTGGGGCCCCCAACCAGCCCCTCCCCTCTCCAACCTTCTGAGAGCCACGATGCAGGCAGGGCGGGCGGTGGTCACCTACGGGCCCCCGTGTCGGCCCCAATGATCCCAGAGTCACAGGCACAAGGAAGAGGCTCTGAGGCGCAAAGGCCAGCATCTTTTTTATTTTCAACTTTATTTCCAACTTCAAACTTCATTATAAAACTTGTCAAACAAACATGTCAAAAACAACTAAAAACAAATCATAGCTGATATCCAGAAACTGCAGCACTATGTTGGTAAAGGCTCTTTTCACATTACCAGAGAAAGAACTAGACCTCCTCCCTCCTCCCCCAAAGCTTCGTTGGTGACTCGAGGACACGATGGGACACTCTTCCCGACGCAGGAGAAAAGCTGCTTGCTTCCATCAGCGTGGAAGACGCGAAGACCACGGGGTGCGGGCGAGGGTGCCAGAGGCCGCCGGCTCACCACCACGTTCGCGGAGCAAAGTCACACACGGCGCCCACGGCAGCGCAGGACAACACCGCGGACCCGTGTCTCGTCTACAAGATGCATCGACGCCCCAGACGCTCCGTTCGATCCCCCACAGTTAAGATCCCGAGAACAATTTAAATACAATCTTTTAGTGAATCTGCTACTGGTCCGTTACAGGACAATCAATTAGGAGACTACATCGACTAGAACTTCACAGCTACGGCTGCCCCGCGCACCCCCGTTAAACAAAAAACTAAAACGGACCAATGACTGAACAAAATAGACTCTTCCCTTCAATTATCTGTAGATCAACAGGCTTCTAAAGAGGAGCGCCGCCCCCCGTCACGGGGAGGAGCGTTGGTGAAGACAAGGGACGTACGAGCTACAGTATAAACAGCGTGGCCTCACCCGGAGCAAAATCACGGTTTTATCTTAAAAAAGTCAAAAACGTACAAAAATATTAGCCCGAAATGGCAAGTTTTCAAAAACCAATCTGTGTAAAAATGTTTAAATAGTGCTGTGACTCCAAAAATATATATTCTATTTTTTTTTTCTATCTGCAACAGTTTATAAAGGCAAAACGGACACCTGCGCGTGAGGTAGCAAAGCCAAATCCGCCAGCTTTGGGTTAAGGAAAACACCCCTCCCGGGTCTTACCAGCATCTTTTAGACAACGTCAAGTGAATTCTAATGGTTTCACAATTTTTAATCGACAGGTATGACTTTATAAAATTTAATTTAAAATACTGCAAACGTTTTCGTTAAAAAGATCCTTAGTCCTAACGCTTATTTCACATTCAAAATACTGTACAGAAAGACCCGCAGTCCCCATATATTACATAAAATCTGTGTACTTACACTTTCCGGCGCAGTTCCAGAAGCGGAGGGTAAGCGAACTGCTGAGGGTCTCCCTTCATCTGCCCCTGCGAACGGCCCCGTCCCCGCTCACAGAGAGCACCGGGTCCCCGCTCACGGCAGCGGACACGGGACCCGAGTCCTCTTTCAAACCCCGTCGCCCACGAATGATTTACTTCGGAAGCAAGCGGACGCGAGTTCTCTTCACGAGATGTGGACGAGGCTCCACGGGGCGGCTGGTGTCACTTAGGAAACACGAGGACAGAAAGAAACAGTCACAGCTGGAAAGTCCTGGAGACCCACAGACGTCACCGGGATTGTCTCAGTGCATCTTCAAGGACGGCCCGTCTCCCGGCACAAAGCAAATCCCAACGATCCCCCTTGTCCTCCGTCCGGCGTCAGGACCGAGTGGCCGCAGGCGTGGCTGCGTTAAAAGACCACCGGGCCCCCCGGTCCGGACTCAGAAAGAAAAGTAAGACCCCGTCGGTGCGACAGATGAAGATTCGCTCCGGAGCCTTCTCTTGGTCTCCCGGGGAAGCCGCGGGGCAGGCGCGTGGGCGGCTAGTACACGCGGGGCAGGATACGGTAGGGCACCCGCCGGCAGTACTGCTCCCACGCCAGGCCGTACCGCCTGCGGCAGTGGCGCTCGTCGCGGGCCTCCCGGTGCACCAGCAGCACGGTGAAGTAGGCGACGTAGAAGTACGGCAGAGCGTGACCGAAACCTGGGTCACGGCACAAGCGTCAGTGACGTTTCCGATCCCTACGCGACACTCCCCCCAGCCCCCCCCCCCCCCAAGGTGAACCGCGAGATTCCCCAGGCGCCCCCCCCCCACCCCCGCCTCTGCCCGCCGCGCTCACCACAGGGGAGGGACCACGCCAGGGCCATGAGGAGGTCACCCAAGTAATTGGGGTGGCGAACAAAGCCCCACCATCCAGAAACCAGAAGATCTTTGCCCGTCGAGGTGTGAATGGTTTTCAAATCTAGGTGAAAGTAAAAAGACATTTGTAATCACCTCTAGACAGACGGACGTAAAATCTTTGTGTAACGCAAACGTCATAAATATAACCCCGTACTTACGTGCAAGCTTTGGATCAGCGGGATTTTTCCGGAATGCGTTTTTCTGAGAATTTGCACATCGGAAGATTACGTATCCACAAACTGTAATGTTTTTAAAATCTCGTGTTAACAATTTAGATACAATCTAATATTTAAAAGCATCAGTGATTCCACTTAGGAATTCTGTGCTTTGAGGAAACTTCCAAAGTAGAGAATACTCTGCTCTCTTCAGGAACAATTAAAGGGGCGCCCGGGGGGCTCAGTCGATTGAGTGTCTGACCCTTGATCTTGGCTCAGGTCGCGATGTCACGGTTTGCGGGATCGAGCCCCGTGTCAGGCTCTGCGCGGACACTGCGGAGCCTGCTTGGGATCCTCTCTCTCCCCCTTTCTCTCTGCCCCTCCCCTGCTCGCATGCTCTCTCTCAAAATAAATAAACATTTTTTAAAAACTCAAACCCCTGTCACCTCAGGACATCAAGAGAGGAGTATCCTGAAATGTCACTACTGTACCGCTTTCCTCATCCACCGGGGGACACAAAACCAACCGATACGGTGCCACCCACACACGAACGCTAATCCGGCCCCGGTTAGAACCACAGCAGTACTGGGGCTCGCTGCTGCTGTCACACCCACGAGCCAGAACACGGACGCCGCCTGGATCCGAAGCAGGACGAGACCCTGCACGTACACGCACACACGGAATCCCCCCGCACCCCGACGGCTTTCGTCCGGATTTCGGAGCGTCAGATTGAGAGGCCCTGACCAACAACCGCTGGCCATTAGCCTTCGAGTCTGTCTGTCAGTCCCCCATAGCGTGGGAAGGAACGATCCCCGTCTGTTGCTGACCTGCAAACTACGCGGACCGCCTCGAGTGATACGCAGGAGCCGAACCAATGTTGAAACTGAACCTTAATTTTAAGCCTCGCCTTCAATCTCCTCTTCTCCCCGGGATGCCAATCAGAGCAGCAAAACTCCCTATATTTGGAGGTCGCGCTAATTTTCCTGCCCCGCCCCCGCTGGAGGCATTTACCAAACACGTCACAGAAGAGCCGCACGGGACACTCAGCCAAGACCACCCGCGATGCTCCTCGGCTCCGGCCAGGCTGCCCTCCCCCGCTTCCGCATGTCCCCCCCCCTTCCCCCCCCCCCGTCACCCATCCCACTTTACCCGCTACAGTTTACACTTCAGATTGACCACCCTCCCCCCCCACCGAGGCTACTCGGACTGCTATTCCCCTGAGACCAGTCCCGACCTCCTTCGACACAGCCGCAGTGGGCGGCGGGCCCCCCACTCGTGCTCGTACGCCTCGCCCCGCGCCCGAGGGCAGGCCGGGCTGGCACAGCAGGACCAGACTTCCTGCTTTTCAAGACGCCCACCAGAAAGAGCGGCCGCTGCAAAGAAAAACCACCCCAGGAACGAAGCACCCATTCTCTCTGCAAGGCAAGCGTCTTTTCAAATGACTCATCAAACCACTTACGTCACACCTGAGCCAATCACGTCCCTCTCCGAGGGCGCGCTGTGAATGGGCCCGTACGAGAGCCCAAGAGACTCCGTGCGCGACATTTAATCCACAGAGACAGAGGTCGGCACTCACGTTTCAGGGCGATGATGAGAGAGGCCATCGGCCAAGACACTTCATTTGGGTGGCCGACCAGATAAAAGGCTTGGAAGCTGTAGATGAAGGGAACCCACACCAGGTCTCCGAACGCCAGCATGAACCCAAACCCGTCGTGGGTGATGTCCATGGTTGTCAACAGTGCTTCCTGTTAGGAAAGAGAGGGAAACGCAAATTTTAAGAACGTTTGGGGAGGGGGGCGGGGGCCGCCTGGTGGCTCAGTCGGTTGACTCTTGATGTCGGCTCAGGTCATGATCCCAGGGTCGTGGGATCAAGCCCCGCATCAGGCTCTGTGCTGACAGTGCGGAGCCTGCCTGGGATTCCCTCCCCCTCTCTCCCCCCGCCCCTCCACTACTCGCACACTTTCTCAACAACAACAACAAAACACTTGGGGAATGAAAATTCTGTGTTCCAAGTGTTCAAACAAAGCACCGGTTCACAAACGGATGCAGGGCTCTGGGAGGGCACAGCAGCTGCAAGTTATAGAAGAGGGGAGGGGCGCCGGGGGCTCAGGTGGTTAAGCATCTGACTTTCCGCTCAGGTCACAATCTCACGGTTTGTGGGTTCGAGCCCCGTGTCGGGCTCTGCACTGACAGCTTGCTCAGAGCCCGGAGCCTGCTTCGGATTCTGTCTCCCTCTCTCTCTGCCCCTCCCCTGCTGGCACTCTCTCTCTTTCTCTAAAACAAATAAACATTAAAAAAAAGGTGGGGGGAAGAGGGGTTCTGGTTCCTGGGCCCGTGTCCCTCACCAGGTCACTTTGCCGCCTTCATCTCCGCTCACGGTACCCTCTCATTCCACGATCTGGAAATGACACGTGTCCAAAACGCCTCTCATGCTTCCCGCCTTCACCCGGGCCGTTCTCCGACCTCGGCCTCCGGCTCCCCAGTCACCCCCCAGCTGCCTCCCCTGGACCCCTCAGACGAGGCGCTTGTCGGATGCCGCGCCTGCTCACAGTGGGCGTGCCAAGTCCTCACTCTGGCAGGGACCCCAGGTCTCCAGCTCATCACCGTCACCCCAGCACACGGCGCACGGCTGGCGCACTACACAGTCAGCATTTTCGGCGTTTGCTGGAGGAATGACGACACCGCCGGCTGCCCCGTATCAACCCCGCGTGCACCCGTCTCCCTTCTGATCACAACACACGGGATGCCCCTGCTTCCCCCTCCGCTGATGATGCAGGAACAGGGTTTGACCCGCACACGCAAGCCGCCAGATCACCGCTGGGCCCAGACACCTGCAGGCCGGACTCCAGATCGGAGACGCCACTGAGGTCAAACTCAGAAGGCCCGGCCCGAGGGAACGTCTAACCACCTCCAACCTCAGGCCACGCGGCTGACGCAGGACAAGCAGGGAGCAAGCTCCACTGAGGGGTCCGAGGCCCAGGTGAAAGGAACAGGTGGGAACTCCAAAGACCCCTTTCTTCCAGAAAGCAAGCAAATGGACCATGGAATAGAAAACCGAAGTCACAACCTCCGGGCCCTCAGGCCACACTCAAGAGCAGCGATCCCCGCGCACGATCCCCGGGCACACAGGCTCTCAGGTCCTGCCATCCGATCTCCCGGGAGCCAGCAGCCTGGTGCACGGGACAGGAGCAGGGACGAGCTGCCGGGCAGCCACTGCCTGGTCAGGCGCTCCCAGGACGGCCTTGCAGACAGAGGGAAGTCACTTCTATCTAATTACCGTCCTCCGTTCCCTCAGGTCAACCAACTAACAAGAAGGGGAGTCAGCCTCACTGCCCGGCCACAGCCGGATGCCAGCGAAAATCATCAAGTCAAGCCCCTTTGTCCACAGAGCTGGGGCACTGATGACACACAGGGAAAACCACCCCCAACTCCAGTGCTCGACCCCCAGGACCTGCGACAAACCGCCTTCACAGAAATCAACAGAAGTCACCGTTCAGCGAAATCTCTGGAACACATGAATTTCCAGCGAGGGCCATGGTGACTCCCACCGCGTGACAGCAAGCTAGAAGAATTGCTCATCGCTGAAACGCCACCAGAAAGGAGTGTAAAGAGACATCTCTGTGACACCCAAGCAACAGTGAAGCATCACCGGGCTCCTGAGACGGAAGGTGCCGGCCCCCTGGGAGCTGCCGACTGCACCACAGCGGAGGACACCCACCCGCAAGTCCTCTGGGGGGGACCTGGAACCTTCTGAGGCCCCAGCGGCGGGTGCCCCACGGGCCTGCAGTTCTCAGAGCACAGAGCCAGGAGCTTGACAAAATCCGTACCCCGGCTACTCGTAGCTGAGGTTCATTTACCTTGAAAGGCCCTGACCGAACAAGAGGCAGATTACGGAAATAGCAACACGACGCTTTCCGAGTCACCCTGAGAGACTCCGTGACCCGGTGCAGCAGCCAAGCCTCCGACTCGAGAGGTCAACACACTGTCGTGAAGACTGACTCGGACGTGGTGATGTAGGGAGGCCAGTTTTGTTTTTATTAAGTTTACTTAGAAGGCGGGGCAGAGAAAGAGCAGGAGAGAGAATCTCAAGCAGGCTCCACGCTGTCTGCACATATCCTGATGTGGGGCTTGAACTCACGAACTGTGAGATCATGACCTGAGCCGAAATCAAGAGGTGGATGCTTAACCGACTGAGCCACCAGGCGACCCTGATTTTGTTTTTAAAACCGGAAGAAAACTCAACTTGAAACCTGGAGGCACAGGTTACAAAGGTAACAGGAAATTGATAAAGTAAAACAGGCCTGAGGAATACATGATTTTTAAAGGGAATATATTGAAACAAAGATTAGGAAAATATAAGCCCGTCTTCAAAAACTAGAAAACACTGATCAGACTTTTTTTTTTTGTTTTTAACGTTTTACATTTGAAAGAGAGAAAGAGACAGAGCATGAGCAGGGGAGGGGCAGAGAGATGGAAACAGAATCCGAAGCAGGCTCCAGGCTCTGAGCGGTCAGCACAGAGCCCGACGCGGGGCTCGAGCTCATGAACCACGAGATCGTGACCTGAGTGAAGCCGGACGCTCAACCGGCTGAGCCACCCAGGTGCCCCAAAAACACCGATGACGTCTCCATGTGCCAGTAAGGGCACGTGTTAGGAGCTCAGCTTTACTTACACCCGTTTCCCTGGTTATCACGACTCCTCATTTAAGATGCATCCGAAGGGAGCTATTCTGTACATTCTGAAGCACCACCACCAAAACACCTGCGCTATTTAAGAACCGGCTGCCGCCTGACGATCCAAAGAGCAGGACCCTAACTCCGTGCTGATCTATCCGTCCACGTTCGTTTGACACGGTGATTAAGAAATTAGGGTTTATTTATAGGAACCGGACACACGCACAGATCTTAAATACTTCGCGCCAAGGAGCAGCTGATGCACATGCTCACCACGCCGCGTGGACGGGCGCCCCGCCTCCTCCCAGCAGCCCTCCTCACCCCGTGTCAGAGGCCGCTCGCCCACACTCAACGCCGCCAGACTCGAGGGCCTCTGCCCCTAAGATGACTTACCTCGTTCCAGAGCGCGTCCACCACATACAAGAGCTGGAAACTGTTAACCAGAGTCATCGCTAAGGACGGGGCAGCTCGGTTCTGCAGCCTCATCTCAGCCAGAAGCATCGCCAGGTTCACCACCACCTACAAGAAAAGGGGCAGGTGCGGTCTCAGGGCGCCGCCCAGACCCGTAGCAACAACGGCGACCTGCAGGGGTGACGCCAACACCACGAACCCGGGAGCGGCACTCCGGGAAGGACCCCCGGTCGCCTCCCCGGTACTCCGGTCAGAACTACGTCACTCACTCCAGTCATGAGGACGCGATGGCCCCTGACAAAGTACGTGACCGGCGCTCTGCAAATGTCACGGTCACGAGAGGCAGGGAAAGACTCAGGAGACAAAGCTGAACCGCAACCACAGGCTCGAAGAGCCTTCGAGAGAGGGGCCCAGGACAGAAAAGGGCCAACGGTGGAGGAAGCGGGGAGGGGGGGGGGGTGCAGAAAGAAGGCCTGGGGATTCAGCTACTATCACTGTGACAGTGGGAATCTGCCGGGCGGATACGGACACAGGGGGAGAGCGAGGTGCCAAAGAGAATCCTGACTGTGTGTCTGCAGTCCTCCCACAGGTCTACGATTGGGTCAGAATGCATTTTCTTTTCTTTTTAAAGACAGGGAAAATATATTTTTTCTCACGTGAATTCACCTACACGATCACCTTCCTACCTAAATATACCGATATAAGCAAAATAAAACAAACTCTCCATCTTTAATCACCTGGAACAGGGCACCTTAACCCTGTGCACTCTACTTACGGGAACAACAATACCTGAAATACAGACTCATGGAAAGCTGTAATCACTCCTAAAAAAATACCACCTCCCACTTTAAGTTGTCTAAAAATCTTTTCTAAACACAAGACTAATTTGTACTCCTGAACTGAATTTAAAAACAAAGAAGACATACCCATCCAATCAATCCAGGGCGCAATTCACAAAAGTATTTGAGGTCAAAAGTACCGATCCGAGGATTCAATTCACGGCCGATGAAGAAATCATAGATGGCATTTCCTGGAAAGGGAAAAGTTCTTACCCAAACAGTATGGCAACGGTGAGGCTTTAAAATAAGCCCTGCTGTCTACCGTCCAGGGTCCCAATTCAGCCTCTCAGGGAGCCCGGCAGGCACTGGCGTGGGCAGACGGGCACAGAGGCGAGGACCGAGGAGGCCGGAGGGTGCCCACCCTGGCTGGAAGCAGCTAGGCCCCTAGGGCCAGGTGCCCTGATTTTAAGGGCACTGGAGCTTTTTTTAAAACAAAGACTCACCATTTTTTAAAATAAGCAACCTGAGTTTTTAAAATATTTGAATACTTGAAGGTCAGAATCAACCAATGTATAATCTCTGTTATTTTGGGTCGTTTTAAGGACGTTTATGAGACCAAAAAAGAAAACTGTCATAAACTGTGATGCTAAGTTACTAAAATGTCAGTTACTATAATAAAAAAGTTACTAAAATAAACTGTCATCAAGTGACTGAAAAAGGAACAGAGATGAATAGGAAAGTCGGAAAAAATAGCGAATAGATTCTTTCCCTTTAAGCGTATCTTCCTTCCCATTTTTTTTCCATCCTGTTATTTCTTCCTCCTCATCATGGCTGTGACCTGGAGCTGGCGGGGGGGCGGGGGGGGGGGTGGGGGGTGCTTACCGGAGCTGGAGGGGGCCAGGGCACCGGGAGGTGCCCCCGCCGCCCGCACCGCCAGGTAGACACTCAGGCCCAGGGAGAAGGCGGCAGCGGCCAGTGCGAACTGAAGGAAGTGGCCGTACACGTAGTGCAGGTCCGCGCCCCAGAAGACGGCTGCTCCTATGACCGCGGACGTCAGGAGGAGAGCACAGAACCCTTGAAAGAGAAAGAGAACACGTGCACGTGACACCCAGGCTTCGCAAGATCCGTACCCCTGAGGAGACACCGCACCGTTGTTGCTTCCGAGCTTACTCGCACGAATCGGGCTCAGAACACACGAGCGGGCAAGCAGGCAACGCCCGGTCTTCAATACAGACGCTGGATCCCTCATACGGGTCAAGTATTTTAATTTGCTTTTGAAGTTTATTTATTTTGAGACAGAGACAGCACGAATGGGGAAGGGGCAGAGAGAGGGAGAGAAAGGGTCCCAAGCAGGCGCTGTGCCCACCTTGGAGCCCGATGTAGGGCTCGAACCCACAAAACTGTGAGATCATGACCTGAGTCAAGACAAGAGTCGGACACTTCACCAACTGAACCACCCAGGTGCCCCGGGTTTTCCAATATTTTAATAGTTCATATGCTATTCGTTTTCACTGTGAATCATCAATATGTGCTTTTCATGAAAACAAAGCTAAAAGTGCACAGAAATTCACTATTAAACAGCAGAGAAGAATCTCAAAATTCACATAATCCTAACCTTCGGGCCCAAGTCAGTAACAGAGCTGTGCCCAACACACACACACACACACACACACACACACACACACACACACACAATCCGCGGGGCCATCTTGGCAGTTACACCAGTGTACTTTTACCTGAAACGCCTTACCCGCGATGGTTCCAGAAGATCCTAGCTACATCCCACCTCCCGGGGAACAGATCCCAGGACCCTGGCCTCAGAGAGCCCAATGCTCACGGGCCATCGGGTCACAGGCAACTCCCGACTCCACGGCGCCCGGGAGGCCCGGGAGGCCCGCGCCAGCCGGCCCCGCTCGGGCTCGCGTGTGCCCGGCCTGCCTCTTCCGCGAGCCAAAGCAGGAGTTACGCGTCCGGAGGGAGCGCCCCAAGAGCCGCCACGCTCGGATCGACACGCAAACGGAAGAGAGGCGGCCGCGGCTCCCGCACGAACTCTAACACGGCGGCTCCCGTGCAGCAGTGCGCGGTCTCTGGGCCACCGTCGAAACCCGCCTGCGCCGCACGCCAGGTTTTGGCCCTAGGGTAACTCCGAACGGTTGTAACTTTCCCTTCAGCTTTTTAAACCATTCGTTTGCTCTCGTAAAATGTATGAATGTTAAAGGAAAACGGCGGCAGACGGAACAGCTTCCTGCCCTGTGGCCCACGTGCATTAAAATGAACCCTTCACGATGGCCTGGGCGCTTCCTGTGTGAGGGGTAAAATCTCACCAACAGAGACCGAGGACGACGGAGGCAGAGGAACCAGACGGGGAATCTGGAATCTGAAAGAGAAGGACCGGGCAGCTGGTCCAGCGGGCTGCCATCCAGCTGGCGCCCTGTCGGAGGGGCCACAGTCCCTCACAGGGGACTGAAAACAGAAAGCGGGACCTTTTACAAAAGAAGGCAATCAGCGCCCAGGAAGAAGCCACAAAGATCAAGAGACCAGAGGGCAAGAACCTCCCCACCGTCCCGACTCAGCCTCACTGGTTCTAACAGCAGCAAATCTGGTAAAAGTTTGTAAACGCCCGACAGCGGCAAGTGAGTGTTAAGCACCCACCACGGGTCGGGCACTGAGCTAGGCTCGATGTTTTCCACACGGCACGACAGGCACCTACGGGATCTTCAGCTGTCCTTTGAGAATCCAGCAGAAGGACTTCACAAAGCAGGCGCTAAATAAGCCACAGGATAAAGTACCCACGGTTAGAAAGGTAAAAAGTGACAGGACTGGGGCGCCTGGTGGGGTTGAGCATCTGCCTTCGGCTCAGATCACGACCTCACGGTTCGTGAGTTCGAGCCCCCCATGGGGCTCTGCTGACTGTTCAGAGCCTGGAGCCTGCTTCCGATTCTGTGTCTCCCTCTCTCTGCCCCTCCCCCACTCACACTCTGTCTCTCTCTAAAAAATAAACATAAAAAAGAAAAAAGAAGTGATAGGAATAGGGTTGAAAAGGCCAAGAACGAGAATGTACAATGTAATTCCCAAGGAAAGGAGGACAGTCTACGCAGTCCTGTTAAAGTGGAAAACCCTTTAGGGAGAACTCTCCTAAGAGTAGGGCAGCCGTACCCGACGGAGGTACAGACCTGCCCGGTACTCACAGCCGACAAGCCTCCCGCAGGCCAGCCCCCTGCCCGGCACCAGGGGTCCCCAGGGACCCACAACCAAGGCCCCCGGCCCGGGACTGTCGGGGAGGCCCATCAACAGGATGATGGGGACAGAAAGAGAGCACTGGGTCACAGGGGAACGTGGAGTCACCAGAGCGCACCCGAGACCGGTGGAACACCGAACGCTATCTACCCTGCAATTAAAATAAAATTAAAAACTAAAACTAAAAAAAATACATAAAAAGGAGAGAAAGGGACCCGAGGGCTCCTCTGAGCAGAGACGTGACAGGAATGATGCAGCTGCCACAGGACACTCTGGGGACAGTTTTCCAGAAAAAGCACCGTGGACCCAGCCAAGTGACGCCAGAGGCCAGGAGTCGGGGGGTGAGGGGTGGGGGTGGGGGAGGAGTGGCCGAGAAGCCGGAACGGGCCTCCCCAGACCGTGGCGGTGACCCAGGGCGATAAAATATAAACACGGCGACCGGTGACCGTACTAGGAAAATGAAACCGCGTGCCAGGGAGAAGCGACGGGCGCCGTCCCCGCGCCCGCACCCGCACCCGCACACCCCCCGCCCGGCTGGGCCCGGCTCCCACGGGTGGCGGAGCGCGACGCTCGCAGGCTTCCTGCGCTCACTGGTTGGCGTGAAAACAACAACTCACCGTTGAGTCTGTACTTGAGCCTTCTTCCATCAGCAAGGGGCATTCCTTCCACAACCTCAAAAAGAAGAGAAAGGGATTTTCTCCACCTGAGACTTTAAACGGCCTCGCGTCACACGTCGTCGTCGATTCCCCCGCGCGGGAGGAGATCCAGGACCCCCGTAGGGAAGGCGGCGGCCAGCGGCAGGCGTCTCACGGGCACCCGCTCGCCGGCGGAGCCGTTCCGCCGGGATGTCTCCGGCCCGCGCCCCGGTGGTAGCGGCGACGGCGGGAATGGCCACCCTCCCCCGCCCCCGCGTGCGCCACCACCGGCTCCGCGTACTTCAAACCCTCTATGATCTCGTCCCCCGCTCGCTCCCCACCACCGAGAAAGCAGAGCAGGGGCCTGCGGTCTCCCGTCGGCGAGGCCCCCGTGCGCCCGCGCCCCACCTAGCCGCGGACGCCGCCTCGCGTACTTCTCGCTCCTCGACCTACACAGGTGCGCACGCTCGGTCCCTCAACCGTTCCACGTGATCCTTTATCTCCAAGAGACGGGGAGCACTTCGCGCGCGAGGAGCACTCCGTCCCTCCATCGGCAATCGCGCACGGCACACCCGCACCAAAGGTGCTCGACAGACACGCGCCTCCCACGAGAGGAGTCAGAATAAAACCCCCACTTGCCCGACAGCGGCCACAGCTTGCTCCCCAAAATAACTATTCAGAAATGTCGCAATTCATCTTAAACACGAAACACCAGGGGCACGTGGGTGGCCGGGGTTAAGCGTCCTACTCTCGATTTCGGCTCAGGTCACGATCTCACGGTCCGTGAGTTCGAGCCCCGCGTCGGGCTCCGTGCCGACAGCTCAGAGCCTGGAGCCTGCTTGGGATTCTGGGTCTCCCTCTCTCTCTGCCCCTCCCCTGCTCACGCTCGCTCTCCCTCTCTCTCAAAAATAAATAAACATTAAAAAATTTTCTTAAAGAAAAGTAAAGATACAGACTGAGGTCCCTGGAACTCGGGAACTTATCAGTTGAGGAGGGAGGAGGTCCCGGGACAATGAGCCCCACCAGCAGAAACTTACCTTCCCGACCGGCAGCAGGTAGAACAGAGCCTGCATTAAAAACCAGAGGATGTAGACCCCAAACACTCTGGTTTCCCACAAATCCTGCCAGGCCGGCAACGGAGGCGGGAAGTTCAGAAGACTGGGCTCCTTCTGTTTACACATCAACAGCAACAGGCAGAGGCAGGCGGGCAGTCCCAGCATGATGAGAAGCACGCCTGCAGACAAGGCTTGAATCTCAGTCCAGTTTATCTCGCTCTGTCAAGACCCCTCGGGACTTCTGAAGTCAGAACTGGAGCCTGGCTAACCGCTGAAAGCCGTTTCTAACGGGCCATCACAGACTCCTGGCTGCACCTGCCGTGCCCGGTGGGCAAGCGCCGTGGCCACTGAGGACATCAGCCGCTAGCCAGCACCGGACAGCTGAGCTCCGCCCCAGAAACCAGGCTCCAAAACGTGTCAACTCCATCCACTAGGGAGCAGACAAGCTGAGATTCCAGCAAGCTGAAGATCAGAACATCTAAAACCATCAGCCTCCTCTTTTTTTAAAAAAGTAAAGCACTCTATACACCTAAGTTTCTAACAGAACAGATTCCCACGTAGCAGGTGCACAGATTCTAGGCACGTCGGGACACCGTCTCTCACAGACCCGCTAGCCCACAGGGTTTGCTTGCAAAACACGAAGCAATTAAGCCACGCAGGACTTGGAGCCGGCCGAAAGTATTTTCTTTTACTAGCTCACAGATCATCAGTACTTTCAATCACCGCCCACTTACTAGCAGCGAGCCCGGGCCCCCACCCGGCTTGTGACCTGGCCGCCTCACATACCTCCCGAGAAAGGCCTTTCCTTTGGCGCCACTGCCGCGATGGCTCGTGCCCCCACCGCCCCCCCCCCCCACCAAGCAGGGGGCGCTGCCTACCAGGGACTCCCCCAAACTCCAGGTCCTTGGTCTGCGTGGCTGGAGCTTGAGAGGTTTTCAGCGACGCAGATCTTGTCGTCGTAACAATGTTTTCTTGCTTTGAGTCCATTGCTTGCATCTCTTCTCTTCTAGGACGCAGGCTATACTGTGTAGATGCATAACTACGTTCCTCTGACAGATGGAATTTTTCCTAATTGAAAAATAAAAAACACTAATATTTACAGTCAATAATTATCAGGGTGCCTTGGGTGGCTCAGTGGATTAAGCAGCTGGACTCCGGCTCAGGTCATGATCTCACCGTTCACGAGTTCAAGCCCCGCGCCGGGCTCTGTGCTGACAGCTCAGAGTCTGGAGCCTGCTTCCGATTCTGTGTCTCCCTCTCTCTCTGCCCTCCCCCGCTCATTCATTTTTTTTCTCTCTCTCAAAAATAAACTTAAAAAATTAAAAAAAAAATAAAAAATAAACTTATGGTCAGTAATTATCATTAATGCCATCGCATTAACTCAGGATCTTAATATAGCCGTCTACTAACAAGAATACATTTGTTAAATTATGTTGAGCCTTAATTTAAGGACAGAAAAGATTATAAGAAAACACTGGTTTTCAATGTGATTTTTTTTTTTTAACTTATTTTCAGGGAGAGAGAGAGAGAAAGAGAGCAAGTGAGAGAGACAGCAGGGTTGGGGCACAGAGAGGGAGACAGAGAATCCCAAGCAGGCTCCGCACTGTCAGCACAGAGCCCGACGCGGGGCTCGAACTCATGAACCGTGAGATCGTGACCTGAGCTAAAACCGAGAGTCGGACGCTCACCCGACAGAGCCCCCCCCCCCCAGGCGCCCCTCCAATGTGATTCTTGAGGGAAAGTCACTGTAACAAAGAGAAAAAGCGGGGGGAGGAACGGGACACCTCGCACCTCAGCGTGTCTGTGAGGCATGCCACCCCTCTCGGTGCGCTCAGTCTCCCCGTTGTATCTGCTGATGCTATTTCCAAATGGCTTCTAAAATGAAGAAGACGGAATATCGTGAACTTAAGAAAGAATCAGACCTCATTAAACAGAACATGATGTCCGAATGTTGTTATGAAATCAAGCAATAAAACAAAGATTTTCACAGCTTCAACTCTGAGGGATTTCAGCATACTTTTGTTAAAAAGGAAGAGGATTAAAATCGATTAGAATTTCCCAATCTTTAAGTGACTGGATTTGACAATATGAATTTCTACACAAGATCTTTCATTTTTTAAACACAAGCAGACTCAACGTTATAATGCCATTGTTCAAGGGCAAACACTAATAATATCTGCTAGGAGTTAGATAAGGTAAAACTCAGTTAGTTCATTCACTGGTTAGGAAAAAGGGGGAAAGACATTCACTGGCCCAAAACAGCCACCAAGGGGAAATTAACAAGCAGCAGGCACTGGGGAAGCCCTGCCCATGACCCACAAACTGCCTCCTTGCTGGGTTCCGGCTGCCCGGTTTCTACTGAGCCCCGCGTTCTCTCTGCCTGCCTGTGGGTCCCCGGCCGCGAACCTGCACCCTCATCAGGCAGCGGAGAGCATTTATTGCACCGAACAGGGGAAGTGCATCAGCTTGCAAAAGACCTTCCGGGCAACGCGTGGCTGAAATCTGTCACTGAGCTCCCGTCCACATCGCTGATACGTTATCACACTAATAAACCAACAGGAGAAAAGCAAGTTAAAAATGCAAGTATGTCCTCGGGAGGCCCACTGGCGAAGGACGGCAGTGATGTGGTATCAGATTCTAGCTCCAATCAAAGCCAGACTGAGCGGTGAGAAACCTCAACGTGTACCTCAGTTTACCAAAGTGCCAACAAGCCGCTCAGCAAATACCTCGCTCTCCGCGGCACGGAGCGACAGCCGTGACCCCGTACTGCGGGAACCCTGCTGGGTGCAAGCTGACAGGACGCTCACGCAGTGAGGCAAGTTACTGCGAAAGGTCACGATGAGGCACCCACGGCAACAAGGTGCAGTGACCGTCACAGCCACACGCAGCACAGCGATGGTCTTTCCCGGGCAACACACCGTCCTCACTCCCGCGGTGGCTCCGCGGTGGCCCCGGGCTCCGCCGGGGAGGAGCACAGCCAGCCTGCAGCCCTCGGGTCACCAGGACTGGAAGAAGGTCACACTGCAAGAATGTAACGGGCACTAAATGCTACAAATGAAAATGTGACAGAAAGCGGCACGCGTCACCCGCCTGGTAAGGAGAGCCGCTGTCGGACGGAACGTTCGAGCTCACAAGCAATTCTCAGAACGCGAGGTGGAGCGGTGGGCGGACACTCTCTGGCAATCGCGTGGGCCAAAAAAAGAGGCCAATTATGGTAATTCTCAGAATGAGAAAATGGGCATCACACGCTAGATAGTGGTATAAACCTTGCGCAAGCGATCTGGCAGCGTGTATTAAAGGCCTCAAACCCGCACTACCGCCGGCCTGGCGGTTCCGCTTTTAAAAATTTATCTGAAGGAAACATCAGATGTTGTATAAGCATATCTGCTCACCACAGTGAAAATTTAGAGAAGAGGCTAAAAGCCTACCCACGAGGCATTTTTTAACAATGACGTCACATCTGCAGAATCTGTGGTCTATCCAAACAATACCATACGACAAAAATGACGTACAAAAATGTAATGCGTGTTATTCCCGATATATTTTAAAATTTACAAATCTAGCTTCAAAACGGTGTGTATTTCATCCAGCTGCTTAGGGTTATTAAAAGTCTGTGTGCCTTTTACCCAGTAAAGAGGTAATATTAAGTGAACAGAATAAAAGATCATGTTTATTCAATTATTTTTCTTAAAAATCACTACTAGGGGCACGTGAGTGGCTCAGTCAGTTAAGCGTCCAGTTCTTGATTTCGGCTCAGGTCACCATCATCTCACGGCTCATGGGACCAAGCCCCACCGATAGTGCAGAGCCTGCTTGGGATTCTCTTTCTCTCTCTCTCTCAAAATTGATAAATAAACTTACAAAAAGAAAATCATTTCTATTTAGCCTGCCATCCGAGACAGCCACCGCACAGGGGCCTACAGGCTTGCACAACGACCTTTCCAAGCTTCAACTCGGAAAGCAACTCCTCTGAAGTTACCGTCGTGGGAGAGAAGTCAAGGGCAATGACACTGACAGACCAAGAATACGTTTTTAGAACCCAGTGACGTCCCACTGTCGTTTTAGACGTGAACATCTATAAACTGTAAAACTTTTTCAGTTCACGCTGCAGTCCTCCTCCATTTCCAACGTGAACACTGCTCTTTTTTAAAACCACAATATTAAAAAACACAGTATCTTTTAAAACCACAGCACTCTCGTAACTGAACCTTCTCTTTCACCGGTAATCAGAGCCTCGCGCTTCCCACTCTTCCCGACCCCCGCGTGAGGGTGTGGCCTTCCCGAGCCGTCGCGTTGGACGGGAGGTCCCCTCGCTGCAGGCAGTCTGGCGGCACGGCACGGAGGGAAGCCTGTTGGGGACCCGACCCCGGACGAGGGCCGAGGCCTCGCGCGAGCCGTGTGCACCCACCAGCACGAGCGGGGTCAACTTCACTTCCAACACTTCCTTCCTCATCTCCTTAATGTCGGCCTGGTGCGAGGCAGAGGCGGATCGGCGGGAGCTTCGGGGAGGTCGGCCCGGGGATCGGGAGCGGGACCTGGACCTACTCCCTCGGCGTCTGGAGGGAGAGCTGGAGGCTGAGCCGCTCTTCCTTTGCCTGAAGGAAGTCAAGGGCTAGAGAGGGACAAGAAGGCACAGTTTTACCACGAGGCAGACCCGGTACCGTCGGCTCTGAAACCTCCCCGGGCCTCAGGCCATCTGAGTGCCCGCTGGACCCGGCCAGTGACACGCGGGACGCACGTGGCCACTCCACGCCTGACCCTTCTCAGAAGGCAGAGCCACGCGGAGTGACCGCGCCTAAACCAGCGAGCCGTGTGCTTTCCAACGGCACAGACTAGAAGGGCTCCCTCCAGCCCGCTGGGTTAACGGGTGATGGGACCGGGACGGACGGCAAGAAACTCGGTCCTACGGTTTCACTCTGGGCGACACGCACAGGCAGGTCTGGAAAATGGGCGCGAGGTGCATTACGCTCAGCGACGCCGCACCCCGCCCTTTCCTCTCCCACCTGAGTCCGTGTGGCCCAGGACCGAAGCGTGGCTTGACACTTTTTAACTGATTGCAGACAAGAGCAGAAGGAAAATGCAACTTTGTGACACCTGAGAACCCCTGAAATTCAAATGTCAGTGTGCACAAATGAAATCTTATTGGAACACAGCCACGTGCATCCACTCCCGGCCTGCCCTGCTGGGGGCCGCTCTCACGCTGCAGAAAGATGGCCCAGGAAGCCTAGAACAGTTACTATCTGCCCCTGTCTTCAAGAACTTTGCCCCCCCACCCCACCCGGGCCACAGGCCACCGGTTCAAGAACCGTTTCTTACTGATCTGTGACAAAAAATGAAATCGAGAACAGATGTGGAGAAATGTTTATAGCGTTTTGACAAAGTAATTTTAGGCTTGTTGACTCTAACAATAAAAAGTTGGGGCTTTTACTTTGTATGTCTTTTTCTCCATCCGAAAATAGAGCCATCTTTCCGGTACTTTACATATGATTTCCACCCCTGGGATCAGATCATTTTGAGCCCAGGCGCTCACAGACACGCCGAGAAGCCCCGGGCCAGACTTAAGTCTAATCAGCGTCACTCTCCTGATTAAATCCTTGGTGGTCAGGACGAAGCCCAGACCCCTCCGGTTCTGCTCCCGTTTAACCCAATCCTCGCCCACCACGTTCTTGGCCCTCTGGGTAACCACCCCCGTGGCCCCCACCCCCACCCCCAAGCCGTTGGCATGCTGCCCTCCACCCCGAGCTCCCTGTGTGGCCTCGGCACCTGCCCAGGTGTCCCCTGCAAGCCTGAGACTGGGACCACCCCCCACCCCCATGCACAACAGCACCGCCCGCCAAACGTTCCCCCCCCCCCCCCCCCCCCCCGCCCCAGGAGAGGACCCATGGAAGGTCTTCTCCAAGAGGCTGGGAGCCTCCCGGAGACAGGCCGCCGTGCGCAGCCGTGCGTCCCCAGGGCGGACCCGGCGTCCGACCCAAAGCCGAAACACGGCCCTGCTGGGGGCCAGGTCGGACCGCCCTGAGCTCAGCCACATCACGGCCCTTCCCGCACCGCGTGACCGCCTCTGGGGGAGCCGAGGGGCTCGCACCTTGATGTCACTCTCCTTCAGCTCGAGTTCCGTCCCGTCCTTGTACTTCACGGTGTAGAGCTGGGAGCCGCTGTCATGGCTCAGAATTTCAACTTCGTAGTAAAGCGAGCTCCCGGGCCAGCGACCCCGTACCACCTCCCCGTCGGCGAACTTCCGACTCGGCATCTTCGAACACCAGTCTGAAAAGTCGGAAAGGAAACACCGGCGTCACCGTGGACACGCTTACGTGGCTCTTTCTTTCGCAGACTGAACACTCATTCACAACCTCCCCAAACGCTTAACTGGTCAAGATCTTAGGACCAGGAAGGCCTCTGGAGGGGAGGAGTCCGACCCTGAAGTGCGCAGGTGTTAACCGGTTTTCCCAAGGACGGAAACGCAGGCAGAGCTGGGACCCCCAGAGGCTGTTCTTCCCGCTGCGCGTGTATCAGCTGGAGTCACTTTACCCAGGATGACCTCGCCACCGTGCCACTGTGGTGCCCACCAGGGACCCACAGCAGCAGGATGCAGCAGGACACGAAGGCACCACGCGGCTTTCGCTTTGCACAACACTTTTACGCCCAAGTGACCGGATCACTTGTTATACAACAAGGCACGGCCACAAAGGATGACTTTTCTGATTTATAAATTCCCATATAGGGCGTGTGGCTCAGTGGGTAGAGCATGCGACTCTTAACCTCGGATCGTAAGTTCAAGCCCCACATTGGGCATAGAGCTTACTTTAAATAAACAGAGAAATTCGCATGGTCTTACAAAGGCTTTAAAGTGTATTTAATTTCTAACACATTATCTACATGAAATACAAACCCTAAGAAACCAACCCCTGGGAAAATCACGGATGTACAATTAACATTCCTACAACCCACCAACAAGGAGAGAACTATTTCCAAATCCGTGGCGAATAGCAAATTTGGGGTTCTTTCATTCAGCCTTCGTCTTACAGCTAAAGTCCCAAATGCATCCCAAGCATCTGTGTCGCCCCACGGCCAGCCGGGCAGACCCCCACCACTGTCCTGACTCCCCACCCCCACCCGCCCCCGCCCAGGAAGCCCCGTTCCTCGTTGGAAACCACACACAGTCCGAGAGCTGTCGGCCCCCCTGTCCTCAGAGCTCACCCGGCTGCAGGGTGGCTCCAGCTCTCAGGACCGGCAGGTTCCCGGGTCACCCCAGTACCCCCCACCCCCAGCCTTGTGTCACCGGCCAAACCAGCTGGGCCTGGTCTGAGCAGAGTCACCTTCCTCCCGCCCAACTCGACAACCCCACCCAGCCCGGCCGTCTGGGCCCACGAACACACACCCCTGGCCCAGCTCCTCCAGGGGTTCAGGAAGGAGAGGGTTACGTTACCCCGCCCGCCCCCGGGGGAGAATCTTTCATAAGTGCTGCATTTCTTCACTGTTAATCGCCTGAGAAGGTACTTTACAGGCCTCGGTTGTTTAGAAAGACAGCGGCCAGGCGGGCAGATGAAAGAACCCAGCAGCATACACTAGTGATTAGGGGGCGTCGGGGCTACGTGTGAGCTGGGACAGCACCCTCTGCCCAGCACCGGCCGAGATGGCATCACCTGGCACTGGATGGGGCGGGGAGAGGGGCTAGGGGGTGAGGTCACAGGGGTCACACCTGGCTGAGGACTCACGGGGAGTGGGGGGAGCACTAGGGAAGCAGGGGGCAGGGGGCAGGGCACATCTCGGGGCACGGAGGAGGGGCACAGAAAGGAAGGTGACAACAGCCAAGTCGGCCTGTTTCAACACTTAGGTCAAGAAAGAGGAAGGAAGTGTGCCGTCTCCTCTGTTCTCTCGCGCCCCTCCCCCTCCCGGGAGCCCCCCCCCCCACACCCCGGCCTTGGCTCTGATTCCCTGATGTGGGCCACCGGGGCTGAGAGCCAGCACTTTCCACACGAAGATGCCATTCGTGTCTCCGACAACGCTTCACAGACCTGAAACACACAGCACCCCCGACTTTTAACAGAGGGTTTGTAAACAGGCCCGTGAGCAGACACAGCACCTTTCTGAACACTTACTTACCGGGACCTTCTGTTACCTGGTTAAATACTCCAGCAACACTGGGTCTGGTGGCTGAGACAAAAGGCTGGCCAGCACCCCCTCGGGACACCACCACCTTGTCAGCAAGTGCTCCCAAAGATGAAACCAGAAAGGTCTGTGCACCTGCGCTGCGCACACGTCCTCCCACCCCTGTGACCCCGCAGGCCCGTCCCAGTAGCACCTCCTGGAGGAGAGCGGCCAGGACGGGACACACGGGCCTCTCTGCCATCACACACGGAAAGGCCTCCCTCCAGTGTGAAAAGAAAAAAGCTGTTGACCGAACACAAAGTCCCCAAGCCACGTGCTTGCTAACTTCACTGCCAAGGCGGCCCCAAAATGCTACCATTCTCGCACAGGACAGCGGGCTGACCGCAGAGCAGGTGCTTGCAAGGGTTTCCCGCCCTCCTCCGCACCCTGCCACGTCCCACCCGACCCGGCAGCTGACCGCCTCCCTCGCACAGCTGGGCCCAAGGCAAACACCGGACCGCTCCCAGAGTGACAGAAATGTCCAGAGGGAAGGCCCGGCCGCTGCTGCTCACCCTTCTCCCTCCTCCGGAGACAGCGCTCGGCGACTAAGCGGGGCGGCGCAGCCGGGTCTACACACCGGGCCCTGCTCACAGCTGTTGCCCGCGTAACCACCCTCGCTCTGGTGCAGGCGGCAGGTGCGCGCGCCCCGTGCAGGCCTCCCCGGCCAGCTCCCGTCCACCCCCCCCCCAACCGCCGGGCCTTGTCGGGGGGCTCCTTCTGAGGCCTTGAAACGGTGAGAACACAGGATCCGGCTGTACTGAGCAGGGGCGAGCAGCCCGCATCACCTTCCTCTCAGAGCCGGGGGCCGGGGGCAGCCAAGCCGGAGGGCATCCCGGTACCCGCTGTCCCCCGTCCCGCCCGCCAGGCTCCCCCATCCCCGCCGGCGCATCTCCCGTCGCCCCCGTGTCCCCCGTCCCGCCAAGCTCCCCCATCCCCGTCGGCGCATCTCCCGTCCCCCCGTGTCTCGTGTCCCCGCACCCCCTCCGCCAGGCTCCCCCATCCCGGTCGGCGCACCTCCCGTCCCCCGTCCCCCACCCCGTGTCCCCGTCCTGTCCGCCAGGCTCCCCCATCCCCGCCGGCACACCTCCCGTCCCCCCGTGTCTCGTGTCCCCGTCCTGTCCGCCAGGCTCCCCCATCCCCGTCGGCGCATCTCCCGTCGCCCCCGTCCTTGTGTCCCCCGTGTTCCGCGTCCCGCCCGCCAGCGCACCTCCCGTCCCCCACCCCGTGTCCCCGTCCCGCCCGCCAGCCTCCCGCGTCCCCGCCACCGCACGCAGGGACCCGAGGCCCCACCGCCGCCCTCCCGGCCGACACCGCCGCCGCGCGCCCAAAATGGAGGGACGCGTCCTCGATTCGGATCCACGGCGGCTGCACTTCCGCCGCGGCCCGGCCGACCGCCAGCAGCGGAAGCCGAGGCCGCGCCCCCGCCCCGAGTTGCCGAGAGGCGGGCGCGAAGCGCTCACCTGTGCCGGGCTCCTGCGGGACACGAACGGCTCCGGGACAGTCGCCGAGCAGCACCGACGGCGGCTCCCGCGCGCACGACACCGCCCCGCCGCGCCCGCGCCCCCCGCGCCCGAGCGCGCGCCGCGCCCCGCCCCGGCCCCGCCCCCCAGCCTGGTCGCCCGGGGCTCCCATTGGCCCCTCGGCCTTTTGAATCGTCGCCGGCGCCGCCGATTGGTCGTGCGTGTGGCGCGTCCGCCCCGCCCGGCGGGGCCCGCGGGGAGGCGGGGAGGCGGGGCGGTGGGGAGCGGGGCCCGCCCAGCGCGCGCTTATCGCCGCTGCCCAGGCGCCGCGCCCCCGCCCCGCCTCCCCGCGCCCCGGGGTCTCGAGTCCCCGCCGCCGCCGCGGGCTTCGGGGCGCAGGGCGGCCTGGAGGCCGAGATAATAAACAGCCGCCAGGACAACAGTACGTTCGCGTGCGGACGACGCGGATCAGCCGTCCGCGGCCGCAGGTGCTTCGGGCCGAGACGCCGGCAGAGCGCTCCCAACCGCTTGGTGCTGCGGCCGCCCCGAGGGCGCCCGACTTCTTTGTCCTGGCGGCGGCGGGCCGGGCCTGGGCCGCGGGCGGGGGGCGCAGGGACCGGGGGGAAGGGCAGGGGTGGCTCGGGGTCCGGGCGCAGGGACCGGGACGCGCAAGGACTAGAGCGTGCGGGGACTGGGGCGGGGGGGAGGGGGAGGGGGCACGGGCTCCTGTCCCGCGACGGCCGCGGGGGCGGAAGCGGGGGCTGGAGGTGCCAGGGACCAAAAACTCTTCGACGCTGAGCCTCCGCCCGCATCCCACGAGACTGGTGTTAATTGGGCCACATCGCCAATCATTACGTTAACTCCGGACACGGTGTGGATCCTAAACCCTTTTTTCCTCCAAGTTATCATCATTGGTTAGTTGGGTTTCCTTCCTCTGAGGTCGAGAATTTAAAGAAGTCCATTGAAGTTCCCCATTTTGCAGTGTGGTCTTACAGTATTTCTTAACCCGACTACTAGGTTAACCTAACCTACCAGGTAAGTTTTAGTGAATTTCAGTTGTCAAAGCACTATCCGTTCAATTATAAGAAACAGGCATTTTCATGTATAGCCCAGATTCAGTCTCAAGAGTTTTCTTACCTAGAAGTTATAACAAAACATCCAGGTTTACTACTTAAAAAAAAAAAAAAATCTAGTAAGCTGGGCTTTCTCAGACATTCACAACCAGTGTGAAAGTTTTCATTAGAGCCTTTCCTGAAAACAAGCCCTGACCTCAAGTCGTCCACTGTCCTGGGATTTGCCCTGTGGAGGTCTGAGCTACAGAAATGCACATTGATTGCACTTCAAAGTCAGAAAACCTAATTTGGGGGCAGAGCCCTAGGCCTGGGTCGCTTTAACCTTTAAGGTAGGTAATATTTGCAGCAAGTGACACAGAAATGAAAACACTATCTCAGGTACAAGGGCCCCTAAGATAGCTTCTATTCTTCATAGCCAAGTGGTGCTGTGCTGTTCTCTTTGCTACGTCCTACCCAGAACCAGGGTTTCACTGGGTTTCCCTTGAGGTACACATTTCCTGGATCATTACCGTTCATGAGATAAAGGATTCTCTTACACACACACACACACACACACACACACACACACACACACGCACACACACTTCACTTTAAACGTCAGGTTCCTAAAGCTTCATAACAAAATGAAGCTAAAAGATCATAAGCCACCAGATTCAGCTTATAAATTATGAATCACCAAAAACATTTTTCAAAACAACTGATCTTGACCTCAGAGAAACTAGGCAACAGTTACTGTTTGTTTCTCGTTTAGTAGACTGGAGTATGTCGTGAAAAATCAAGCTTAGTACCTCGGCCGCTTTCTCGGTGAAGAAACGGTTAGTGTTCTCTTGTTTTTGCTTTCACAGGGACAACGGACAGCGTGTATACTTGGGAGTGGAGAATTTCCGGGGCTTGCTCTCCGAGAGATGCTTGCCAGCCACAACTGGCCAGATGTGGCTTCGTGGAACAGGCAACGAAGACCTCACTTACAGAGCCACGTCTTGGTGCTGCCGTCGTGAATGTAGCCGCGAGTGGCACAGCCCCCCTCCCCCGTTTGCAAGGAAGATGAGAAGTGGAAGGGCCGGGAACCCCACACCGGAAATAATAGGATCCTCCCTGCGGATCCCTCACCGCCCTTCTTCGGTCCTGCTTCCCAGAGGATCTGGGCTGTTAGGACTAACAATTCTCGTAGGAAGTAGGTCTAGGCTCCGTACCACGTGGCGTGAGGACGTCCAGTTGGACCCATCTGGTGCTGTTTTCGGGAACACGCTGCCACACCCTGGTTGCTGCAGAAAACTTTTCATCAGGTGGAAATCCCCCGGGGGCCACCTGATAGCACATTTCTACGGAGGTCTGATCTGAATCGCTTCTGTTCACGCCGAAGCGGAGTTCATGGTGACGGTGAGGGAACAGCTATGTCCGTCTCGATACTGACTGTCTCATTTTTATTTGAAACACATTCGTGTATATCTGTAGCACTTCCCTGGTTTTTCTCAACGTCTCACGAGCACAAGGGGAGGCTTTGAATGAATTGATCCAAATACCACGCTCTCCTCAGCCTTAACGGAATCTCTTAATCCATGTAGTATGAATATGTGATTTTTTTTTCTGCCCAAATACTCATGCTACATGCTCCTGAGAGCTGCTGGGTCAGTACTCGAGCCGACTCTGCGACCTCCAGGTAACCCGTGTTGGCATCACACGCCATCCGTCTGAGAGAATCACACGGATTTTTAGTCATTTATGTCGGTGTGTGTTCTGAGTAAAATGCAACATACTACTGCGCTCCAAACAGGTTTTAGGTTGTACAATCAATTAGGATGTTCTTGCTTCAAATAAAGTGAAGAAACTTAAAATAATTACGCAAATTTTATTTTAAACATTCATCTCGAGGGGCACCCGGGGGGCTCAGTCGGTCGAGCGTCCGACTTCGGCTCAGGTCACGATCTCCCGGTCCGTGAGTTCGAGCCCCGCGTCGGGCTCTGTGCCGACAGCTCGCAGCCCGGAACCTGCTTCGGATTCTGTGTCTCCCTCTCTCTCTGCCCCTCCCCCGCTCATGCTCTGTCTCTCAATAAATAAACGTTAAAAAAATTTTTAACATTCATCTCGAATATTTTACATCATCGCCCTCAAGCGTATTTTACGCAGATCTAATTGCACTGGATCGTGTACTCATAAGGATTACAGTGATCCTGCCCTGGTTACCTGAGTCTTTGTTCCAAGACAGGCCTTGGGAAGGACAGCCAGTCCTCCTGAGCCCAGAATCAGGGCATCAGAATGAAGAGTCCTGGAGGGAAGAATCAAAGGGTGGAGGCAAGGCCAAGTTCCTGTGCTCAGGGAGAGCAGTCTCGGGTGTTCTTTGGCCCCGAAATGTAGACAGAAAGCCCACGTACGAGCCGCTTTCTGAGCGGCCTGAGAAGCCTCCAGCTCATGGAACAGTGGGGTCAGGTGGAGTGAAAGCTCCGTGTGTCTTGACGTTACCAGCCTCGAAGCTCAGAAGTCCCCAGGAGGGACAGAACGTCCTCTAGTCTGGCTTCTAGAGGCACACGTACAACGGACTTCGAGTCATCCGTTTGTGTGATGGGGGAGACGCCCGTGACGGGGTGAGGGTGGTGACAGGTGTACGTGGGACGTGTCCTGGGAACACGACAGAGGAAGGTTTATGTTGGACCGTCCGGAATGATCTCACTTGTAAAGCACGAAAGTACAAGGTGCGAACTTCCCACGGTGTCAACCCACAGAGCAGCATCGGGACGGCACCGCCGAAAATGTCACATCTACAGACACGTAGCGTTCCCTTTTTAAAAATGCCCAGTCCTTTTTCCTTTTTAACTTCTGACCTTCTCCGTGCTCGTTCTCCGGGCCCCGGAGACCACTGCCGTTGATTCGTAGGTTAAGCCAAGACTTAACCCCTGTGGTGACCGGAAGGAAGGACGCCCAGGGCGTCTGTCTCTGGGGCTCCTTCTGGGGCCAGGATAGGCTACCCGGGAACCCTGATGCTCCGCTTTTAAAGAAATGCCCGAGGCCTTGACCCCAGTCTTCCTTCCCATGAGCCTATGGGGCAGTATATTCGCTTCTGGGCAGTCCTAGCGAGCTGACCACGGTTTCAACGGGATGCAGCTCCCTTTTAAACGTTCCCAACCATAGGGTCAAATTAGGGGCTCCCGTTAATAACGAGTTTTCTGTATCGCATCCAAAAGGGCAGCATAACTTCCTGCCGGTTACTTTGGAGACACTTGGCTCGCTCACTACCCTACTCAGTAACACCTGGAAACACTAACAATTTTTTTGCTTCCTTTGTAACTAGCGTAAAATACACATCACATAAAATTTATCATCATAACCATTCTTTTTAAGTTTTTTATGCTTATTTATTTTTGAGAGAGAGACCGAGTGTGGCCAGGGGAGGGGCACAGAGAGGGAGACACAGAATCCAAAGCAGGCTCCAGGCTCCGAGCCGTCGGCACAGAGCCCGACGCGGGGCTCGAACTCACGGACCGTGAGATCATGACCTGAGCCGAAGTCGGCCGCTTAACCGACGGAGCCACCCAGGCGCCCCTATACTAAATTTTTCTAGGAACGGCCAATACTGTTTTCCACAGTGGCTGCTCCGTGACCTTCCCGCCAGCAGGGCACAAAGCTTCCGGTTTCTCCACATCCTCACCAACACCCGTTATTTTCTGGTTCTTCGGCTTTTTTGTTTTTAGCAGCCATCCTAATGGGTGAAAGGTGGTCCTCCCGGTGTTCTTTCTGTTTTTTCTTTTTCTTTACTTATTTATTTTTAATTTTTTTTTTTTAATTTACATCCCAATTAGTTCGCGTATCGTGCAACAATGATTTCAGGAGTAGATTCCTTAGTGCCCCTCCCCCATTTAGCCCACCTCCCCTCCCACAAAACCCCTCCCATGACCTTCGGTTTGTTCTCCATATTTAAGAGTCGCTTCTGCTTTGTCCCCCTCCCTGTTTTTATATTACTTTTGTTTCCCTTCCCTATGTTCATCTGTTTTGCCTCTTAAATTCCTCATATGAGTGAAGTCATAGAATTTTTGTCTTTCTCTGACTAATTTCACTTAGCATAATACCCTCCAGTTCCACCCACATAGTTGCAAATGGGAAGATTTCATTCTTTCTGATTGCCGAGCAATACTCCATTGTATATATATACCACGTCTTCTTTATCCATTCATCCATCGATGGACATTCGGGCTCTTTCCATACTTTGGCTCTTGTCGATAGTGTTGCTGTAAACATGGGGGTGCATGTGTCCCTTCGAAACAGCACCCCTGTATCCCTTGGTTAAATGCCTAGTAGTGCAATTGCTGGGTCGTAGGGTAGTTCTACTTTTAGTTTTTTGAGGAGCCTCCATACTGTTTTCCAGAGTGGCCGCATCAGCTCGCATTCCCAGGTCCTCCCAATGTTCTAATAAGATATTTGTGAACTAAGGATATCTTTATCACGTAGGCTGAGTCAACCACACAGGACACCGTTAGACAACGATGGCTCTAAGCCACTAACTGGTGTTCGTGTCGTGCGTTTTGTTTTTGTTTTTGTTTTCGTTTGCACAACACAAGATGGCTGCCGAGAGAGCATAGCTCAAAATTCTGCTAACTCCTCGAGGCCAACGCCGAGAGTGAGAAAAATGCTGGAGAACTCTTCCAGTTCCCACAGGAAAACGGGACTGGAGAGGAGCTGACGTATAAAACATTAACAAAAGTAAATCACCACAGAAGCACACCGTCGCCTCAAATCGCTTTATCTCAGTGTAGGTCAAGGTGAAGGAGGACGCGCCTCACGGGACTGTCCTCCGCAAAGCAAGAGAACGTTCCTCCGAGGGGGCCGTGTTCACAGATGCCGGTGAAGCCAGTAACCCACCTGGGGCTCCAAGGAGGACAGAGACGTGTCAGACGCTGTGGACGGCACCCAGCCTTGCAGGGCAGGTGCTGAGGTCACAAGAGTCTGATGCTACGTCTTCCCTTAAAACATAAACAGTTGGGGGCGCCTGGGTGGCTCATTCGGTGAAGCGCCCGACTTCGGCTCGGGTCACGGGGTCACGATCTAACGGTTCGTGGGTTCGAGCCCCGCGTCGGGCCCTGTGCCGACGGCTCAGAGCCCGGAGCCTGCTTCGGATTCTGTGTCTCCCTCTCTCCCTGCCCCTAACCCACTTGCACTCTGTCTCTCTCTCAAAAATAAATAAACATTAAAAAATAATAACAAAAGCACGGAGACAGGGGCAGGAAGCACTGCCCTGGGCTGTGCCGACTGACTGATTAGGGACCCTCAGGTTGGGAAGGGGTCAGAGACAGCGGAAGTCTCTAAGGACTTTGGAAACCAGGGGCTAGCTGCTGCTAGGATAAGATCACTTATTACTGTTCAGTAAAACCTCGGTCATGAGACCCTTCAGGTGCACATCCGGGACCATAAGCTTGGAAAGGATTGCTAGCATGAATCTGGGCGGCAGAGGTAAAGGAAGTTTCCAGAGGAACGTGTAGGTGGTAAAGCAGACATACGGGACCCCGGACGTGGGGCTAATGTGAAGCTACGGCTGCCTCTTGCCCTGAACAAAGTGTCATCGAGGCAGCTGGGGCCCTGGAGGAGGGTCACTCTGTCTGTCTCAAGGACTGTCAGTGGGGTGTAGACAGTGAGGAAATTCACATTTTCCTTCTGCCTTTGCTTCCCACATCACTAGTGCTTGGGGGTACCTCGGAATCCCAAACTGTCCCCCTGAAGGGGCTTGGCCCCACCAAGGGACTTGGTGAACTTATGGTCGCCAGGGGATGGCAGGAGGCCAGGGACAGGCTGGCAGAAAGCCCTCCCGTCGGCTGAGCCGGCCGTCCGCCCAGCACACGCAGCCGGGCCTCTGAGACCTCACCCACGGGCTGTCCTCAGAGGGTCTGCCGGAGGCCTCGGGCAGAGAGGGGAGGGCGCGGGGCGCGAGCCGGCTCATCATACTCAGACCTGGGGTCCCCAAGGTCACACGGCCATCCTCGCCCACGTGGGAATGACCTTGCTTGGTCCGGCCACGGGCTCGGGAGGGCCTCGTGGTGAGTTTGGCTTTCTGTCGGTGAGACCGGAGTGGTTTTCAAATGTTGTGGCTCCGGCAGTCCACGCGCCAAGTGTGACGAATCCCGGTGACATCCCCGAGCGCCTCTACTGGCTCTGCTCCCGCGGCGGGGATGCTTCTGCTTCCATTTCTCCCCCGCAGAGAGCGGTTTCCCGTCCACGCGGGGCGGGGGGGCGGGGGGGACACAGGAGCAGGAGGCGCCAGTGGACGGCACTCGGGGGCGGCCTGCACTGCCATCTGCACCGCTCGGGAACCTTCCAGAACCTTGTTGTTGGGAGCACACGAAACCGAAAGCCAAGGGGCTGGAAAGTCTTCCGCTGTTTGTTAGGCACCTGAAGAACTTCAGAGAGAACAACATGTGACCCCTTTGTTTTGTTTCAAGTTTTTAAACAGGAAGAACAAAACAAGGGCTTGACGCGCAAGAGAATCGCGGGGCTCTCCGGGGCCTGCAGGCACCCCCTTCCCCCCCGGGGCTCCCTCCACGAGGGGGCCCGGAGCCTGGGAGCCCGGCCTGCACCTGCCCGCGGGCCCGGCCTCCGACGGCTGCGAGGGTCCGAGAGCCCAGCCCGGCGCCGACCCGGTGGCCTTTTGGGGACGCTCCGTGTGCTCTTTGTAAGAACCACAGAAGGTCAACTGGTGCAGAAGACGGGGAGCCGGGCCGGGGGGCGGACCCGAGGTTGTCCGGGCCTCGGCCTGACCTCACTTCCTGGAGGGCAAGGTCGTTGCCGCCCGTGCCCGTGAGCAGGAAGCGGGCAGGCCCCCCGTTGTGCCCGGAGGTTCGTGAAAGAAGAAACAGACGTGTCAGAACCTCTGTGGTTTGGTTAATGTCGCAACATGGAAACCGGGAAGCTGATCTTGGGGGTGCCGGGGGGCCACCTCGGCGGCTGGAGGCTCTGCCCTCCACGGGTCCTGGCGGCCAGCCAGGCGGGAACCCTTGGAAACGTGCCCAACATGTCATCGTGTCGTCAGGAAGGGCCAGAAGAGAGTCTACCAGGATGATATTTTTTTAAAAATTAGCTTGATCGTCCCTAAAAACTAACAGCCCCTCCCTAACTTTGCCAGAGTCAGTGGGTGACAGGAGGTGGGGACGCGTTGACGCCCTTGGGTGGGGTCACAGGGCGTCCCAGCGGGCAGAGGCAACCTGCCTTTTTAAATTTTTATTTTTAACGTTTATTCATTTTTGAGAAACAGAGAGAGACAGAGCGTGAGCAGGGGAGGGGCAGAGAGAGAGGGAGACACAGAATCGGAAACAGGCTCCAGGCTCCGAGCCGTCAGCCCAGAGCCGGATGCGGGACTTGAACCCGCGAACCGTGAGATCGTGACCTGAGCTGAAGTCAGATGCCCAACTGACTGACCCCCCGGGTGCCCCCAAACCTGCCTTTTTAAGGCTGTGAATGGGCTTGGCCTTGAAAGCCTGTCGGGCGTCAGTCGGTCAGCAGTCTCCACCAGGGGCTGCGAGCGCTAAGGCGCCGGCAGAAAGGGCCGCCCGCAGGCGGCCGGGAAACCGTCTTTGCTGGAAAACCTCGCGACGCGAGGCCAGTGCAGGGGGAGGCGCCAGGTAAGGGCAGAAGTGCAGAGGCTCCGTGTGACGAACCACCCTGTGACGGTCACACCCGAGGGGCCCCGACGCACAGGCGGGGTGCACCTCACTGGCTCCGGGGTTCGGGGAGAACACGAGCCCCCTGCAGTCCACTGGCAGCTGGCGCAGCAGGTAACGGAGACCCGAGGAGCCCAGGAGCGGCCGCGCCACACTCCGCACGTCACCTGCCACCCGCTTCCCCCCTCCCCCCCCCCCCCCCGAGTTCTCGTTGTCCCAAAGGATTGGACGCCACCGGTGAAACTTCCGCGGGCACCCCCAGCTGACTGCGGTGCTCCTGTTCCCTGGTGCCCCTGGCGGGCTGCGAACCCGTCCAGAGGGTGGCGCCCCGGGAGGGGGACCTCAGAGGTACTTTGATTTTAATTAGCACCGGGGACTTAAATACCCAGGTCCGGGGCAGGAAGGTGGCCCGGGAAAGTCCCAGGCTGTCAGGGGCTGCGGGGCGCGGGTACCCAGCTGCCTGGGTGTGGCCGGAAGCCCCTCCCAGTTCAGCGGGCGTGGCTCTGCCCCGGGTCCCAGAACAAGGACACCTGCGTGCAGCCACGCGGGAAGCCACCGCTGCAAACGCGCACAGGCCCAGAGCGGCAGGAAGGCACCGGCGCTTTGCTCGGGGTGAAGGGAGCATCTGGGGGCAGGGGAACACGTCTGCAGGGACCCCGAGTCCCCAGACTTTGGGTCTCGGCAGAAGGGACCTCGTCGGGGGTCTCTGGGGAGAGCAGACAGCGCCCCACGGCCCTTGGTGTCCCCCAGGGGCCCCCGCCCGGCTGATCGCGGCCACAGGCTCTCGGGGCGCTCTTGCCTTGGGAGGGCATCCTGCCAAGAAGCTCCTGGAGCCCCGGGAAAGGCCCCTTCCCAGGGGAGGGACTCATCCTGTAAATTAAAGGGCTCATTTCAAAGACACTTTTAATAATCCCAAGGGTTGTTGCCGGAAAGAAAATGATAGAGTTGGCACCCTGAGGGACGGCTCGCCGGGCCGGTGCAGGAGCCCGCGCTGGGGGCTGTAGCCCTCAGGACGCTAGGGAAGGGGACGCGGGGCTCGCGGACGGACCGCGGACAAACGTCCACTCGTGCAGGACAGGGTCTACTGGGCACCCGTGGTGTGCAGGCCCGGGGCTGCCGCCTGGCCGTGGCCTAGTGGGACAGACAGACGGGGCTGGCACCCGGACAGCGCGGGGACATTCCAGTCGGACCCTGCAGGTCGGGGAGAGGCCGTTCTCCGCGAGCAGCACCCCCTTGGAGATTTCCCTGCTGTGGCTTCGGAAGGACCTGGGGGTGGGCTCCCTCCCTTCGTTTCTTTTTTCAACTGTTTTTAATGTTTATTTTTGAGAGAGAGAGAAAGGGAGGGAGAGAACGAGCGGGGGAGGGGCAGAGAGAGGGAGCCACAGAATCGGAGGCAGGCTCCAGGCGCCGAGCCGTCCGCACAGAGCCCGACGCGGGGCTCGAACCCACAAAGGGCGAGATCGTGACCTGAGCCGAGGTCCAGGTCGGACGCTCAACGGGTTGAGCCCCCCAGGCGCCCCCCTCCCGTCTGATTTCAGCTCTCTCTCTAGCAGCTCAGCGGTTCTGAGCCCCCCCAGGGACGCCTGGCCCCGCCCCCGTCAACCCAGGTTACAAAGATCTCTCCTGGGAATGTTTTCTCCTGGGGACTGAGGCCAAAGAAAACGCTCCCCCCAAAGAAGAGGATGTCCTTACTCCTCCCTCCTCCCCCCACCCCTCCCCACCCTTTCCCTCCCTCCCTACCTCTCTCCACCCTACCACTCCCCCCACCCCTCCCCACCCTACCCGTCCCCCCACCCCTCCCCACCTACCCCTCTCTCCCTCCCCCTCCCCCCTCCCCTCCCCATCCTACCCCACCCCACCTACCCCTCCCTCTCGCCTGAGTCCTGAGTCGCTGAATCCCAGGCTGCCTACCTGTCTCCACCTACCCCTCCCTCCCTACCCCATCCCCCCACCCCTCCCCACCTACTCCTCCCCACCTACCCCTCCCTCTCGCCTGAGTCGCTGAATCCCAGGCTGCCTATGCCTCCGGTGCGGACTACAGAAAGTGACAAATAAAACAGGTCCCTCCCGGATCGGACACCGCCCCACCCACGGCCCGGGCCTGAAGCTTGGTCGTCCACCGTGCCCCTGGCAGGATTCGGGGCCTCGGGGACCCGGGGTGGACACCCAGCACGGCAGCCCCGAGACCGGGCTGACCCCCTGGGACCCCTCCCCAGGGAGACACCCGCTGACGGTGCCCTCGCGGATGGACACAGTTACCACGGAACCCGATCATCGGCTGCTTTATCTGTAGAACCTCAGCGGCGGGTGAGGGGAAAATCCCGGTTTTCGTGGCGCTCTGCAGCGTTCAGTGCGTCCACGCGGTGTGTCCTGTGAGCCTCACCGACAGCCACGGGGGAAGGGCCAACTACCCACCCCCTTTCACCGGTTTTCTCCTCTGAAAGGGTGAGGTCCTGTCCTGTGTCCGCGTCCCATCTTTCACAGTGGTGCCCAAGGCCCTTCCGAGTTTTCCCCGCCCCCCAGCCCTTCCCTGGCCTCATCCTCCCCCCCCCCCCCCCCCCCGCCCCCTCTTCCCCTCCGCTGACTCAGCCCCAGCCACCCCGGCCTCCTTGCCCTTGCCTTCCACCCCAGGGCCTTTGCACATCCCGCCTTCTCTGCTAGAACACTTCCGGACGCTCTGTGGCTCTCTCCCTCTCTTCTTCAGGTCTTGCCCCCACGTCACCATCTCGGCAAGGCCCCTCCTGACCACTCTATTGAAAGATACAGCCCACGACCAAGCCCACGCTTCCTTTCCTCTTCTCCACGGCACTTTCCATCAAACACATACACCTCGCTCCTTTTACCTCCTTGGGTGTCTGAGGACTAGAAGGCCCTGCAGGGTGGGCGGGTGCCCGCTTCCCCAGCCCCAGGACGACCCCCGGGGCCACGGCAGGTGCTCCCTCAATACCGAGGAAAGGAATGGCTGCTCAGCCTCCCTTCCGCAGCCTATGCCTCTGGGCGGCTGGCTGTCCTTTCTCCACAGCACACGGCGGCTGTGGTGTGACCGGACGCCCTTTGGGCGGCAGTGTGGAGAAGGGACAGTCTCCAATCGGGCAGCGGTGGCCATCGGCAGCCAAGCCCCTGTTACCCCTTCTGCGGCAGCTCAGTAATTTACCCCCCAGGCACCTCTTCATCACCGAGACCCCCCTTTGTTCTGGGAGCAGCATCTCCTGGAGCCTTTATTCAGATTACTTTTTAAGTGTCTGTGAGACACCTTCAGGCTTCACTTTGTCCTCACCTGTCGGCCTTGGGGGGGGGGGGGAGCCAGAGACCAGGTAGGAGGCCAGGAGAGGACACCGGGGGCCGGAGGAGTCCCAGGCGTGCGCCCGCCATGCAGAGCCCCCTCCAGGGTCCAGGGACGCAGCGCAGGCACCGGGGGTCCAGGAGCAGCGGCTCCCAGCACACGATGCCGGCGCCCGTTACAGGGGTGTGTGCACCGCCTGGCCCCGCCGAGGACGTGGTCTGGCCCGGCCCCAGCCGGCGGGTCCCTGCAGCGATGCTAGGGGCAGGGGGTGGGGATGGGGGGGCGCAAGACCACCGAGGTGATGCGTTTGCTCCACTGAGGCCCTGATTTCCTTAATCGCCATGACAGAAATGAGCTTCTCACCTGCTTGGTGGCCGGGGCGTCATTCACGGCCCCCAAAGGCGGAAGCAAGCGGGGCACCCACAGACAGGTGAATGGATGAACGACACGGGGTTGGATGGAATAGTAGTAAGTCTCTTTTTTTTTAATGTTTATATTTATTTTTGAGAGAGACAGAGCGTGAGCAGGGGAGGGGCAGAGAGCGAGGGAGACACAGAATCCGAAGGAGGCTCCAGGCTCACGAGCTGTCAGCACAGAGCCTGACGCGGGGCTCGAACCCACGAGCCGTGAGATCGTGACCTGGGCCAACCGCTCAACCGACTGAGCTCAACCGACTGAGCACCCCCAGGCACCCCAAATTGTGTTGTTAAAAAATAAGGAAATCCTGATACCCTGCCACCACATGGGCAAACAGAAGGACCGTTACGTCAAGTGCGCCAGTCACGAGAAGACAAATTCTGCGTGATTCCACGTGCACCTAGAATGGCCAAATTCAGAGAAACAGAGAGCAGAGTGGTAGGGGCCTGAGGCCGGGGGGCACGGCTGGGGGGTTGCTGTTTAATGAAGGCACGGTCTAAGTTTGAGAACACGGAATGTTCTGGAGACGGACGGCGGTGATGGCCGCACAGCACTGAACGTGCGTAATGCCACCGAAGTGAACGTCCAAACGCGGTTAAAACGGTAAATTCCAGGCACGTTGTACCACCACAGCAAGTTTTTCACATCTACGCCCAGCGCTTAGATGCGTGTGTGTTTGGGTGGATTTCATCCGCAGAACCCATCGGCTGGGGCACCTTTCGGTGTTTACTTGGGGGAAGGGGCAAGAGCGGCAGGTCCCAAGACCTAGTTCCTGCGTTGAGACTCCCGCGGCTCATCTGGCAGCCACGTGGCTTCTGGAAAGTCAGTGGCTCTAGGCAACGCATTCTCCTCGTTGGTAAAGTGGGGACAACGATCACGCCTACCCCGTGTGGCTCGCTATTAAGGTCAGAAGGGGTAATGCAGTAGGCACTCGGCGCAGCTCCCGACGCGCAGCAAATCCTCCAGCGCTGCCCTCGGGGACGGGACGTGGACGACCCGGTCCCTGCCCCTGCCCACTAGCGGTAACGATACAAGGTTAGACCGTGAACATATCCACAGGCAGGAGACAGGAGACCACGACAAGAACACAACTAAATAAAAATGGTCATTCTTGAGGGGGCGCCTGGGGGCTCTGTCGGTTAAGCGTCCGACTCTTGATCTCAGCTCAGGTCTTGATCTCAGGGTCGTGAGTTCAAGCCCCGCGTTGGGCTCCATGGCGGGGCGTGAAGTGTCCGTGACAAAAGTTCTTTTTTTTAATGTTTAATTCTGGAAAAAGATTGTGGTCATCCTTGAAAAAGGACGTGGCTCACATCAACTGAGGACACCCTTAGGTGCAGACCATGCCTGAGGTTGGCCAGGGAGGGGTCCCCCATGGTCACCCCCAAGGACCACTTCCTGGTCACCCCAGAGGAACTTCTTGTGGGAGACTCTGGTCACTCAGATCTTAGCTGAAACGCTGTCTCCTAAGAGGCTTTTCCCCTCACCTGACCTACAGTAGCCCTTCCAGTACTCTTGAGGCCGTTACCATTACTTTCTTCGGGAGTACCTAAGGGTATTCGATATTATCTTGTTCACCCTCGGCCTTCCCCCTCCCCAGGGTGGAGACTCCCCAAGGGCAAGGGCTCCTCTGTCTGGCCAGCACATGGCAGGTGCTCAAGGTGCCTGCGTGAGTGACGAGGCCCAGGCATCTGCATTTTGAGTTCCCACAGTGATCCAGAAGTGCACCTGGGTTAGGGGCCCGAGGCCCAGCGAATCCAGCCTGTCACCTACCTGACATTCCCCAGCTTGTGATTCAAGTACTGGTGACTCAGCCGGAGCGATGGAGACGTCAGCGGGAACAGCGGGACCGCCTGCTCCTGCTGGCCCTCCCACACAACCCACCCTTACAGCGAATCCCAGGAGACCAGAGCCTGCGCACCAACTGCCCCGCAGTCCACAGGAAATTGCAAGAGGTCTTTAAGCAAAAGAGTGACCCAGATTATTCTTTTTTTATTCAAGGGACCTAGAATAGCCAAAAACAAAACAAAACAAAAACACACAAAAAAAAAAAAAAAACAAAAAAAAAAGAAAGGAAAAATTCCTGGAAAAGAACAAAGATGGAGGGCTCACACTTTTTATTTCAAAACTTACCCTCTTGTAGTAATCAAGACTGTGGTACCAGCACAAGGGTAGACATATAGGTCAATGGGATGGGATTAAGTCTAGAAATACACCCTCACATTTACAGTCATCTGATCTTTGACAAGGGAGCCAATACAAATCAATAGGGCCAGAAGAATCCTTGCAACAGATGGTGTTGGGACAATTGGATATCCACATGCAGAAGAAAGAAATTCGATCCCTACCTCACACCATATACAAAAATTAGCTCGGAATGGATCAAAGACCTAACTGTAGAGATAAAATGACAAATCTTAGAGGAAAAATATAGACATAAGTTTTGAGATTGATTAGGCAATGGTTTCTTAGATATGATACCAAAAGCATAAACAATCAAAGAAAAATATAGCTACTTTGGACTTCATCAGAATTGAAAACTTTTGTACCTTCTAAAGGACTTTAAAGAACACTATCAAGAAAGACAGAATACAACCCACAGAATTGAGAAAAAGGTTTGCAAATCAAATATCTGCTAACAGACATGTTTTAAAAATACATGAAGAACTCTTACAATTCAATGATAAGAAGATAAATAATCCAATTTTAAAATGGGCAGGGGTGCATGAGTGGCTCAGTCGGTTGAGCGTCCAACTTCGGCTCAGGTCATGATCTCGCAGTTTGTGAGTTCGAGCCCCATGCTGGGCTGCATGTTGACAGCTTGAAGCCTGGAGCCTGCTTCGGATTCTGTGTCTCCCTCTCTCTCTCCCTTCCCCGCTCATGCTCTGTCTCTCTCTGTCTCTCAAAAATGAATAAATGTTAAAAAAGATTTTTTTTTTTTAAAAAAATGGGCAAAAGATCTGAATCGACATTTCTCCAAAGAAGATATACAAATGGTCAATAAGCCTATGGAAAAATACGCACATCATTAGCATCAGGGAGATGCAAATCAAAATCATACCACTTCATACCCACTAAGTATATAGTAAAAAAGACAGACAGACGGACAGACAGAAAGACAAAGAGAGAGACAGAGAAATAGTAAGTGTTGACAAGGATGTGGAGAAAACGGAACCTTCATACTCCACTGGGAGGATTATAAAATGGTGCAGCCACCTTGGGAAATAGTTCCTCAAAAAGTTAGACACCGAGGTACCATATGACTGCCAGGTATATAGAGAAATGAAAACATACGCCCTTACAAACACTTGTACGCAAACTTCATAGGCAGCATTATTCATAGTTGCCAAAAGGTAGAAACAACTCATTTGGTGTTCAGCCCATCATCTGGGGAACGGGTAAATGAGATGTGGTATAACCATCCATCCTGCAGAATATCATTGGCCCTAAAGAGGAATGCTAACATGGTACAGTATGGAAAAGCCTTGCAAACATCACGCTAAGTGAAAGAAGCCAGTCACAAAAGAGCACCCAGTGTATGATTCCATGAATATAAAATGTCCAACATAAGCGAATCCATACAGACAGAAAGTCGATTTGTGGTTGCCTAGGGCTGGGGACAGAGGCAGAAATGGAAAGTGACTGTCGGTGGCCCGGGGCTTCTTTTGGGGAGGACAGAAATGTTCTGAAGTTGATTGTGGTGGTGGCTGACACTGCGAATACGCTGCAAACCACTGATTATCCATTTTCAACAAATGAATCACACGGTATGTGGATTATTTCTCAATAAAGCTGTTGCATTTTTAAAAGTTTTTAAAATGTTTTTTATAAAGCTTTTTTTAAAGTTTATTTATTTTGAGAGAGAGAGAGAGAGAGAGAATGAGCAGGGGAGGGGCAGAGAGAGGGGGACAGAGGATCCGAAGGGGGCAGTGAGCCTGACACGGGGCTCGAACCCACAAACCGTGAGACCATGACCTGAGCTGAAGTCGGAAACTCAACCGACTGAGCCACGCCGGCGCCCCAAGCTGTGGCATTTTTGCAAGGTGTTCTGCAGCTGGACTGGAGCAGGAGAGCACGAGGGTGACAGGGCAGGAAGGGGGCTGCTGGGGGAGTTCAGGGTGGAGCCCAAGGATCCTGTCACTGACGGAGCTTGGGCGTGGAGGTGGGTGTGGCTCCTTCTTAGTGTCACCTGTGCGGCCACGTCCCGTGGAGGTGGGAGTGGATACTCCCGTGGAGTATCTCCTTTATTTATTCTTTCCCCAGAGATCTGTTAGGACGGGCACAGTTTATGTGCTGTGAAACTGAGGCTCAGAGGGGTCCAGGGACCTGCGGGGTCACACGGGATTGGCGGAACTGGGGTCCGAGCCAGGTGGCCCCACCCCAAAGCCTGCGTTCCTCCTTGTTCCTTCTGGGCCAGGCGACGGGGAGCAGGGGACACCACTTTCCGAGAAGGAGGGACGAGGGCTGGGGGTCGAGGAGCGAGGAGGAACTTGAGAGGCCTCCGGAATGGCCAGTAGGTATTCCACGTGGCCACGGGTTACGTGAAACAGGAGGCCTAAGGGACGGACGTCCGTGTCATCGAACACACCTGTTCTCCCTGGGAGTGACCATCACACGGAAGTGCTACTTGGGATGAAGTGCTACTTGGGATGAAGACCTGAGGCCCGCCCTCCCCACCCCCCACCCCATGCTTGGGGAGGGAAGAGGAAGAGGAACCAAGGAAGGAGGTGGAGAAAAATCCAGAAGTCAAAGGAAAGGCGGGAGGGGTGAAAGGAGAGAAGGTCCCAGATCTCAGCCCTCCTGGAGGGTGGAGACTGACAGAGGCCACGGCCACCAGGGTCCGCGTGGAGGGACACGGCCAGACGGCAGATGGGTGGGAGAGGGGCACGGAGACATCTGTGTAAAAACCACCGAAGGAGATCCCTCTAAAGGCGCCTGGTCGTGAACGGAGGAGAGGCTCCTAAGAAGAACCGCGGACTCTGCCTCCAGGGGTCAAGCCTCTGCCGGGGTCCGGGGTCTGCGGGCTCCCGGGTCACCCTTCCCTGCAGGGGGGGTGCAGACACTCCCTCCCCGCCCCCGCCTCTCAGCCCAGAGCAGGGGCCGTGCTGGCGGGTCTGGCTTTCCCGCTTTGGGAGCATAGGACAGATTTCAGTGATAAAGGACAGTCCGCAGACGTTCGGGAACCGCAGAGAAGCTCTATCGCGATACAATAATTCAAACCATTCCGAAGTTTGGATTCTGCTCCGATTGCCCCCTGCCCACAACCCCTCCTCGTCGAGCTTGAGGAAACTCTGGCTTAAAGCCAAAGTGGCAACGGCCGCCCCAGCAGCCACCTGCGGCCCCGGCCCCAACCGGCCGCACCTGCCCTTGACCTCTCCCAGCTCCAAGCCTCAGCCGCCACCCGCCTGTGTCCCAAACGCCGCTCTGCTCTCTCGAGTCACACCCTCTAGGCAAGCGCAGGCTGAGTGAACAGCACCCCACCCCGTGCTTCTGGGTCAAGGTCCCCAAGGCCCCCTCACATCACTGTTACCCCAACAAGGGCCCGCCCAGGCTTCTAGTTCCAAGGCAAACCTGGGAGCCCCGCACTGCCGATCAAGCATCTGCTGGGTGTGACAGACAGCCGTGGTTCCTGCACCTGCCAGCAGGCCGGCACCTTGGCCCCGCCCCAGGGTCACTTCACCTGTCCCTCTAGTCACCCCTCTCTGCTCTGGGCTGGCTTGGGTCCCCCCGCCCACACCAGCCAGCAGGGGTGGGATTGCCTGGTGCCCCCCATCCCACGGGCCACTGTTCCTCCCAGCCCCCTCCCGGGTCCCCTGGTGTCTGCAGGCGGGAGGGGGGACTGTCTGGAGGGCAGATGGGGCAGGGGGCGGGGCCCAAGCCCGCAGGGACCGGAGGGCGCTGCATTCAAGCACAGGAAAACCCAATTGGCCAAAAATACACGAAACAATCCCCTAAAAACAAACTCCCTTAGGCAAGCCTCCTTTGTGGCTCGGTAGCCCCGCCCCTGCCCAAAGCGGTGCGGGTGCCCTGGGGTCTCTCGGGGAGCGCAGTCCCCCCACCAGCATCCTGCTCCCCGGCGGACCCCGACCCTGCGACCCCCCCCTCCACCCCCGCTGGTTCAGAAATAGCCTGGTGGGCCCCTGGGGGGAGGGGACCCGGGAACCGAACAGGACAGGCCGGCGGGGCAGGTGCGCGGGGTCTGGCCTGGCCGGAGCGGGACTGACTCAGTGGGAGCCCGGCGCCCACCCCAGCTAAGGTGGTCAGGCTGGGGGCCCAGCCCCACAGGAAGGGCAGATAAGATCCCGTGACCAGCACTGGCTGCCTGAGGCGCTGGGTCGAGAAAGAGTCTGAGGATGTAATTCTGCCCGGCAAGAAGGATCTCCCGGTGCCCAGGGCGGGGAAGGAGGTGGAGACTCGAGGACCACAGATTTTCCCTCTAAATTAAAACGTCTGGGGCGCCTGAGTGGCTCAGTCGGTTGAGCGTCCGACTTCAGCCCAGGTCATGATCTCGCGGTCCGTGGGTTCGAGCCCCACATCGGGCTCTGGGCTGACAGCTTGGAGCCGCAGCCTGTTTCAGATTCTGTGTCTCCCTCTCTCTCTGACCCTCCCCTGTTCGTGCTCTGTCTCTCTCTGTCTCAAAAATAAATAAACATAAAAAAAAAGAGTCTGTTTCCATTGAGCTGACAGTAAATAAAGCTTGACCACTGGGGTTTCTCCTTTGCTGAAAGTTGTTAAAACAAAAACAAAAACAAAGACTTCATCTTGGGATTTACCCACATGAGAAAATTCTGAGCAACTCTCGGTTCCCCTTCTTAAGGACGGGACTGGAGCCCTGTCTGGGCATTTATCCAGAGGCCCCCACCCGCAAGCCCACTGTGCGTCCTGCAGGAGGACGGACCCATGGTGTGGCCGCACAGGTGCTGCGGTCCTGAGGCCGCCTGGGCCGCAGGTGCAGAGAAGAGGGCAGAGTGGGGGGCAGAGGCGCTGGGGGTGGGGGGCCAGGGGACACACAGCCTGGAGGGAGCTGGCGGGAGGCCTGGGCTGGGGCAGCAAGAGGGGTTCTGTGCCCCTGTCGCCTCCGCCGTGCTCCCAAGGCAGTGGGAGTGAGGCTCCCCGGGGTGGCCTGGGATTCTGATGGCCCGGGAGCTGAAGACGGAAGGTGACGCACGAGTGGGGTGGCTCAGGGCACAGGGGGGCCAGGGTGGGACGGGAAGTAAAATCAGAAAGAGGGACCTGACCCCACCGGCTCAGCCCAGGCTTTGGAGGAGGAAATAGAAGCCTCATCTTTTTCTGGGTGAGCAAAGCGGGTGTGGCCGGATCTTCCTGCCCCGTGTCAAGATTGGGGGCAGGGGCAGGGCCCCCCGGGGTTGTGGTCTGGCCCCCCAAGCCTGACGCATCCTCCCCCTGGAAACAGGTGTTCTCCTCCAGAGTCTCTGGCTGCAGGTGTGCGGTGCCCGATGGCCCTGGAACCGCGCGGGGGACGAGTGAAGTCAGGGGAAGGGCCCCCTCACCGCCACCCCCCCCAACCCCCTGCCGCTAGGTCGGCAATGTCACAGGGTGGTTACACAGTCAGGTCAGTGACAGAGACCCGAACTTTTACCCACAAAAAGGCGATTCATCGGAAAGAGGACGAGGTGGCAGGAGCACGGTGTCCGGGCGTTGGGACGCCAGCAGAGCACCCCCCCACCCCCCGCTCATCTGCGCTTCCTCCCCATCCCTCCCCCCGCCCCCGCAGTCGTAATCAGAGCCCTTAACGTCATCGGCACCCTGTTGAGCACTTGCCAAGCACAGAACTGACAACGTTACCCGGTTTCGTCGTCATGACAACCCCGTGCGGTATAAGCATGATTGTCACCACCTCCGTTCTGCAGATGTGGGACCGAGGCACAGAGAGATTGAGTAACTCACCGAAGGCCACAGAGCCAGGACACGGAGGGCCAGATTCTCGCACACTGCTCTCCTGTGCCGCCTCCGTCACGAGCTGGACGGGACGCCCCCCAAATGTGCCTCCTGCCCTTGCCGAGTCCCCTCCCCGTGACCTCAGAAGTCAGCAGGGAGGACAGGCAGGAAGAAGGCGGAAGGGCCACTGTGAGGCACCTGGGTGGGTTACCGTTTCTACGGCAACGTCACACGTTTCCTGGGCTCAGCTGCACCACAGCCCCCAGAGGAAAAGGAGACCCAGCGAGAGAGGACAGGCCTGGGGCCTCGCTCACCTCAGCCGGGGCCTCGCCGGCACAGGGGCTGCGGGCCTGTCGGTGCACAGAAGTCACAGAAGCTCCAACTTCTCGCCAGGCCTTTCTGCTCAAGTCCCGTGTCCAGGTTCTCCAAGTCCTGACCCTCGAAGCCACCAGAAGAGGCCGTGGGGCAAGGTCCTCGTGGCTCCCACGTAAACCGCCTGCACGGGTGCCGCCCTCCCTGCGGCCGCCACCCACTTCCTGTCTCAGTTCTCCGGGTGCAGCCCTCGCAGGGCAGGGGCAGGGCCGGCCGGGAAGTTCTCCTTTCCCCGGGGAGCCAGTGCCGGGGTGGGGGTGGGGGCAGCAGCTTCTCCAAAACCATGCACCTGTTCCCAGGCTCCTTCCAGAAACACACAGAACTAAACACCTGTCCCCTCGCTGTGGCCCCGTGCTCCTCGATGAGGCCCTGAGAGGCCCCCGGAGTAGGTTTGGCCAGGGGATCCCCGGGGGGCTTGCTGGCTCTGCCCCCTAAGATTGTGAGTGGAACCCCCTGCAATGTGTGCAGAAACCTCTAGAAGGAGGAGTGACGAAGGCAGACTCAGAGAGGGCTTCTTTAAAACCGTGAGTCCCCCCCTAAGTTAGGGGCAGGGCCCAGAAACTGCTTTCTCACGAGCTCGCACCAAGACCCAAGACCATACGACCGCAGGCCCTTTGCACTTGTTCCACGAGAGCCCTTGTGCCCCCGCTTTCCCCCAGACCGGCGCCACGCTCCCTCTGTCTCACCCGTCTCTGCTGAACATTCCTCGGAGGTCTTTCCCGACCCCCTGGTCTAACAGACAAACTAGTCGTTTTGCAGAATCGGCACGTCCTGAGCAACGTTCAGGAAACACACTAAGAAAGATTTCATTGTTAGCCTGAAACTCGGATGTAACTGGGTGCCCTGTATTTTCATTTGCTAAATCTGCGGTTCCTGGGGGGGGGGGGTCTGCACCCCCAGCCCCTGAGACAGGAGGCTGTTTGCAAGCTGGAGTTTTCAGGGGCGGCAGGCGGGGGCGCCTGTCACTTGCCCCCACCCACCAGAGAGAAGGCAAGTGGTCTGGGGCGGGCCTGGGCACCTGCAGAGGGGGCATAGGGATTTGGGGGTCAGGACCGGACCTAGGCTCTTTCTTCTCCTGTCTGTCCACCCCAGGTGGTCACACACGTCAGCGTGGGTCACGGCAGGTCGGTCACCTGCTCCACGTGGGACCCGGGGACCCCTGCCCGAGGAAGCCGGCTCCATGGGGCCGACTCAGAAATGGCCAACTCCCACCCTGGACGCCAGGAACTATGGCAACTTGGGGTTGGGGTGAGTCGAGGGTTGGTTTGTGCTGACGTCCTAGCCCCAGGGCCCTGGAATGTGACCTTAATTTGGAGACAGGATCTGTGAGCTGATAGAAAACATGTTGGTCTCCACCCCTGGCTCCTGAAACCCTTGCCATTTCCTGGTTTATTTATTTTGAGAGATTGCACGCGAGTGAGGGAGAAGGAGAGAGTCCCACGCAGGTCCCTCCCTGTCGGCACAGAGCCTGACACGGGGCTCGAACCCACGGACCACAAGCTTGTGACCTGAGCCGAGGTCGAGAGTCAGGTGCTTAACCGACTGAGCCACCCAGGCGCCCCGACTGTCTCCTGTTCTAATGAGGCCACTCCCGATGGGCTCCTGGGTGGAGGCAGTCACGGGAAAGACTAAGTGGTGATTCTCCGGAAGCGTGGGACTTCCAGAAGCCCCCCCCAACCCCGCCCCATTCTCTTGAGAAGGGAGAGGGACAGAAAATGGAGTTAATACTTGGTCACACCTACGTGATGAGGCCCCCATAGAACCCCACTAGTCGCGGGTTCCGAGAGCTTCTGGGGGCGCGGGGAGAGTGACACAGGCACCCGGGCCTGGAGCTCACACGGACCTCGCTCCCCGACTTCTGTGAGGCGCTCTCGCGGATCAATCCACCCTGGGGGAGGGATCGTGGGAACTCTGGTTTGTGGCCAAACTGGCAGTCGTGGGTCCCCCGGGGGGCTTACTACTTGCCGCTGACGTCGGCCGTGGGGGGCGGCCTCGGGGCACCGAGCCCTTCACCTGTGGGCTCGACGCGATACCCGGGTGCACAGGGTCAGAACCGAGTTAAAGCACAGGACCCGGTTCGCGTCGCAGAATTGCTCGCTGGCGGGGAGAACGCCACACGTCTGGTGCGCCCAAGTGTCAGAAGCGACAGGTTCTGTGCGAGTAGGGAGGGAGACAGACGGGGAGGAAAAGATCTGGAGTTTTCCCTACAAAGGAGGCAGGCCGAACCGGAGTCTGGCCTTAACACCGTCTTCAGGACGTCGTCAGGAGGCAGTGAGGTCAGGAGGGTGGGCCTGGCCCCGTATGACCTCACCCGAAGGGGGGACTTGGGCACAGACGCGTGTGGAGGGAAGACGGTGAGGACGCGGGCAGGAGACGGCGTCGCAGCTCACGGAGAGAGGCCTGGACACACTCCCCCCCCCCCCCCAACCCCGGCGCCCAGACGAGCCAACCCGCCCACAGCTTGATCTGGACTTCTAGCGTCCACACGGTGAGGTCACGACACCGCGCTGGGGCGCCTGGGGGGCTCAGTCGGTTACGCGTCCGACTCCAGCTCGGGTCATGATCTCACAGTACGTGGGTTCGAGCCCCGCGTGGGGCTCTGGTGCTGACAGCTGGGCGGCCTGGAGCTCTGGGTTTCCACGGCTCCGTGACCTGGGGGAGCCCCGCTGGGGCGGCCTCCAGCCCCGGGAGCCTTCCTGGTTCTGGCTTGGGTGGCCGTGTGGACCCAGCTCTGCTCGGCCAGCGTCCGGATCTCGGACCCCAGCCTCCAGAGCCGCGAGGAATCCGTGTTCGTCGTTGAACCCCCCACCCCCCGGCCCCTGCCCCTCCAGGCCAACGTACGGAGGCCAATTTTTAGTGACTGCCTGCTTGTGCCTGGGGACTCCGGGTCAGAGGAAAGTGGGGAGAGCGGAGGGGTGGTGGTCCTGGGGCCCTGTGCCCCCTAGACGGGCCGTCAGCGCCAAGAAGGGTCTCCTCACACCCACCCAGATCCCTCCACGCCAGCCACACGTGTCCCTGCAGCCCCCAGCTGCCCCCGATGCTCCCCCACCGCTCTGGCCACGCAGGCTGGACGTGCTGCCGTTTGCTGGTGACTTCCCCCGAGTGGGGTGCCCAGGGACGGGTCAGGTGGGCTGGGGCCAAGACGGCTCCACAGACACCTTCTGTTTGATGCACCCTGAGGTCTCATTAGCCCTCCTGGACCCAGTGTGGACTGTGCGACCTTCCCGGCCACACATTCCACCTCAGGCGCATCCACTGCAGACGCCTTCGCCTCGGTTTCCCTAACTGTAAAATGGGGTGAGCACAGAGAGCACCTGCCCAGCCGGCTTGCGGAGGGAGGGGAGGCAAGGACGGCGGGCCGCCGCCAGAGGGCGCCCGAGCGCCACCGCCCCACGCTGTGACGGGTCCTGGCTGCACCTGTGACCCACAGCCCGGCAGCCCGGGGCCAGGAAAGCTGCTCCCAGCGACCCCTAAACCAGCTGCGCCTTCCCTGCACCCCACCTCCCTCCTGGAAGGCTGAGTGTGTCAGAGACCCGCCCCCAGACGTGCATCAAACGTCAGGCGCTGTGGCCGATGAGCAGGTGTGAAGGGTGCCTGGTGGGAATCGCGGGGACAGTGTGACCGGGCGTGATGCAGATTTGCTCAAAGAATGCATGTGACCCGCAGCCCGGTCACGGCCAAGAATACGGCAGAGCTGAGTCTGGCGCTTTCCCCAACAACCCCTTCGCTCACCCGGCCTTGGTGACCCTCACGGACCCTGTCACCCCTCATGCCCGTTACCCTGCATGAGAGCTCCCAGAACAGGGTCCCTTCAGTGGAGAACGCTCCAGGGCCACCAAGACAGGCGGCCCAGGTGGTGAAGTGAAAGGGTCTGGGGAATGATGCCTGGGACACAGAAGCAGATGCCTGAATTCCACTTCCTCCTCTTGGCAAGGAAATGGGGCCAAACCTCTTTCCAGTCAGGGCCCCTTCCTCTTAGTGGAGGGTGAAGCCAAGGGTCCATCTAGCTTAGAACAGAGAAAAAGTCCTGTTTCCAAAGAATCTGCCCAGGTCTTGGCAACCAAGGGAGTATCAGGACGTGATCTACGATAGTCAATTTTACACATCAAGTTGACTAGGCCGTGGGGTGCTCAGACGTTTGGTCGAATGTTGGACTGGATGTGTCTGTGACGGTGCTTCTGGACGAGAGTAACATCTAAACCAGTAGCCCGAGCAAAGCAGATTGCCTTCCCTACGCGGGTGGGCCTCGCCCAATCAGTGGAAGCCTGACTAGCACAAAAAGGCTGAGGCCCCCAGAGTTAAGAGGAAAACCCTCTATCTTCATTGTTTTTAAGCTGGGGCATTAGCTTCTTCCTGTCTATAGACTTGAACTGAAACATCCACTCTTCTCGGGTCCCCAGCCTGCTGGCCTTCGGACTAGAGCTGTATCATCACCCCTCCTGGGTCTCCAGCTTGCTGACTGCACACTTGGGACTTGTCGGCCTCTGTGATCACGTTATACGTATATATGTATATATACATCATACACATACGATATTCCTTATGCGTGTATATGACGTATATACGTCTACATATATTCCTGCTATGCGCACATACACGCATCTAGTTCTATTTCTCTGGAGAGCCCTAGTACGGTGTCCTAATCAAAAGAGCAACACGACACCGTCTTACTCTCTTCTGCCACAGTGGCAAAGACCAGTCCTTTGGGCACAGGGAGGAAATTGGCACGTGTGCAAATCTGTCGAGTCAACATATCCTCTTTGGAGCCCGTCCTTGGAAACAGCTGCACGTGATGGGGGCGTCTCGCGCACGTTAACGACGTTCATGAGGACGTTGTGGTCCCCCCACCCGCCAGCACCCACGGCCTCCCTCGTCAAGGGGCTCTAACGCCTGGCCAATCAAACCAGCCTCCCGGCCACAAAGACTGGCTCAGGGTTGGGCCCCTGGCCACGCCAGGCCAATTAGAGTGAATGGGTAAATGCAGGAACTGATTTTATTTTTATTTTTTTAAAGAGAGCTTGCTTCCTCTTCTGAGAAGGTAGTTGTCAGGCTCCCGGGAGCCATCTTCCACCGCCAGGGAGACGGCCAGCCTGCCGATCCCAAGCCCCGGGAAAGACTTAGAGCCACATCAGCCCCACGCCAGAGACTTCTCCCGGGACAATCGTTTCTCTTGATTGATTCGGTAAGTTTAATTTGCGTTCCCATAATCCTGACTGGTTCCACAGGGCTGCACCGACCGCTACAATAGCGGGAAAGACCATCCAGCGGCCATCAACAGGAAGTTAAGTAACTGGCCAGGATCCTGATAATGAAATCTTTCATAACGATTAAACGTGAGGATGTAGGTCTATAGTTGTACGTGTAGAGACGAGTCCACATTATAGTATCGAGTTCTTTTGAAGGTAATAAGACAGCCACAGAATATGCTCTGGACGAGTATGCAGCAGGAGTCTTACCTCCAGGGGGTAGAACCATAATTAAATATATGTAACAACTTTAGTGTTGTCTTGATATCCTTCAGTGCCAACCTCTTACTTTTCTTTAATGTTTGTTTGTTTGTTTCTTTATTTGGGGGGGAGGGGCAGAGAGAGAGGGAGAGAGCATCCCAAGACTCCACGCTGTCAGCACAGAGCCCGATGCAGGACTCGATCCCACAAACTGTGAGATCATAACCTGAGCAGAAATCAAGAATCGGAGGCTTAATAGGCTGAGCCATCCAGACACTGCTAACTTCATACTTTTCTAATCAGAAAAAAAAAAATTACTTTCACTCTGGAAAAACGAGAGAATATTTGACATGTTGTGTTTTCGAGAGCTTGGAATGTTCCCGTGTCAAAATGGCCACTTAACAGGGCCCCTGGGGCTCAGTCAGTTAAGAATCCAACTTCGGCTCAGGTCATGATCTCACGGTTCGTGGGTTTAAGCCCCGCGTTGGGCTCTGTGCTGGCAGCTTGGAGCCTGGAGCCTGCTTCGGATTCTGTGTCTCCCTCTCTCTCTGTCCCTCCCTTGCTCATGCTCTCTCTCTCAAAAATGAATAAACGTTAAAAATATTTTTTTTAACGGCCACTTAACTACACATGCCTAGTGGAAGGGTGGAGGTCCAGTGACGGCAGCCAATGAGGTGGGGATTTGCAGCAGCGGAAACTCTCCCTCCCTGCCCGGTGGGGACGCAAAGTCGTGCAGCTGCTTTGGAGGACATTTTGGTGCCTTCTTAACAAAACCTAAAAAACACACCCTTCCCGTACGATCCAGCAATCACGCTCCTGGGTGTCTCCCCGAAGGAGGTGAAATTTCTATCCGCACTAAAATTTCCACGTGGGTGTTTTAACAGCTGTATTCAACATTATCAAAACTTGGAGGCTTCTGGAACTTCTATACCCTTGCCCCTCAGTGCTCAGCCTGGATCGCCCTTCACACATTCACCCTCCAAAGTTGATCTCAGACGCTTCCTCGGCCAGGAAGTCTTCCTCTGCACTCCCCCAGTACCTTTTTCATGCTGGTCAGGAATCCCTTCGGCTGCAAGTAACAGAAATTCTGACCAGCAGTGGCTTCAACACATGGGGGTGGGTGGGTATTTTTCCCTCAAGTAGGAAGGTAGAGGGTTGCTGACATTGGTTCAGTGATGCAGTAATGTCAGATCTGGGGTCTCTGAGATTCTCTCCACCTTCTCCTCATGACTACAACATGGCTGCCACTGCTCAGAGCATCAGACACCCACATCACATTCAAGGAAGAGAAGTGAGGGGCAGAGCAGGGTAGAACATTTCTCCTCATTTGCCTTTCTCGAATCCAGGAGGGAAAAAGGCTTTCCCAGGAGTTTGCAACAGGCATCCCTTATACCACACTCTAGAACAAGGGCCCCTTTAGCCCCAGCCTGGACCTACACTTCTGAGATGAAAGGACATGAACAAAATGGGGTCATGTCAACAGGAAAGGCCTTTTTTTTTTTTTTGATCCTCTTTACCCATTTCACCCTCACCCCCACCCCTGGCAGCCCCCAATCTATTCTCTGTATCTATGAGCTCAGGGTTTGGGTTTTCAGGTTTCACTATAAACACGATCCTATGGTACTTTTCTCTGACCCATGCCGCTTAGTGAAATGTCCTCGGGTCCGTCTGTGTTGTTCCAAGGGGCAAGTTTCATTCTTCCTTATGGCTGAGTCATATCCCAGTATCCTGTGTATAATCACATACGTATCATCACTCACCCTTCCACGGACACTCGTGGCTTCCTCGCCTCGGCTGCTGTAAACAATGCTGCCGTGAGCATGAGGGTCCTAATTAGGGTCCCGATCAGGGTCTCCCTCAGACAAACAGCCAGCGGAGGACTTCCTGGGTCACAGGGTCATTCTACGTTCAATTTTTCAGAGGACCTCCGCGCTGTTCTCCAGAGCGGCCGCACCGGGTCGCATTCCCACCTGCACCGGACCAGGCGTCCCCCTTCTCCGCATCCCCGCCGACACTGGCTGTTCTGTTTCTGAAGACGGCCGTCCTGACAGGTGTGCGGTGCTCTCTCGCTGTGGTGTTGACCTGTATTTCCCTCGGGATCGGTGACGCTGAGCATCTGTTCCGGTGCCTGGTGGCCATCTGGACGTGTTCTTTGGAGAAATGTCTGTCCCGAGCCTCCCACTATTTTTTAATCAGATTTTTTTTTTTTTTTTTTTTTGCTATTGAGTTGTGTTGAGTTCCGCCTGTTTTGGACATCAGCCCCCCCACCGGACAGACGATCTGCAGATCTCTTTCTCCCATCCTGCAGGTTCCCTTTTCCTTCTGTTGATGGCCTCCTTTGCTGTGCCGAAGCTTTTTAATTTGCTGTGGCCCACTTGCTCATCTTTACTTCCCTGCCTTTGCTTCTGGCCTTTAAGACAAGTCGCTGCCGTTTCTTGTACTCCTGAAATGGAGTGCGGCCCGTAACTCAGAAAGTCTGTGAGGCAACATTCATGAGGCTCTGTGTACACATAAAATACCACCACCGCCTTGTGGCTGTTTACATCAACCTAAAAAATTTTTTTCTGAAGTGTATGCATTTATTTTTGAGAGCGAGAGCGAGCAGGGCAGGGGCAGAGAGAGGGGGAGTGAGCGAGAATCCCAAGCAGGCTCCACACCATCAGCGCGGAGCCTGATGTGGGGCTCAAATGCATGAACCAGGAGATCATGACCTGAGCCGAAACCTAGAGTCGAACGCTCAACCGACTGAGCCACCCGGGCGCCCCATAGATCAACCTTAACTTCTAAAGCGTGCAGTCCACGCCGCTGTCAGTGGCTCACTCCCAGGTTATAAAGTCCTGCTTTCGAGGGCTGTGTGTTTTCAGCAAAGAAAACCACCCCGCATAACCTTCTAAGGACACAAATGCGCATTTCTAGTGGTAAAATCTGTCGCAGAGCAAGATCACGAGAGACCAAGCCGTTTGGACCGTTAGAAGTTCGCCTTGAAACTTTATCTGTTGTGCTATTCTCCCATATGCTTCTGGCCCACCCCCTGGGCAGGTCTGCAGACGACAATGTATTTAACAACCCAAATATAACGGAAACAGCGGATGTCGTCACGCCCCCCCCAACCCCCCCCGCCCACCGAAGACCAAATACAAAGGGCCAAACCAGCTTTCCTATCACTCAGATGCCCGCTCTCACCCCCCAAAGGGTCAGCAGAAAGCACATCGGAGGAGGAGTTTTTGTTTAGGTCACGTAAAGGAAGTTTCTGAAAGTTCCTCCCAAACGCAAGGCAGCAGGGAGCTTTACCCTGGAACCCCGAACGTCCACCTCTGCTGACGACACAGTCACGGCTGGTCCTCGCACACCTGCTCCGTCCCCCAGCTACCGACTAGAGATCTTCTGTGCGTTTCTGTAATTACCGACCGCGGGAGGCTTCCTCATTCGGTCTTCGCAAGCAAACCAAAAATAGAACTTCTATGAAAATATGTAAATACTGTAATTGAGTTTGGAATATTTCGCATCAACTACAGATGTCTCAAGATAGAATTTTCTTCCTAGCTCATTCACTTTCGTTAGAAACGCTTCAGTTTCCCAAAAAAGGAACACTCGCGTAACGAAAAGCCTATCTTCTTGCCGACAGAAAAAGAATTCCAGAGCACATGCACACCCACCTAGAACTGAAGGAACGGGACATCCGCGAGACAGGGCTCAACTTTTAGTCTCCACACCTTCCGGCTGGACCTCTGACTTCGTGCCGATTACCTTCCTGTTGTCGACACCAAGCAAGTACCCAGGACGACACTCAAACGGGCTGGCGAGGAAGGAGTGACAACATGTGCGCGTCTACACAAGGGCAGAGGGCAGGGGGGCCAGGGCATAGCAGGGTCAGGAGACACCCAACCGTGGAGGAGCCCCTCCCCCCGCTCCAATACACAAGGGCATGCGGCCTCCGCATCTGTGCACCGAAGCAGCTCCGGGACCAGAGTCGCAGGATGTCCTGTCGTTGACGCAGGGGAACAGGAGCCCGGGGTGCACACAGACAGTGCCACCGCACTGTGCCTCCGGGCTGAGGGCTGCGACCAGACGCAGGAACGCTGCCAGGCAGACACCAGTGGTTCCGTGGGCACCACCGGGATCCGGAGTGACGGCACCAACCTCAGTGGTCGCCTCCCAGATTCTTCCTTGTTCCGAGGATGCGTGTTCCTGAGCGATTGGGGCCTAAGGATTCGGGCCACTTACAAGCTGCGCTTAAGGTAGAAGAGGGAAGTTTCCCTTCTCTCGGATCAAGAAAGAGTAAGGCAGCCAGCCAGTGGCCGCAGAGGAGACGCCACCTGTGAGGCCTAGAGGGAGGGGACCGGGCCCTGCACACCCTTCCCCTCCGGCGAAGCCGGTGGGCCCCGCGCGGCCAGGGTGAAAGCAGTGACTTGGGCATCAGGCCCGAGGAGGGGCGCAGGGTGGATTAACGCAGATCCTGGAACACCACCAGCTCTCAGAGACCACTAACCCCAAATCTGCTCTCAGCCAAGGACAGGGGCAGTGACAAGGAGCGGTCCCCGTGGAGGGCCAGCTCCCGGCTCAGGCCCGAACACCCCCACCCCTCACCCTGGATACCTAGTAAGTAGAAGAAAAACGATGCCGGGTGTTAGCACGACTCTTCCGAGTATCTCAACCCTCCCAGTAGTTTTCTCAGGGAAAAGGGTGCTTCCGGAGATTCCGTGCCCACCACAGGGACCCTGCGGGCCGTTCCCAGCTCTACATTAGCTCCTCGCCCGCGTCGCCCGGCCAGCCACCAGCGTGATGGCCGGAGGGCTGTGAACACAGGCGCCACCAGACTCGAGGGGGCACAGGGCCAGGGGAAGTCCCAGACACCGGGCCCCTAGTGTGCGGCGGACAGAACTGAACACGGGCTCCCCTGGGATGGGACAAGGAAACTCCTAAGTGGAGACTTCCCACCTAAAATTCAATGAAGCAAACGCAGAGACGTTTAAAAATGACTTTGCTGTTTAGAAAAGGGACTTACAGGCTCCATGGATGTGACTAAGGGCACGGAACGTTGGGAGTTTTGAGAACCGATTTTGCAAAGCTGCCCATTGGTGCACAGTCTCGGGGGGACCGCGATGCAGGGGCCGAGTGGGAGCCCAGAACCTACCTTCCTGGTCTCTAGATCTGAATGAGGACTCATGTACCTGATCCTCAGTGTAAATTTCTTTCCCTCTCAGTGTCGTTTCTCATGAAGGCCAAAGGGCCAGCTACACGCTTTTCTATACACACGAAGCCTTCTCACAAAACCGCCACTTATGAAGAACACAGACTCCTTGAACATCATTCGCTATGTTAGTGATTTCTTCTTTACGTATGGAAGCGATTCTGTTACCTGCTGCGGAAGAAATCACTCTTGGAAGGGAGGGGGAAAGAGTTAAAGTTAGACACGATGAACTCGGAGGTTGTCACCCGCATATGGATTTTTTCATTCGGGGCATACAGACTTGGTTTTCTAATGAAACACGCGAGCGTTCCTAATGGTTTTGATTCGAACAGAAAGTCGTATTCAGAACACCATGGAGGCAAGGTCACGTCTAGCGGCAGGTGCGCTGGCGTATTTGAGGCTCCAGGTTAGGGAGTTTCTGGGCAACAGACATTGTAATCGTTGGAAGGAAAAGTCCTTTACAAACTACTTAGACAGCTACACGTACCCAGTCTGTACGTGAGCAGTGTCCACACGTGTGCCCTCACCGGGAGACCCCAGCCGCCCACGGGGTCTGCACCGCGGATGCTGGTTTGTGTCAGTGCTCGATATCCTGACCACCCGAAACTCACTGTTTTAGCACTTTCTTTTCTAATCAATCTTGGGCTTTTTTTTTTTTTTAATGTTTTGTTCTTCTAGTATCTTTAAGATACAAAAATCTCTTGATCTTCAACCATTACCTAGAAATGACACAAGGGGACCCACACAGCCCACGGACCTCCAGCAGGGCTCGGCTCACGCAAATGCCCTTTCCTGAAGGGCCATCCGCTCTAGCGTCTTCGTTTACTGTATTCAGACCCACGAGAAAGCTACTCTGAACAGTGAATGTTCTGGGACGCCTGGGGGGCTCAGTTGGCTAAGCGTCTAACTTTGACCCAGGTCAGGTCATGATCTCACAGCTCGTGGGTTCGAGCCCCGTGTCGGGCTCTGTGCCGACAGCTCGGAGCCCGGAGCCTCCTTCGGTTCTGTGTCTCCCCCTCTCTCTGCCCCTCCCCTGCTCACACTCTCTCTAAAAGATAAATAAACATTAAAAAAATTTTTTTGACGTAAATGTCCCCCACCACATCTTTATGTACCTACAACGGTTCTGTTCACTCAGATCCACGGGTCCTTGGACACACACTTCAAGTTCTAACTCAAAAGTATCTAAGTACAAATACCGAGTGACTGTTCAGTGACAAGTCAGAAGTACTGACCATCAGGACTTTCGGTGTTACTCTCGCGATCCCTTTCTCATCCCTTAAGTTCTGAGGAGACGTACAGGGACAAATTCATGTAGTTAAAACAAAAATGGCACCACAGGAACAGGTCTGCCTTCAGGAAACAAGACTACAGAGCGTCGACATAAAGGAGCCTCTAGAGAGTTCTTTCACACGGCTCACTTCATGCAATGCCATTTTCATGTTGCCAGTGACAGAGGTGACAGGATTACAAGGTGGCCACCGACAGAATGACAGCGACTCTGCGGCATTTGTCAACGGTGCTCCGTAGAGCACTTCACGATGGCACCGGAAGGAGACACAGGTCCTCGGACACACGCGTGTGGCTGTGCAAATTTAATTGGTTGTCACGTTACTTGATGTACTTTTGAGCGGGATTTGTGATTGATACATGAAGGGAAGCAAAAGTCTGAGACAGGACAGGGACAGGGACACCAGCGGACCGTTTGGGGACGGTGGACGCTGACGGAGGGAAAACCCAGGTCTGGCAAAACAAGAAAGCCAGGATAGCCCGTACCTCTGATGAACACATTCAAACTGTAAAATGGCACTCAAAAATCAGTGTTTCGTGAAGTCAGGTAAAAAGTGCCGCTGCTTAATGAAGGTTTCGAGAAGCTGGCACACTGAGTAAATGGACACCGCAGACCAGACTTCACGGTGTCTAGAATTCAGGGCTTGCTCAGGCCCTGCTCCCTGCAAACCACACGGGGAGGCCGGACTGCGTGCGTGAGCGTCTAGGCCGCAGAACAAAACGGAGTGAAATCAAACTTTCGTCACTCTTGACTGGGAGACGCCAACAGGGCTGAGAGGTGAGGGGACACACGACAGCCATTCTGAACAAAAAGTACGCACGACCACATCTGTGTCTACGTTACTCAGTGTGTTCGACTTAGGGACTCTGGAGGGAACGGTGACGTGCCGTGTAAACTTTACGTGGTGAAGTCCTGGGCGTTTTGCACGGGCTTTCCACATGCAGCAGAACTTACTTCAGAGCCGACAGCCTATTTCACAGTATTATCTGAGCGTCACACACAAGCAACATGTATATACTGCAAGTTTATTTCAATCACACAAACGAAGTTAGCGTGTAGGAAATTTAAATGAAACAGTACGGTAAAAATGGCAGAGAACCGAAAAGGCTAAAGAGGAAGCACACCTAAAGCACGAGAATCCAACATTCGTTAGTGTTTCGTCCTCGGTTCCGACGGACACTTGACGCTGGCAAAGCGTGGACGAACCGCGACCGGGACAGCCGTTCCGGAGAGACCTCGGCACCGGCGGGAGGTGTGTACATTCAGTTGGTTTGCGATGGACCGTCGGCCGTTGACACAGCGCACAGGACGGATTGGTCACGGGTCAGATCACAGTGTTGAGGAAAGAAGTGCCTTCCTGTAACTAGAAAGGACCCCTGAACTGCACTCAGCTTCAGACAGCCCGTGGACTAGAGCACAAAAACCATCGTCTGACGGGGTTCCGAGGAACATCGCTCCGAGAACTTCCCGCATGAGTTACTGAAATCTCTAACGATGACAAAACTGTCACGTAGGACAGCGGATGTGTACAGTGATTTCATCAAACGTCTTGTAAAGAACACATTTAGCAATCCGGGATAATGCAAAATGATGGAAAATGGCGTGATTCAACACTGGTTTTCTGTCATTTTACACAGATATCCTGCTAATGTTAGACCAAAAGGCACGAGACAGTTAGTGCGTAAACCGGTTCCTTTTTGAGATCTAGCGTTTTACTGCAGTCTTTTATCTCACTTTGGACCACGTGCACCCAGCATCCTATCCTACCAGAGACCAACAACCAACAAAATCAAGTGATTTCTCACCAGATTTATAGGGGACATAAGCGTTTACACCATCGAAGTGTCTGCATAACCGAAAGTACAGTAATAAAGATGAAAATGCCTCCTAGTTCTTCTAGAAAACAGTACTTCAGAAGCCTGCCGCATCTTGAATGCCTTTACTACTGCCTGACCATGAAGAGGGACAGAAAACACAACCACAGACCTGAGCGAGGACAGCTCACCCATCACAGATTAATGTCAAACCGCAGTCTCTACACAAACGGGAACTACCGTAAGCAGGAAAAACCTCCCTCGTTCACACCGTTTGGAAGGGTAATGGCAAATCCGCAGCCTTTAGAAAACTACGCTATCGACAAGCTCCGTCTTCCCAAATGAGATTACGAAATCTAGAAAGCAGATGAAAATGGATTACTTCTTCAAAACTTTAGTGAAACTTCAGATAATCAAAGATTTCAAAGCAAGTATGGCACGTAACTGAAGCATACATCAAGACGGAGAGCCTGGAGAGTTTCTGATTTCCTAAATTTTCAAAAAAAAAAAAAAGAAATCTATCATTGCAACATACAGAATGTCTCCCCTATTTTAGTCTTCATGAGTTTCCAAGAGAAGGGTGTGGATTACGAACGCACGCACACACACCCGAGCGGGGTCGGCAGAGGATCTAATCCCGTCCTCCTACCCCAAGTCTCACTCTGTCACCAGAGAACTACTCAGAGCCCCTCGCCGGTCCCCGCTGCCGCGTGACTGACGCCTGTGACCTCAGTCGCTGCTGACATTGCCACTTCTTATGTTTCCACACAACACAATTCAAGAGCAGCTTTCCTGGTCAGAACATGCACCCGAACACCTGTCCGACTGCAGGGCACCTAGGTCATAGTAACTGCCAGATTCAGGGAGCGAGTTTTCGAGTCCCACAGTATGATGTGATTCATGTGAAGCTCAGAATCATGTTTCAGACCACTGAAATTACTGAAGCTGAAATACGAACAGCTGAAGACATGATGTAAAAGATTAAGTACTTGGTTCTGCTAACACATTTACCAATTAAAGTCACAAAATATTCCTCATTATTATTCATGCAGGTAATTGAGAACAAAAGACAATGCAGAAATTAACTTTAAATGAAAACTTATTCCTTCCCTTCCTCCCACCCCCTACACTCTACAAAATGTTTTCCCTGGGACCAGGCCTTGAAAAGGCCACTACATATTAGTGTGACATGCATTACTGTTTGCAATTAAAAAAGCTAATTTTGTGGTGGCTGTAATTACATTATAAAAATGTCCACATGCATAAATCTAAAAAAGGTTGAAAACCTACAGTAAATCTACAATATATTGTTTTACATTTGACCACTGGTGTGTGTTATGTAGGAGTCATAGATTTGGTAAAGCATTTTAACAATTTAGGAAGGCATCTAAATCTTTAAATTCTGGATGAATTTTATGTTGTAATCTACAAAATTGCATGAAGGCTAACTCGAGAGACTTCCTATCGTTCTAAAATTCCTCAAGCCAGACAAATCATTTTTAGGACACTTTCTTATCAATATCGCCCTTTGAAAGCACATACAATTCCATTCGTTCCACGTTTTAGGATCTGAACCTCCACAGGGCTGACCTCAATTACGGAATATCACACGTGATAGGAAGACAAACCTGAGAGAAACATTTACAATACAATAGCGTAACTTGCTAAATTCTTCATCAGCACTCTCTGAAAACAAACTTCTTAAGCCTTTCTCCTCTTTATTTTAGCAATGGGTTGTGGAAAACGTGCGATTTTGTCTTGACGTGAAAATATTTCAATGCACGGCGATTCCGCCTGATGGGCTTAGGATTTTCTGCATAACCGTTAAATGGGAACTCTTATCCGACCCTTCCATCCTGTTGAAAAGGTCAGAAGAAAGCAGCAAACTGGAGGGAAATCGCTGATCGCCAGAGCAACAGCATCTGAAGGCTCACAAGTGCGCCGGCTCTCCTCCTTCCGACCATCCGTATCCACTTTCTTCTCGCGGCTCACGAAACGTAGGGGCTTGTTGTTACCAGCTGTCGTTTGCAGGGGTCTTTTTTCTTCCTCCAGCTACGGTCCTGTTTCTCCTGGGCTTGCTTCTCTACGCAGAATTGGACTTGCTCAGTTCTTGCCTGATCGCTGGGTACGAGAAGGAAACGCATTGCGAGTAAATTTGATGTGGAGGGGAAGATTCATTCCTAAGAACCCTCAGCGACTGTGTTCAAGCGCCCAGCAAAAAAAGATGGACTGACCTTGCACAGACCTTTGTTTTCTTAATACAAAGATGGTACTAATTCTTATGTGTGTACACACACACACACACACGCACACTCATTCACTCGCTCTCTCCCTCTTGCTTACAACACAGAAGAGTGGATGCCGCGGGCTCAGAACAAGAGGGCAGCGGGTGGGACTGGAGGACAGGCAGGGACGGGCCAGCGCCCCTGGACTCCACACCTGAGATGTCAGGACTTCTTTACCTGGGTTTTTACGGCTTCCACTGTCAGGAGCGGGCTCTTCCCGCACCCGGACCCACGCGAAAGGCAGGATACTATGCGAAAGTAATTGGTTTATGCCCCAAGCAACAAACTGGTTATTTCTTTATGTGCAGATCTTTAAAGACAGGTATCGTCAAACGGTACAGGGGCAGCAAATCTGCTGACATACTCACCATCAATGAGCTCTTCTTTTAGCTTTGTTAATTCTTTTCTCATTTCATCTAAAATGTCCTAAAATATTAGAGAAAAACAGGAATGCAGAAAAAAATTACTCCTCCAGATACTCTTGCTTGCATAAAATTCTGAGAATATATGAAGTCTGATGTACGGTTTTGCTGCCAGACCACTTATGTCTTAGGGTAGCCTTGGCAAATCATGTTTTAACAGTCTTCTCTGATTCCAGCCTAGTGAAACATGAGACACCAGAATGCTTTCTAAAACTAAAAATAATTCTGCTGTCCAGAGAAAGGCAGGATTCAGATGATTTCTAGAAAAGACAACAGGTCTGCTTTGAACCTCATCTTCTGGGAGCGGTCTGAGAGTTGGTGCAGAACGAAATTTCAAGGAACAGGAAAACTACACCAGACGAGCAGATCCTGGCCAAGCGGTGATCCGGTCTGAAGCACAGGATTCCCCGGGGACCCCGCCACAGCTGCCAGCTGTGTTTCGAGGACTCCGGGACTCCCCTGGCGGGCCAGGGCTGCCCTACCGGGTGGACACGAGGCTGGAGGGGGCCCTGCTGGACCCGCAGGTCCGAAATGGCAGGTACCAGCCGCAAGCAGCCACCGAGCACCGGAGACGTGGCCAGGCTGGGCTGAGACGCATCGCCCGTGTAAAACGCACCAGAGTTCAAAGATTCGGCGTGAAGAAATAATGTGTAATGACGTGTAATAGCTCTTCAGTAATTTTTAAACGTTGATTACATATGGAAATATTTAGTTCTATTAGGTTAAATAAGATATATTAAAATGAATTTCGCCACTTCACGGACTTCACACGGCTGCCAGAGATTCTCCGGCATTCACGTGACCCCTGTCACACTACGATGTAACAGTGTCGACCTGGATGTTCCTTCCTCCAGGAAAACCATTCCATCCTCAAATATTTTGCAAAATCTCGATTTCCAAGTTGATTTTGGAATAATAGACACCCCCACCCCCTTAAAAAATGACCAAGAACGGGGTCATGTGACAACTAAAAGGGTTTTTGACAAGGCGATGCGATCTGAAAAGTAACAGCTACCCTCGGGGCGGACTAGTTCCCAGGGCGCGACCTTCTTTAACGTTGCACACTTCAGGTTCAGATTCAGCTGCTCTGTTTAAGGTTCATTTTCTTAAAAGGTTTTTCAGGTTTAAAATAAGGTTGAAACTACCAGTAACTCCCCCACTTTACAATAAGGAACAAGCACACAGCAGTTATCGGAACAGCCTCACTGTGTCCTTATTCCAATTACTAGGAAAATCAGCGCTAAAACCAAACCTTTCCTCTCTTCTCCTCCCCTACAGACAGCCAAGAGTGTACCACGTTCTCAAGCGTGTGCAAGTACTCTACTTTAAAGTGTTTTCAAGAAAAGAAAGTCACGTTAGATATACGGGAAAATAGGGGCTTGATCATCAATGACCTCAAGCTTCCTTTTCAAACTACCTAACTCAATTTAACTTTTCAAAAGCTTTGCAGTTTGTAAAAATTAGGTTTATCCGAAACATTGTTAGTATTTCTCTCCTTCATTCGTATTTGACTTTAATTCCGAACTCCTACCACTGCAACATTATCCGTCCCTTTTTGAGCCACGAACATCTGCTAGCATTTAAAAAAAGGAGTGACGCCATGGGGAGAACAGGCTTCGAGGAAAGGTCTGGGTTCTGATCCCGACTCGAACTACGGACGGGGCCGCAGGGCTGAGCGGCGTAACTTCTCAGAACCTCCGAAGCACACAGTTGGAGTATACACAGTTGGGAGGCTGTTGGACGGGCCTCCACGAGGATCCCTAGACGGTGCCGCACCGTGAGCCCGGCCAGTGCCCGGCCTGCGCGTCCGCCAGGGGGTCGGTACGAGGCCACCATGGGGCCTGGTGTGGTCACCGCTGTCAGAGGCCACCGGGTGTGCGGGGTGGGAAGGCCAAGGGGACACTCTCGCTGCGGCTCCTCTGGGCTCAGGTGCTCCGGCTGGCCTTCCCCTTCGAATCTTTTTAACACTACCGATTTTTTAAAAACGTATTCCACCTCCTCTAGGAATAAAATCTTGGAAAGTCCACCATCTCCTCACCCGTCACTCCTTCTCCTTTCCTGCTTCTGAGCACGTCCTCGTACAATGTGTGTCCATGTACGACATGCATCCACGTACGATGCACGTCCGCGTACGACGCGCGTCCGTGTACGACGCACATTCGGGTACAACGTACGTCTGTGTACGACGTATCCAAAATACGGACATCTTTTTCTTTTTTATAAAGGTGGGATAACTGTTGGCACGGGTTGGTCACTGTTTTGCCAGCACGGGTGAGGGCTCACGATCCAGTATTAAATGCTCCCAACTGACTCCTTCATGGCCGCTGGGTGTTCCCCCACTGTCCATCTGTATACTTCTACAGTATTTTCTTAGCATAAATTCCTGGGAGTGAAATTTCTGGGTTCAAAGGTAAGATATTTATCTTGTTTTCCCAAACTGCTTTCTAGAAAACAGAGGTACCGGAGAGTGCCCGTCTCCCTCACATTCTGGACAAGGCCAGGTCTGTTGGGTCCATTTTTGCCAGTGTCCGGTGACAAGTGCAAGCCTATTTCCCTTCACAATTATACGCCACGCACTCACGTTTAAAGTTTATATTGCGCCACTGCTGGAGCTTTACATTAATGCCCTGAACCAAAAAAATTAAGGTTTGAAAACAATAATACACTACTAATGCTATTTCATTTGTATAAAAATATGTAAACTCTACATTCTTTTTTCAAACTTTCCTTTACTTGAGAAAGGGAGAGACAGAGGGAGGGAGAGAGAGAGGGAGGGAGAGAGAGAGGGAGGGAGAGAGAGAGGGAGGGAGAGAGAGAGGGAGGGAGAGAGAGAGGGAGGGAGAGAGAGAGAGAGACATGGAGGGAGGGGACGGTGGAAGAGAGAGAGGGAGAGGGAGGGAGAGGGGGAGAGAGGGGGAGAGAGGGGGAGAGAGGGGGAGAGAGGGGGAGAGAGAGGGGGAGAGAGGGAGAGAGAGGGAGAGAGAGGGAGAGAGAGGGAGAGAGAGGGAGAGAGAGGGAGAGAGAGGGAGAGAGAGGGAGAGAGAGGGAGAGAGAGGGAGAGAGAGAGAGAGAGAGACAGAGAGACAGAGGGAGGGAGGGAGAGGGAGGGAGAGAGAGCGACAGAGAGAGAGAGAGACGGAGGGAGGGAGAGGGAGGGAGGGAGAGACACGGAGGGAGGGAGGGAGGGAGGGAGGGAGAGAGAGGGACAGAGAGAGATGGAGGGACGGAGAGGGAGGGAGGGAGGGAGGGAGAGAGAGAGAGAGAGAAAGAGAGAGGGAGGGAGGGAGAGAGAGAGGGAGGGAGGGAGAGAGAGAGAGAGAGAGAGAGAGAGAGAGGGAGGGAGAGAGAGAGAGAGAGAGAGAGAGGGAGGGAGAGAGAGAGAGAGAGAGAGAGAGGGAGAGAGAGAGAGAGAGGGAGGGAGGGAGAGAGAGAGAGAGAGGGAGGGAGGGAGAGAGAGAGAGAGAGAGAGAGAGAGAGAGAGAGAGAGAGAGAGAGAGGGAGGGAGGGAGGGAGGGAGGGGGACAGAGAGAGAGGGAGAGGGAGAGAATGAATCCCAAACAGGCTCAGTGTGGTCAGCGTGGAGCCAGACACAGGACTTGAACTCACGAACTGTGAGATCACGGCCTGAACCGAGATCAAGAGTCAGACTCTCAACCGACTGAGCCACCCAGGCGCCCCTTAACTCTACATTCTTTTCAAGCGCGTTCACGCTCTGTCGAACACATGCACACGAGACAGTTCTAGAAAGAAACCAGTGCACCAGAGGCAGCTGCCAATGAGCGTGCCTACCTGCTTCAGCCTGTCGTAGTCTAGCCCCTCTGTCTGGACGCCGTTGGCACTGGGCTGCGACGAAGGTGCAGATTTTGGTCTGTACAAACAGAATTTCCAGGACAGGTAAACGACACTTAGGATGTTTAAGAAGTTCACAAAAAACTGCAAATTTACCAACCCGACACCAGATTTAAGTCCTTTTCTTAAAACACACTGTGTTAACAAGTTAATTGTCAAAGTTGCAGGACCGACTGGAACAGAAAGCAGAAAGTATTTCTCGCGGGGCTCAGGGTTTCCAGCCGTAAATGGTCTCAGTAAAGAGACCAGGCAACGCGATGGGACCGCGGCGCTTCTTCCGGCAGGAGCGGAGGAGCGCGTGCTCCGGGCAGGGGCTGGAGCGAGGCCGCGTGCGACACAGTCTCGTTCTTCTAAAACCGTGCGGTGCGCACTAAACGTCTGGCGAACTGACCCCTAATGTGAATCGGTTGGCAAATCCTGTGCCTTGGTTTTGGGCCAAAAAACACTTTCCTGATGAAGTTTTTACGGAGATGTCATCTGAACAGCGTGTTTCCAGCTAACTACTTCCACAAACTTATTTTGTTTGTTCGTTCGTTCGTTTTAAAAGGAAATGCCACACAGAAGCAGACTGCCAACTAGGACTACACTTTTGGAACGCGAGGCTCTACTAAAACTTCCACGTGAAGAAGTCAGTCTTAGAAATCGGGTATTTTAAACAGCAGTTTCAGTATCAAATAAACCAGTCCTGTCTCCTCTCCAACTCTGGCAACCAGAGAGAAGCCCAGGGGAAAACCTGGAGTTTTACTGGGCATTCACCCAGGTGCTAGTTAGCCTGGTAAAGTGGCCACGCTCTGAGGGCCACACATCGATGCAGATGCAGACTAGTAGTCAAGTCACATATCCTCAAGCTCACGGAGGACCAACGTCACAAATCTGCACCAGGACTCGGTACCCATCACTTTGCGAAGCCTCTTACAAGGCTTATCATCCTCTAAACCCATAGACGCTGGTCGTGAAGATGAACTATTGAGTTACTTTGCTTTCATATCAAACATACGACTGCTTAAAAGGCTGGGAGGGAGCAAGTCGACCGATTTGGTATCATTAGGCAGCCGCCGCTCTGCCCTTAGGAACAAGGGAAGTAATACCTTTCAGAGAACTCCCCTCAGTAAGCACTGAGCTGGGCCGGGGAGAAGATTTACAGGACACAGCTCCTTTCCCCTGGGAGGGGACGGACCCCTTTACACTTCGCCGAGGGGACTGTTGAATCCCCTAGTCACCGAGGGCGTGCAGATCCGCGGCAGGGAAGGCAGGGGTTCCCTGCAGAGCCCGAACTAGTGAAAAGCCTTAATGGTCGACAGACACACTGTGTGCATTTCCCTTCCCCACGCTGTCTGCTCCTGCTCGTCGAGTTACGCTGTTAATTCCTCTGCTTCTCTTTTACTCTTTACATTAAGGTGGTACAACCAGCAAATTCTTTCCTCCTAAGCTCTATCATGAATATCCCCTGACGTTCATATGAGTGCCTACAGCCTGCTAACTAACTGGGCGGTATGTTATGACTATATCCGTATTTATTAAATAATACAAAACATTATACAATAAACGATTGAGGAAACATGCAATTAAGAAATTTTCATTCATGCTAACATGCAACCCACCACCACCACCACCATCATCACCATCACCACCCCCAGCCCCATCACCATGATAATTAACTAAAGGGGGGAACTTTTCATACTGAAGGAAAAAAGTAATCACCACTTTTTTTAAAAAAAGGTTTATCAACCTTCTGGGGGGGGGGGGGGGCTCTACGTGGGAAAGCAGCAAGATAATGGAGAAGAATAACAACAGAAAATCTCGTTAAATGCTATTTTTCTCTCTTACGTACTAGCAAATTTTCTAAGTCTTTTGGTTACAACGATTAAACCACCTCAAAAAAAAAAAAAAGCAGGAAAAACGATTTCACACTTGTGATATAAACATTTTATGCAGGTTTAACTGGCTGACAAACTTTAAATCTTTTCAGCATCAACAGCATGAAAATAATTTTAGCTAGTATCAATTTGGCCGAATACAATCTGATTGCAGAACTTCTAAATCACTGCCAGGGACACCCCTCTGTATACTATTTAAGTCACGTTCCCGGTAGACTTGATGTGAATTTTTAAAAACAGGTGCATATAATAACATGGGCAGATCTCGGTTATTTCTAACCCATGGATTTTCACTGAAAATTGATAACAAAACGAGGTTTCCCAGAGGTTTTTGTGTTACCTCTGGATACCTGCCTATAAAATAAGTACTATAATATTTAAGTCGCTATTCTGCCAAATTAATTCTAAATATCGTGCGAGCACTTGAGGATTTTTAAAAATTGTCAACTTTTTAATTAAAAAATACGAAATGCACGGTTCTTCTCTTAACTTTAGTAATGAAAACAAATGGTACAACAGGACTTATCCTAGAGAACAATCTGCTCGGGATGTTAGATGTCAGATTGCTAAAGACACTCAAGTACGTAGGAGACAGAGATTTTCCTCAAAGAGTAAATTTTTCACAATTGCGGCTGTAATAAAGTCCCGTGCTCCACCGACAAACGGTAAGAAATCTTCTGCTCCACCTTTTAAAGGCTTTGCCTCCTACTTCTATGGAGAACAGCCTTTCGAAGAAAATGCACAAGCTACCAAGAGCCTGGAGAAAACACAGGGACCGAGACCCCTCTCATGGCCCTGCGGACGTGTGCCCCGCTGCTGTTTATCCCCAGCCAACTACAGAGTGATGGTAGGGGGGTGAATACTATTAACTCTTCTAATTACAATCTCTTAGAGTTTTTAAAAAACTCTAAATGAAGCTAAATGTGAAAGGTCTGACCTTCCCAAGTGTCCCCCTCGTGGTGATTACCAGTCCAGGTAGAAAAAGCTCAGCCCTGCCCTGAACGTGTCAGTTAAAGGTCTCAAATCACAAAGTCACATCGGGGTGATACCTGTGTAATGAATCATAGGACCTGTTGTCAAAAACAATCTGATTTTTCCTTGGAGAATCCCGTCTATGAAGGGGAAAAACCATTTAAAGGGAAATACAATAGAAAACTTTTAAAAAGTAATTCTCACGAGGTTACCGTTTTATAGGTTTGCAGTCACAGCAAAAACAATTAAAGGAGTCCATTACCCTTAAAACAATCATTTTTTTCCAGTCCAGAAGACGGTATCTGGTCACTCCCTCTACTTGATGACTGAGGACAGAAAGGGGACAGACGCGCGCTGACCCTCCGTACAGACAGACAGCACACACGCAGACACAGTAAAAGCTGCCCACGCCGAGTATCGCCAGTACCAAGACCCAATAAAAACCACCGCCGCTTTAAGTATACACAAATCAACTCTTCTGAAAGAGCACGTCAACGACTTTTCTTCTACCTTGAATGTAAGATCTGTGAGCTCTTACTGAAAACCACAGGAAGAACTCACAAAGGTCCCAATGGTACATTCCAGCCACAGTCTGAAGTATTCGAACACTCTTGCTTTCACTCTACCATCCGAGGTCTTCGCTCAGCGACTACAGCACAGTGCAGTATCTGGCGTGTGTTGTAAGGTATTAACCCACCTTACCACTGACGTAACTTCGACAGGGATACTCATGACAGAAAGAGGTACTTTCACTGCCCTGCAAGGGTGAGGTGCACCTAAATAAAAACGTGAAGTGGCCAATACACTGGCTCTCAGAAGGAACAGGGGAGGAAACGGGCAGAAAAGCGATACAGTTCTGACTCTCAGACATACTTCTAAAACCCTCTTAGGGCTTAAAACTGCTTATGGTGACATTTTAAGGCAGGAATCACTGGCTGGATCCAATCCATCAAAAGGTGTATGAATGGTCAGGAAACAACAGACAGTTTCACAATTTCCATTTCAGGAAAGGAGAAGCAAGCCATCCACCAGAGCAGAACACGATTACGACACACTCCTGAGTAACAGGATCCAGTGTTTGGTGACTCAACAGAAAACTCCTTTTCTTAACGTGATTTTCAGAACACTTCCTTAACTTCCTTTAGAAATCTGAAAACTCTTTCAAAGAATTCTTTTTAAACTTGTTTTACTGTTTATTTTTGGGGGAGAGAGAACAAGCTGGGGAAGGGCAGAGAGTCTGACTGGGGGCTCGAACTCACAAACTGTGAGATCATGACCTAAGCTGAAGTCGGACGCTTAACCGACTGAGTCCCCCAGGTGCCCCTCAAAGAGTATTTTTTAAATGAACCCAAACACATCGAGGAACCTCCTGTGTTTGGAGAACCTCTCCCAGGTCCCTCCCGAGATACCCCTTCCGGCGTGGACTTGGGATTAGCTTCAGGCAAGCGCAGCAGGGAACCCTTGTCACTAAGGTGGAGACGAGGACTAGATGCGGAGAGAAGGAATTCTAGCCCGCCGCACTTCAACCTTCAACAGACACACAGGACACCACCGGTCTGGTCTCTGGGACACACTGGATAAACTGAGCTTCAAGACGTGCTCGTGAAGAAAAGCCATGCAAACTCCCAGGGACGCGCTGGAAGGCCCTATCAGTCAGGTTATCTGATAAACACCGATCTTTCTACTCTACTGAAAACACGGCCACAAAAGCAATTCCTGCATTTTTTTTCCAAAAGTCAGATACACTCATCTTTCAGTCACAGAGAAACCAGAAGATTCTATACATTGAAAAAGGCTCCGTTTCTTTGCGGAACTCACGTAATTGTGCCACTGCCCCGTCTCTGCCGGCACAGAGAGCCCAGAGAAACACACCCAAATTTACGATCAGGCTGATATGGGACAGATCTGTGTCGGGGGCGGGGGCGGGGGCGGAGGGGGCGGGGGAGGGGTGTCTATCCTCGTATTTTTCCCTTTTTAGGTTTCTATCATTAGAGTCAAGTCTGCTTTTTTAAGAGGCAAAAATAAGGCAAATGAGGCCAGAAAGAAAAGGCAAAAAACTGTTTGGTCCCGAGACACATACTCTTTTCTGGAAAAAAAACCCCAAAAAACAAAAACCAAAAACCAAAAACAGAAGTCCTTTAAACTGTCTCAGAAATCAAGGGAAAGTCTCATCTATGTTCAAGACCTGTGATACAAATTAGTTATGACAACAAAACACGCCCAGCTAAGAAATGCTGTTTGCTAAGACCACGCCTCGTGGCCCGGGAGAAGCAAGGTTAACCAGTCTTGTTTCTGGGCACTTTTTCTAAGTTGACTATAATTAAAAGTTTCAACTGAGAGAGAAATCAATCTTTTTACTTCACAAATTCAGAACTTCAGGTTTTATTTTGCTCTTTCTTAAACACTAAATGAAATTTCTCTCCGGCTGCTTTTCAGTTTAAAACATAAAAGTTTCTTTCAAAAATTACATTTACAAAATGAAGGATGTCACTGAGACTAATGGGGAAATGTGACTACGTCACATCACATCATGGCTCAATGTTAACTTTCTTGCAAGCGAGAACGGTACTAGGGTTCCGCAGGAGGACAGCCTGCTTGCTCCTCAGGGAAAATGCAGAAGGATGAAGGATTCAGGATGAAGCAAATTTGCAAACTGCTTTCCAGAACTCCAGACAAACAAGCGTGGATGTGTAAAGAGGAGCTCAAAGCCAACGTGGCAAAACTGGGAACTGGGGAGTCTGGACGATGGGCATACGGGTGTTTGCTCTTCTCTCGACTTTTCTGTAGTTTTGAATTCTTCAAAATAAAACCGTTCGGAAGGACCAAAGTGATCTCAAAATTTCAGACAACTGGCTAACAATAAGCCTACGGTGGGGTCCAGACAATCACTAAGAAGAACAGAACGTGCTCAGTGGTTTCCAAGAGCAGTAGGATTACAGGTTTTATTCGCTCCTTTGCACACTCAAATCCACCATTTGATTTTTCCTACCACGGAAACGTAGCCGCTAACCACGTGTAAATGTGAACCTTAGAGAACACAGGTACCTGGAGATGACAGGTGACTTGCTGCCATTCACTGTATTCGCTCTTTCCCAAGGTTTTCTTGCTGGTTCTTAAAAATATGGAACATAAGTTATTAAATACCTTATGTGCTCCCAGAGTTACTGTGAAACAAATAACAAAATCCTAGACGCCACTATACATGTTTAGGCAGTAATACAGATAAACAAAAAATTTTTCATTTCAATTCTGAGCTTTAATTAAAATCTGTAAGGATTCTGGGCGCCTGGGGGGCTCAGTCTGCTGAGCGTCTGACTTCAGCTCAGGTCATGATCTCATGGTCCGTGAGTTCAAGCCTCACGTGGGCTCTGGGCTGACAGCTCCGAGCCTGGAGCCTGGCTTCGGATCCTGTGTCTCCCTCTCTCTCTGCCCCCGCTCCCCGCCCCCCCCCCCCCCGCTTGTGCTCTGTCTCTCTCTCGCTCTCAAAAGCAAACATTAAAAAAAATTTTTTTTAAAAGTAAAATCTATAAGGATTCTAATTTGTATAACCTCAGACCTTAACACAGGAAGAAATGAATAAGCAAGTGTGACCAGCCCCCCTAGGAAAACTGCAGACTGTGAAATGTAAAACACTGTATGTCTGCACGCCAGGGGCTAAAAGTCTAAGGAGCAGGGCTCCCTATCGGATGAGGAGTTCTTGGCTGGGCGGTCTATAGATACGCCTCAGGGAACATGCAAATGAACCATGAACACGTTTGTATAAAAATACAGTCGGCCACCCCTTCTCATTGGGGGCGGGAGGATTCACAGCTCTTTGCACCTTGTGAACAGCTCTGGGACCCTAACTTACAGCGGAGCTCTGAAGAATCTGTGCTCTTGGTAACAACACACACATAAATTTTGGCTTATGGAAGAAAGATGAAGTTATTACAGTAAGTGGTTCACAAAACAGAGGATTTTTAAGGAAGGCAATGTCAAAGTGATCTGAGTCCTATTTAGAGGAAAAACAATTCACAAAGTCACAGTCTTAACTACAAGATAGCTATCGAAGTACCGAATAGTCACCATCCAATAATGAGAATATGAGACTATTGTTGGGTTTTTTGGAGAATGGGTTACAATCACAAAAATGGAAATTTTTTAGGATTTCTAAATAGTGCAATTCTAGAGGTCGCTGGTAGTCTCCAAATCAAAACGAGTAGGAATGAACATGGACATTTCTCTGCAGTGATTACTTATGGGTCATTCAAGATAGTAATTCATTGAAATCATCACATTTATTCATGTTGCTTTATTCCAAATTAGAGAAAAAAGCTGAAGAGACAGTCCAGCTCTTTGTCTTTTGGTCAAACACAAGGAAATGACACGTAAAACGTGAGAGCCTCACATCCTAGGCACGGACACCGCGCTCGTGCAGTGCCCACAGTGACAGGCGGTTTATTTGTTTTCTGCATGAAATACTCTCCACCCAAGATTTCTCCACGTCAGAAACTGCACTGAATTCAACAACGCTTTTCAAAGACTTTAACGAGATTTTCCTTTTACCTTACAAATTAGAAGCTTTACTTCCTTATCAGTACCACCCAAATGCATGGTTAAAATGACAATGCTCTCTAGTTGAGAACATTTTGAGCTGGATGCTAGTACTAATAACTACAGGCTCACTTAATCTTTTTTTCAATAATGTTTTTTAAGGTTTATTTTTGAGAGAGAAAGAGACAGAAAGAGAGAAACGGAGCATGAGCAGAGGAGGGGTAGAGAGAGAGGGAGACACAGAACCGGAAGCAGGTTCCAGGCTCTGAGCTGTCAGCACAGAGTCCGACGCGGGGCTTGAACCCACGAACAGTGAGATCGTGACCTGAGCCGAGGTCAGCTGCTTAACCAGCTGAGCCATCCAGGCGGCCCTCACTTAATCTTTACCTTTAAGAATGAATGATTAAAGATACTTCCCTTTCACCTATGTATATTTCCTTGCTTTAGCAAATAACGTCAAATCATTAACAGTAGTACACACAGAATGCGTTAAAAATTATGATTTTCAAAGAATCACCAGAAAAAATCTTCAGGTTTTAACGGATCACAGAAGCAAAGGAAAAACAAGTCATTGCTTCTGAGCGTGAACGAAACACTTTTAACATTTTCGTGGCCAAGCAGGTACTTGGTCCAAACATGGGTAAAGGGGAATTTTTAATTGAGGGGCGTTAGTATTTTGAGAAGGTTCTCAAAGGTTGAAATAGATCTCCTAAACTTACCGGGTGTACTTGTCGACGAGGCCTTAGAAGTGACGGGCTCGGAATCTTCCTAAACATACAGAAACTCGTATTAACCACACCACATCGGCTAGAATAACCCGGGGCACAGACTCAGTGCCACACTCTCCTCCGCCTCCAGTCCTTCTGGTGCGCTGCCCGCCGTGTCTTTTGTCAGCCTCCTGCCCCTTCCGTTCCAGCACAGACTGTCCTCCTCTGCCCCAACTCCCCTCCCCGGGTCCTGTCCTCGAGCACCCTCCCTGAGCGGCACCAGCCACCGAGACAGAGCCAGATGTCACAGACGGGTCGGGGTAATGGCATGGAATACCAAACTCGGGGGGGGCGGCGAGGGAGAACACCTGTACTGCTTAGACACCGGGGCACCAGGCAGATAAAGCCTGGCTGACATGGGGAGGGAGGAGGGGGCACAGCCCAGAACCATGGGGGAAACAGTTCAAAACCAGGATTCAGTCTAATTCCTTCGTTTTCAACAGCAGGTAACTGAGACCCTAAGAGATTTTAAAGCTCAAGTGAAAGATCATTCTCTCACCTAAGGTACAGCACTTACTCTACAGGTTAGAATTCAGTCCTTTCCCCACAAACTCAACCCATCTTACGAAGAATGCTAGTAAACATTTACACGTGAGGCTCCAAACAAGCCATCTGTTGTACGTGAAGGACCGAAAGAAGCAGTGACAGATTCCAACTAATCTCCAACACCGTCTCCCGAAGGAGCTCCGCCGGCTCTCGTGCCCCAGCCAGGCAGACTCTTCATGAACTCACGTGTTTGTCCTCTTTCTGTTCGGTGTCTATCGTTGATCCCTTTTCAGCAATTCTTCTCCTAGAAAGAGGGTATGTCAGATTGTTAAAAAATTCATCTAACTCTTAGCAGAACAACTACTTCTCCAGAGGGGAAGAACTGTGCCCGGCTCAATTACAGCTGAATGAAACGAACACGACCCTCTCAATCGTGACCACATTCACGTAACTCCCCGCTTACCTCCTGGCCAGCAGGGCGCTCATCTCCTCCATCAGCCCGCTGCCCCCTAACGGGAGGGGTCCGTTCCCACGACCCGTGTCTGATTTGGACAAGGCCGGGTTCGCGCCGATGGTGCTCCCTCCACTCGGGAAAGAGGCATCCTCCACCTTAATGAGAATAGACACACGGTGAGCCCCTACGTTAGACGACCCAAGCGTTACATTCAAAACAGAAGGAAGACTTAATTTCGATACAAACATCTAAGTATTATTTGTAAAATCTTTTTAAGAACCTATGGAGTGAATGGCGTGGATTTACATAAATCGGTGGAAGTTTCGTCAAAGTTAACGTCAACAGTAATGGGATAAAACGGGATAGAAAATAACGGGATAAGACATGTCTCCCTGTTCGATACACTGACAAGGACATACACTTTGGGAGGGGGAAAAAAAAAGGGTAACCTGCCCCAGAATGCATAATACAATGAGGAAACCTATCAGGGAAACCAAACTGAAGGATGAGCCACAAAATCAGTGCCTTGCAGACGTCAGCAACGTCAACGTCGTGTAAGAAACACTGAGGGGCTGACACAGATTACAGCATACTCGGGACATCACGACGAGATGGACTCCGGGATCTTGGGCTAGAAAAGTGGCGGAAAAGACATCGCTGACCCCAGATGCAATCTGAGTAGGTCTGTAGATTGTTAACAGCCCATCGATCCAGCTTCCTGACTCTGATCATTCTACAGTGGACACACAGGTGCATGTCCCTGTCCCTACAAAGCGGGATTTACGGACACTGTGGAGTGGTGTGTCTGACAAAAGGGGAGAGTATTGTGTTCGCCCAGAAGGAAACACAAACACACGGAAAAATCAAAGCAGATACTGTAAGCGGTGAGTCTGGGCGACGGGTTCACAGAAACTGCACTCTCTCAACTGTTCTGAAGTATAAATTATCTCAAATTTTTCAGTCAATGAAGTTCGTGAAAGTAGAATACGGTAAACTCGGTACTTGAGTCGCTGAGAAAGGACAGGACACACACACAGAAAAGGGGACACTCGGAAACGCATTTACCCGGGACACTTTCCTCAGTTTCGCTCCGGCAATCGCAGCGGCAAGTCCAGTCAACGGGCGATTGTCTTCAGACACTGATCCCGCAAAAAATCCAGATGCGGGGAGTGGGGGCGCGGGAGGGGGCGGAGGAGGGGGGGGGACCTGGTTGGGAAGGGGGGGCGGGGGCGGTGGGGGCGGCGGCCCCGCTGCGGGGAGCGGAGGGGGGGGCGGCGGCCCCGGGTGGGGGGGCGGTGCTGCGGCGGCCGGGGCGGGGCCAGGTGGGAGCGGCGGTGGGGGCGGAGGTGCGGGTGGTCCCAAGACACCGCCTGCAGGAGAGAGACGTTAGACAGCCGGTCAACGGGGCGCCGCGCGGTACCCTCTTTGGGAAGCGGTGCAGGACGCCACCGCCTCCAACTCTCACTACTGTTGGTGAGCTCCGCTTAGCACAATGTTAAAGTCTGGATCGGGGTGAAAAAGATACTAAATTGTAAAGCCAAAATAGAGGACTTCTTACTTTCGATTTTTGGGTGTTCCCGGGATTTGGTAAATAAAGTAAGTGCTCGCAAAATCTGCGCCTGGGGCAGCGTCCCCGAAAACAAGCTAGTGTATGTGAGGGCGGTTAGTAAGGCCTGAAGAAACAGACCCAAAGTCGTCTGCGTGCACCCCCAAAGGCTGAGACAGTAAGTCTGCAGTGGTGGAGACACTGCCTGTGCCGACTGAGACCATGAGAGGGCGTGGGTCCCCATTCCAGTATCTTACGCATGTCCCACACTTAAATCCAGTGTGCACAGAATCACCGAAATGAAGGAATCTACTAGAACAAAGCGCAACCTCAAAACAACCAGCAGTAATTAAAGGATCCGGAATTGGAAGTAGAGAGGTTTTTTTAGTCTAGAAGACAGGGGAAGAGAGAAACGTCTCCACGTCTAGTAAAACCACAGAGAGAGTGAACACGAACTTCTTTCGTATCAGAAGAATGACCTAGTAGGCACTCCCCTCTTGGGAGAGTTTCAGGACAAATAAAATGCTATTTGCACAATGGGTGGGGATTTTCTGCAGCTGCTAACTGAGCACTGACTGAGCGGTTCACACAAGCTGAGAACACCAATGGCTCCTAGAAGAGCACAGAGCAGGGGACGCCTCTCTTCCCGGGCAGTGGGCCCCGAGGGCGGGGGGGGGGGGGTGGCTGTCAGGTCAGGCTCACTGTGCCTCTCTGTCCAGCACTGTGGCCATATGTTACGCATCTGCACATACTAGAATTCTGGCTCAGTGTTTAAGCCAACCTGATAAGTCAACGAGAAAAAATATGTACACAGCAGTAACAAGTCTTATTACTTAAGAACCAAGATTTTTTGAAGGAGGTGTTTAATTTAAATCCAGACTGTAACACTGTTTCTTTATAAATACAAATCTGTCCTATCCCTTCCTTTACTTCCTGCTAAATCCTCTTTTTGAAAAAAAGAGTTGCTAAGCATCGTCTTTACTTCCAGAACCAGGTCCTCCTCTACTTACAAATAATCCACCCTCGGAAGGTCACATCCGCCCTCCCCCGTGACCATGACAGCACGGCTGGGCAAGGGGAGGGGCGGGAGGGGCGGGAGGGATAACGGGAGAGGATGCGAATTCCCTTCCAACCACCCCTTCAGCCCACCACTGCCTGTCACTCGGGAGCACGGAATCCACTGGGGCATACAGCAAGCCTGCCATTCTTCCCACTGCTTGTGCAAAGTCAGGCTGCCCCACAGGATTCAGGGTGCACCTACCCCCTCGAGTCCGATGTGGGAAGCCCAAATGAGACAGGGCCCACGACCGGAACTGTGCCAGAGCAGACTCTGGGATGATACGCTTAATGACTACAGCTGGGCACCAAGTCTATCCTCCAAATTTCCCACAAATTAAAGGGACACAAGGGAGATCACATATTCACTGTGCAGACAAACGTGTAAGTAACGTCTTCCTAGTGAAATTGGAAAGATCTGTGTCGTGGGGGCCACCAGATACCGGACCCCCCCCGCCCCGTGATCCTGTGGGAGACACCAATCGCTGTGGGAATTCCTCATATGGATCCTCCGAACGCAACCGATCCAGCAGAAGACCACCTCACTCGTCGGCCACTTGTTCAAACTACAGACAGCGTGGCACGGTGACGGGAGGCCGTCCGCCTGGAGACACCACCCTCCCCGTCCTTCCAGGCAGTGACGGCCGCTGGCGCGCCACCTTTCGAGGGACGAGTCGTCAGCAGCAACGACGGAAGCCTTACCCTGTTGGGCTGGAGTCTCGGCCGGCTGAGAGGCTGCCTGCGAGCCTGGCTCAGAAGCAGAGGAGTCCCCCAGCACAGAGTTTAGAGGAGTCTCCGCAGGGGCAGGCGCAGGGGCAGCTGCAGAGGGAGAAGGGAGAACACTAGGCTTGGAGGAGGGAGTTGAGGCAATGGGGGTGCTTGGAGGAGGAGAGGCTTGAGATCCACAGTGTGAGCGCGGTGCGAGGGAAGGCGGCGGCGGCGGCGGCGCTGCTGGCCCTGAGGTAGGCGGCGGAGACACCGGACACGTGACAGAGTCAAGCGGCCCGTTGGGTGCTGTTGGTGACGGAGGCAGTGGGGGCACAGGAGAAGAAACACAGACAGGGAGGACAGGCCTCGGACCGGTCGCTTTGCCGGGGGGGCTGCTAATCATGACCGGAGGAGATGGAGGGAGGGGCGACACAGTGCAAGTAGACCAGGCACAGGGCTTCGCGGCTGGAGGCTGAGAAGAGGGTGTGTTCACGGGAGAAGAAGGCCGAGAGTTTTTGTTCAGAGGACGAGGAACCGTAGCGTAATGGGGAAGAACGGGGTGGAAGGCTGAGCCTACAGATGCTGCAAAACGTGTCGCCGAGTGCCGAAGAGGTGGTGTGGGGGGCGTGCAAGTAGGTGGCAAAGCGGTCACCACAGCATAGTCAGGACTGGCGTCTGACCCTGGAGCTGCGATGACTTTAGCATAGGATGGAGGAGGTGCCGCAGGAGGCTGGCAGCCGGCATACTCGGGCAGCGGCGCGCTATACGGGGAGCTGTCGGAGGGCGGAGCTGCGGGAAGGTGGGGAGCGGCAGCAGAGACGGGATAAAAAAGGAGAGAGAAAAAGGGAGCTAGTGAAGCCACAGAACCAGCACTCGGACACAGTGCACACACGCAGACCGCGGTTAGTCCCCGAGAACGCGCTCACTCGTCCATGCATCCTGAGACCCAGGGGAGGAGGAGGACACGGGCTCGCTTTCCGTCTGGCGAGCGTACTGACACACGACATTGCTAACTTAGCTCATCTTTGGCAAGAAGAAGATTCTATCTCAAGTCTCATTATTCAGTCCACTAAAAGGACATTCAAGTTACGTGAGTAGGACCACAAACAGAAGAGTAAGTCTGCTTGTTGTTTTACGAACAAATAGCGAAACTGGCAAAAAGTTTCACAAAGGGCTAAGGGCCCCCTGTTCGTGCTTATTTGTGGATAAGTTTTGTTTCTTTGGTTGGCTACAACCCCAGAAAATAACGAGGCAGTTAAGAACAAGTAAATTAGCTCAAACGACAACCCATCAACCACACTGAGACCTTGGATACAGGCCATATGGAATAGGAAAATAATTCTGAGATCCTAGGACAGTAAATGTCAATTTTAGTGAACGTCTCCAACTGTGCTTTTTAACGCTTACATCTTTCGATAAATTCCATCCGATTTAGAAATTTTCACTAATTTTTTGCAGTACTAGAATACACGGAAGCCAGTCGGTTTTAGAGAGGGTACTTTTCGCCTACTATTCTGAATTCCTCCTCCAAGCACTTTAGAGCACAATCAAACAAAGTTCTTGAACAGGACAGGAGTCAGGACAATTTAAGCAACCTCAAGGGGGGGGAGGGGGCCGTGTTCTAAGTTCATCCAAAGTAAACACTTCCCACAAAAACACACTTGCACTTTACAGCCAATTTACAGGGAGTGAGAAGACTTGGAAAACCGGGCCGCGCGTTTCCGACTTTCTCAAGCCCCCGGCGCTAAGTGCAGTAACACCGCGAGGGGGAAGGAGGCGGCAGAGCAACAAGTGCGGCCTGCTTCTCCGTGTCCCACTTGCCGCCCGCCCCCCACGTCCCCCCACGCCCCCCACGCCCCACCCCGCTCCTGCCCGCACATGCACCCGCACCGAGCACGGCGCGCGCTTCTTACCGGCGGCCGACAGCCGGCGCTCCCGCTCGCGCTCCCACTCCAGCTGCTCCTGCCGCTCCAGCTGCTCCTGCCGCTCGCGCTGCTCCCGCTCCCGCTCCCGCTCGCGCTCGCGCTCCCGCTGCTCCTGCCGCTCGCGCTGCTCCCGCTCGCGCTGCTCCCGCTGCTCCCTCTCGCGGTCGAGCCGCTCCAGCCGCTCGCGCTCCAGCCGGTCCTGCCGCTCGCGCTCCCGCTCCAGCCGCTCGCGCTCCAGCTGCTCCTGCTCCAGCCGCTCCCGCTCCGCGCGCTCCACGCGCTCGCGCTCCACGCGCTCCCGCTCCAGCTCCTTCTGCCGCTGCTGTTCTTGCAGCTGCCTGGAATTCCGAGACCAAAGCCATCAGAGCGGCGCGGCGACGGCCGCCGTCCTTAGAAGCCTACTCGCGACGAGCCCGCGTGCGCCTCCCTTCCGATGCACAGGCGAAGCGAGCGGAGCCTGCCGTCCACGGCGGCCCGCACCGCTTCCCAGCCTCACGGAGATGAGAGTAACTTAGCAGGGTCACTAGTAGCACACGACACTAACGGCTCATTTTAGTGTGCGCTGTTCACGAGGGAAGTGCCACAAATAAATGAATTTTCCAAGTAACTGAGCGTACCACCGTAGTGACCCAGTCACTCTTTCGAATGTTCACGATACAAGTTAATACGTCATCATTTTAGAAATACAACGGCCGGCGAGCCACGACAACAGCTCCGCCAAAGTTTGCTCCATTTATTTTTAAGCCGTTTCCCTACTGCTTCTGAAGGATCGCTACCGGCAGATTTGCTAGGAGAAAAGGTACACATATCTTAAGATTCTGGATACATGGCTCCAAACTGTTCAGGATTAGTGGCTGGGCTTCCCAGCAGCCCAAGGATAGAGAGAACTTCCTTCCACCACTGGGGTCTTTAACTGCTGCTAATGCACGTGCTGTCAGTCACATGACAGCTGGCCTCCTGGCCCCTGCAGCCTACTGGGACACAGCTGCCTGGGTCCTTTGATGGGTTTTCTCCCGGACAGTTAACATTCCATCCTCATTTGTAGAGCTCTTCTCTCTATCAAAGCTAACAACCCACCGTCACAGATGTTGGTCGTATGTATTTTGAACTCTTATTACGGCTTTTTAACTGCCTTTGATTTTTAAAGTGTCATTTAAAACTGTATTATGTTACATTTGTTAAAGTTGTAATACGGCTTTTAACTTTTACATAGAGAGTCTAGTGGTGGGATTCCTTCATGTGCTCTGCCTCTGACATCCCTCTTAGCCCCTTCCCACAAGATTATGGAATTACATGTTTTTACAACAAAATCCTTAGCTCATATGAAATTCACCTCGGGTTTGGGCACGCAGTAGTGAGCCACATCACTGTACCTTTACTGGCAGAAGATGCCACCTTTCTGTGTGTTGCCTGTTTCTGAAATTCCACAACATTTGGTTCGTGGATGTTTGTCTAGAGTGGCACCAGTATGCCTGGACGTCTGAAAGAAATGATCTAGTAGGGTGCATCCATCCTTATTCCTCATCCTTTTGAGTTTTTCTAGAGGATTCTCAGATACTTCGCTTTCTCTGGCTAAGTTTTAGAATCACTTTGTTAAATCTACCCCTTCTGCCAAGACCTATCCTTCTCAGTCCTAGTAACACTTTCTGAACTTTGAAGATCGATGGAAAACATTCATGTCTTTTAACCTCCTTGTCTAAGAATGTATGGAATGTCTCAGCATTTATGCAATTAAATTAAAAATCCCCTTCTTTCATGCTAGGACTTCAAATGCTGGCTGTGGAATCGCTGTGATTATATTAAAAGCTACAGAGGCCCAATGTATGTGGCTGTGAAACATATAGCTTGCTTTTAACTTCCATACATACATATAACAGAGCAAGCAAAGGTCTCCAAGTACCCACCTGGACCCGAACAACAGTCCTGCCATAAAAGTTAACTTTCTCCAAATAAAAATACTCGGCCCCATCTTCTACATAATAATCTCATAGCACCGTGGGTAAGATTAAATGAAGTAATGCCTTGAAAGCTCTTTAAAAAGTGCCTGAAAGCATATGAACGCTCAATAAATGTGAGCTATAATAATAATTGTTTGGAAATTTCAAATTAGGACTTTCCTTGGACTGGCTAATAGCCTGGCTGGGTTCCAATTAGAGGCAGAACTAAATGACAGAGGGTGTATGCTAATCTTTGTTCCTCCCAGCACTAGCAATAAACCACTAAGATTCTTCCAGAAATCTCTCCCCGTTTCCTAAACTGACTATAAAAAAGGAAAGAGCCCACTTGACAAGTGAACCAATCCCACTTCTGTCGGAAGAACCCGAAGCCTCCCTTGGGACAGGTCACCGGACTTGACAATATTGCAGGAGACGGGGTGCCTGGGGGGCTCAGTCGGCCGACAGCTCAGAACCTGGAGCTGCTTCAGACTCTGTGTCCCCCTCTTTCTCTGTCCCTCCCCCACTCACGCGCTGTCTCTCAAAAATAAATAAATGCTAAAAAAATATTTTTTAAAAAAGAATATTGCAAGAGAGAAGCAGAAGAAACCTACGGCAGTGCTCAGGACAGGCAGTGGTGGAGACACTGGCTGGAACATAATAAATCAGAGTTTCAGGGCACAGTACTGACTTTGTTATGCTGCTGGACAACCGCTAACTGCCAAAGTTACGGAGGGTAGCAGTATCGCTGCAGGGGTGAAGGCAAGAAATTCGGTGTACTCACAAGGATGTTTTCAATAATAAACTGGGTAGACAGAGTCGGTTCTTTTTGTAATACCTTCTAATAAATAAACTTGGCTGGGACGTACCATTAAACTTAAAACACGGTCTGTGTCAAAAAATAAGGGCATACGCTATAATGGAATCGTCTAAACAACCTATTGGTCCAAAAGGCGAAGAGACGCCCACGTTATTCTACCCAGAGCGCATCTGCGTCCGGAAGCTGAGGGGAGGTATCTCAGGGCACGGAAGCTCACGGAGAAATCTGTGACCAAAGACCCAAGTCACTGGGCCCCTGCACGCTTCCGTGCCACCTCTTTCATTTTACTCCCGTCAAAGAACGTGGGTGCACGAAGCTTACCAACAAAACCAACAGACGACTGCTCCGACCTTTCCAGCCCTGGCTCCAACACCAGAGACCATTACTGCCAACTCTTTTTGGACGTTCCTTCTGTTTTCACTTTAGAGACTGCCTACCGATGCCTCCCGTGGGGCCCTCACCATACCCGGGGTCCCTAAGCACAGTCCCAGCAGAGTAATGAGATCCATAATCAGAGTTTATGTCACTGACACAATAATGTAAATACTGTTCACGGCTAAACCATAGAGTATCCTAAAACTACACTGCATTTCTTTTTATTTATTTATTTAAAGTAATCTCTGCACCCACGGTGGGGCTGGAACTCATGACCCTGAGATCAAGAGTCGCATGCTCCACAGACTGAGCCAGCCGGGAGCCCCTCACTGCAGTTCTCATTCAAGTTCTTTGGGTTTTGATGGTTTGTTTGCTTGTTTTTACCTCCAAGTTAATGGCCACTTCTCCAGGCGACACAATGCTTTTATCACTAAAAGTAAGCTTCAGTCACAGGCAGAGGCCAGGTCTGAAGGATTACTGCATAATGGCATTTACAGCCAGGGAATCCTGACTTAAGAAGATTATTCCACAGGTTATGATATTTATTCTAGGGTTCTCAGCCTATCAAAGATCAAGAGTATCTACTGATGTGGGAGAGGAGCACATTGCCAGATGGCTTCCCCACGATCACGGACACACGGCTGGAGGAGGCAGTTCACAAGCTGCAGAAGATTCCACTGACCGCACAGTCTCTTGATTTGAAGGACGGACGGAAAGCGTTAAAAGCCCCTGGCTCATTTCTAGCCCGCTCACTGAAAAGATGCGCATCTAAATATATTTCCCAAAGTAGTGTGTCAACAAGAAAATCTCAGGCTTACAAATCTTTAGTAGTGTGAATAATTCTCACCTAAACGGGATGGCGTACAAACATGACATTCACACGTTTGGATCTCTAAAGCAGGACGTTTGTATTATCTTTTTGGGGGGGCAGTTTCCAAATTTATAATCTCTGCTTTTCCCAGAAACACCACTCCCGACTCTCATACAGGAAACGCAGGGGACGCCTCCTCCTAGAGCTGTGCTGCACGGTTTCTTCACTCTTTGCTAGAACCATCCGAGGACCTCTCCAAAGTACCCCGTCAAAGGGTACTGGAAAAATGTATATTTTCTCAGAAACAATTACAGCGCAAAGGACCAATATCATAGCCACCAAGAGCATTTAAAAAACATCAAAAATAGTTCCTCCTACCACCCAAACACCCCCTTCCTCGAAAGAAGTCTCCCCAAATGTCAAGAGATGCCCAAAGCACTGGCCAACGGTGACAGTAATAGTTTTTTAAAAATATATTCAGACACGTATTTAGTTTATGTTGACCCAAAGACTATTTTTCTTAAAGTGAGCAAAATATAATGAAATTTAAAACCACATTTTGTACAGCCTTACCTATGATGAAGAGTGTTATTAGGTAGATAGAGAAATGATTTAAAGTCTGAGTTGACAACATTTAGTAACACTACGATGCTACCGACACTTGTCAGAAAAGAAGACTACATACATCTTCTGATCACATCACGTGGGTTATTCCACTTCTTCATTAGTAAGCAAATACAAAACGGACCAGATGAAAGCAGAGGATGCAGGTCTGTTACAGAGCCCTAGACACAGGCCCGTACTCACAGCAGCAGGCGGTCGACTCTGGGTCCATCCGGCCCCGGCCGGCTGACTGGGGGGCTGTACAACCGCATGGTTCCCGGCCTGCTCTGTGCTGGGACTACCAGGCCCTTTTATATCTTTCAGGTAGTGGTGCCCATTCGCTATTTATAGACGTTAACTAAATTACGTCCTATGTTGAGACTGAACACAGGACTGACTCATGTTTCTTAAATACGGTTTTCATCACAGTCAAAGAAGCCAGATATTACTAATACGAGTAGAAACCAAAGACTGACGTCAACAAACGATACGTACGGGGGTAGAGAACTAACCAGTAACTACCGTCACGTTACCAGAGTCAAGGTACTGGACTCACTAAGACAACACCTGGAGTAAACATCTGTTTCATCAACTCGAATTCACGCTCATTGAAACAGAAAGATTAAACTTGTAAAATGCACACACACCTTAACAGTCGTGTCACAGAGCGTGTAACAAAACACAGCTTCCGATCTCGCTCTCCAGAAGCAGAGCCTTTCGATCTGGCGCTGATGTCAGGTCTCCACATACGGTGGCTTCTTGAGCTCCCCCAGTTCTCAGCTGTTCAGTCGCACGGTACCCGCTTTGTCCTTCACAGGTGAGCCACCTCCTGCCCCTCTCCGCCACAGAACCTCACCTTCCTCGCTCTTCCGATAAAATCACGACACCACTTTGGATCCCAATATTCACGGCCAATCACATCTGTTCTTCCGAGCAATTTCTTCCTTGTTCTGGTGTCAAAAATCACTGTCTCCTCCCCATCTGGTTCTTTTCTTTACACTATCCCTACTTCACCCCAAACTCTCCAACTGGAACCGTAAACCCTCTCGACATGACCCGGCGCATCAGGTGATCCGCTCCATTTCGTGTTTCCTCATTCTTGCTTTTCCCAGGAAGCACCTCAGATCCCTGGCCCATTGGACGGGCCCCGAGGTCTGGCTTTCACCTTCAGTGACGCTGGGAACTCCCTAATCTCATCCCAAGATGGGTGCCTTGTTTCCTGGTGGGGCCACGATGTCCTCATTCCTGAATGGTTTATTCTCTCACTTTATTTTTAAATGTTTATTTTTGAGAGAGAGCATGCGTGAGAGGGGGTGGGGCAGAGAGAGAAGGAGACAGAGGATCTGAAGCGGGCTCCGCGCTCCAACTCACGAACCGTGAAATCGAGACCTGAGCCCAAGTTGGATGCTTAACCAACTGAGCCAGGCAGGCGCCCCAATTCTCTCATTTTAACAGAACGCCCCTTCCAGTAGCTTCCTGGGAAGTCGTACAGAGAAGAAGTTTGGAAACAACCTCTCAGGATTTGAAGCCCTCCCGCCCACCCCAAGTTCTACTCTCGCAGTCTACAACTCCAGTGACAGGCCCTGTCGGTGGGTCTGTTTTTCTCACTTACTGGGCCGGACACTGGCGAGTCGTGTCCATCCAGACCTGGGCCCCACAAGTGAGAACCGAGGGCCCAAAGCCGGCCACTCCCGCTTGCCCCTGCTGTCCCCAGCAAACTGCAAAGAGGCGAACCACTGCCACGGAAGCCTCGTGGCCACTCTCTGGCTAAAACATTTACCACCTGGCCCTACTCGGAAAAGGTCTGCAGCGCTCTGACCCACACGACCACATCACTGAGGTCCAGGAAACTTTCTCCTGTCATTTATTTGCAAATTCTGTTTCCTCAGGCTTTTCGTTCTTTGCTCCCTTAAAGCTCCCATTATTTGGATATCAGACCGCCTAATCTGATCTTATTTTATTTTCTTTCTCGTTTACTGTCCCTTATCTTTTATTATAACTATTCCTAGGGTAATTTATTTTTCAAAACTTCTATTTTTTCAATGTCTAAGTACATTTCCTTACTCTCTGAATGATTATTTGTTAAATAACTAGGGTTTCTGCTTTAGGAGTGAAATATATTCTCCTAGTTTTCCAAAGCTGTTACAGTGTATTTTCAGGTTTTCTTCTGCTCCCTGTATTACACCTATTTCCTCCAGCTTCAGTTTGTTCTGTCTGTTGTCATCTGTCTTCAGGCCACGGAACACAGGAGCCCGGCTGGCTGAGGCAAGGACCAAATACTAAGGGTCCGCTACAAAGTATCTTCTTCCCAGTAGATCTAACCCCCCAGCAAAGATAGATTACGGGATCCAGGCCAAAGGAAAATGGTGTATACCTTTCTCGTTATGGGAAAATACTTAAGTATTAAAAAGCAAGGTGCCTTTTTATTATACGACAAATTCAAGACAAGACTACTAAAAAGCAATTTCTGGGGCACCTACGTGGCTCAGTCAGTTGAGCGTCTGACTCTTGATCTGGTCATGATGTCATAGCTCGTGGGATTGAGCTCCATGTCGGGTTCTGTGCTGATTCCCTCTCTTCCTCTCTCTGCTCCCCGCCCCCCCCCCCCAAAGCATGCCAGCACACGCTCTCGCTCTCTCTCTCAAAAATAAATAAGTAAAAAGCAGTTTCTTAGCATGGCATACAAAGCACTTTGCGAGCTGGACTCGACCTCCTGGTCTAAGGGGGGGGGGGGAGGAGGAAGGAGGGCCCCCTGCTCGCCCCTGCCCTTACCCTCTGCTCTTCCTGCCTGGAATGCTCCGCCAGGCCCCATTCAAGGCCTGGCTCAAAGCCATCTCCCCAGGGAAGCCTCCTGCCATCTCCCAAGCGGCACAGACAGAAGCCTAGGAGCATGAAAACAGCGTGTCTTGTCTTATCTAACTCTACTCCGAACCATATACACTCACGTTTTCTGTCTCTTATACCTAACAGCTACACATACGTGAATTCACTACCAGAAACTTCCTGGCTTTTTCTTAGAAACTTTATTCAGGTCTCTACTCTCAAGCAGCCTACGATGTTCGCTGTGAAGGAGACCAGACCCTCAACGGTAAAAGGTAAAAGAGCGGGTGATTAAGTCGTAAGGGTTCAGAAAAGCAAGCCACCGACACACCCGGAGGAGAGTCTGCGGACAACGAGCGGCCGCCGAGCGAGGCACGGAGGAGACGCCGGGGCGCAGAGACACCGCCGGGGCCCAGGACCCCGATGCCCGCAGACGTCCGGCCAAAGAACTAAGCCGGACGTGAGGACGGCTCGCGGGAGCGCTGAGGGGCAGCGACACGCGGGACCGTCTGGACTCATTCCGGTCCGCAGACGTCAACGGTCAAACTCTCCCCTCCCGGAATTCCAGAAAAACCCTGACCGTGCCTACACAAACTCACGACAAAGTAGAACACGGAGGGGTCGGCGGCAGACCAACTCCATCATCAGGTCTACGGAGGCGGGAACAGCAGAGCCGGAAGTGTCGGCCTCCCGCCCGCCTCTCCGTAGACAGCGTAGCCGAGCACCTGCCCGGCGCCCCTCCGCGCACGTCCGGCGAAGGTCCCAACCGCGCGCCGCGCCGTCACAGCTCCCCCAGCCCGCTGTCTCCCAACAAAACCCCCTCCGCTCGCACAGTCCCTCGCGCGGCTCCGTCGAGGACAACTCACCCTCCCCCCCCCCCCACCCCCCGCTCGGGTTAAAAGCCGTGACCCTCCCCTGCCGGCACCCCGCCCCCAAGGAGCCCAAGACTCTGCCTTCTCGCCACGGCCACCCCTCGGCGGAAGCCACCCCCGCGTCCCGCCTGCGTGCGCGCTCCCCTCGGGGCCAGTCTCCGCGGCGCAGCCAGACGCACCGCCGAGACGGCAAGACGACTCACGTCCATCGAGACCCCTCAGCGGTTCCTCCTTCGCTCAGAACGAAAGCTCAATTCTCCGCAGTCGCCTGCCGCGTCCCGCGTGACGGGACCCTCCGCGGGCTTCAAACCCACCTACCGCTCGCCCTGTGCCCTTGTTCTCTCTGCCCCGGCCTCAGGGGCCTCTCCGTCCACGGGCACACGCGTGCACGAGCACCACGAGGCCTCCGCCGGGGTGCTCCCTCCGCACGCGGCACGCTTCACCCAGACACCCACCTGGCCGGCGTCCCCTTGCCCCTCTGGCCCACACGCCCGCCTCTACTCGGTCTCTTCCGGGGGCACTACTCGCCTACGAGGTCGACGGTCCCTCTGACTGGGGGAAGGCTGTTGACGTCCCCGCCCCGCTCCCTGCCCCGCTGCGTCGTAAGCAGGGGAACAGACGGCGCCCGGAACCTCGCTGCGCCGCAGAGCGGGGGCGACCACGGCCGGCATCCGTGCCGAACGTGGCTGAAGCAGACGGGAGGAGAGGAGGCAGGAGAGGCCTCCCGCGAGGCCAGGGGACAGGACGCGAGCGGGCAACGCAGCCACGATCAGGCCGACTAATACCGCACGCCCTGTCTGAAGAGCAGCCGCACCGCCACCCTCTCCTCCCCGAGCTCAGCTCGACAGACGCAGCGGCGTTTACCACCGACTGCCCTCTAAGCAGACACGCGGCCTCGGGTGAGTCACGGCTTTGGGGGAGCCGGGGCCAGCTCGCATTTGTGGGGTCCCGAGGCCGGTCGGCCCTCCACCCTTCTTCCCTACCCAAAGGACAGCCTGCCAGTCTGTGTGCTCTGCCCGCCTCCGCAGACCCCCGTCCCCGGCAGCCCTCGCTCTCAGGGAGGCTGTGTCCAGCAGAGACGTCACCTCCATGATGCAACGGGAAACCCGAGCCAAGGACGGATGCCATTCGATCGAATCCGTTTACAAAGAAGCGGACCACTCAAGATTACCAGATATTTGAGGAATATGGAGTACAAAAGACAAACAACCCAGCTCTACAGGAGGGAGAGGACTCAGAGAAAGGACGAGAACATGAGAGACTTAAGATACGGATCGTGAGTCTGGAACAGGCTGTTAAAAAGGGAATGATTACAAAACAGAAAAAGCTCTCTTGGAGATTAAGACTGATCTTTCTTTTTTTTTTTTAATTTTTTTTCAACGTTTTTTATTTATTTTTGGGACAGAGAGAGACAGAGCATGAACGGGGAGGGGCAGAGAGAGAGGGAGACACAGAATCGGAAACAGTCTCCAGGCTCCGAGCCATCAGCCCAGAGCCCGACGCGGGGCTCGAACTCACAGACCGCGAGATCGTGACCTGGTTGAAGTCGGACGCCTAACCGACTGCGCCACCCAGGCGCCCCAAGACTGATCTTTCAATAGAGATCCACCACGTCCCACCCGATTAGGTGGCCGTGAGCCAGGGGTGTGGCCTGTGGGCATGTACAATGTGGCCTGTCTGGACAGTAATGCCTGGTAAGTGTAAAATACATTACGAATTTTAAAGACTCAGTATGAAAAAGAGAATGTAAAACACCGTAACAATTTCTACACTTACTTTATGCTGGAATGATAATATTAAAAAAAATTTTTTTAATGTTTATTTAGTTTTGACAGAGAGAGAGAGAGAGAGAGAGAGCGAGCGCGCACAAGTGGGGGAGGAGCAGAGAGAGGGGGAGACAGAATCCCAAGCAGGCTCCAGGCTCTGAGCTGTCAGCACAGAGCCCGACGCGGGGCTCGAACTCACAGACCGCAAGATCACGACCTGAGCTGAAGTCGGATGCTCAACCGACTGAGCCACCCAGGTACCCCTGGAGGGATAAGATTTTAGATAAACTGGGTTAAACACAATATATTATTAAAATTAAGGTCACAGGTTTCTTTTTTACTTTTGCTAATATGGCCACTAAAAATTACATACATGGGCCATACTGTATTTCTACTAAATAGTGCTGGTCTAGGATATGTGGCTAAAAATATTGCCAATGATACAGAACAAAAAGAAAAAAGCAGAAAATGAAAAAATAGAAGTATACTGAAGCAACAACCCTGGAGGCCAGCATCTGACATGTAGGAGTTCCCAAAAAAAGTCAACAGAGAAAACAGAGAAGACATGTTAAAAAAATAAATTTTTTAAAAAAAAATTAAGAGATGTGCTTAAGTTTTCAAATGGAAAAGGTCTATTAAATATTGAGGTTAAAGAAAGAAATGAGGGAGAAAGAAACTACAAAACTCAAAAACTTTAGCTAGTCACATATTCGTGAGGACTCCAACTACCCTGGTTAATGAGGTTTAAAGGGACCCCAGAGTGGGGTAGGGGGTGGGGGGGGGCTCCCCTGCAAACACACGGACAAGACAGCACACCCAGGGGGCGGAGCGGGACGGCAGGACCACTGAGCCCCCCTCGCAGAGGGAGCAGTGAAGAGACACAGGTTCAATTTGAAAGAGAAACCGACAGCAGGACTACAAATAGTGGCCACTGGTAACGGGCAGGGACACGAAGAATTCGGGTTTCCTAGTAAAGTCAGCCTCCACTAGCCATCTCTCGACTAATCAGGAGACAGAAATAGAAACATATTATCTTGCGCTATGGAAGAAGCCATCCAAAATACTAAAAGCAGAAACGGTTAGGAGGGATTGATTCTGGAGATTAACACGAAGGGAAGGCCACACGCTCCCCCATCTCCGGCCCTCCGGCGCTACCTGGGATTCTACCATGAACACACGACTTAAAGAAGAATTAATCTGACAGTAAGCAAGTGGGAAAAACTGAAAGGGATCTAGGTTAAAGGCCAGAAAACCAACCAGAAAACGATGGCCGTGCGTAAGGGAACACACGCCAGAAAAGCTATCAGTGACGAGAATGTCCGAAGAGACAATCTGTCAGGCTTTCCGAGACAGAAGTCACAGGGTATGCCAGAACAGAGCCTGTGAATGAAGATAATTACAGACCTCCCAAAGCAGAAAGTCCGGGTGAAATACGAAGAGAAGGAAGTGTGTGCGCCCTGAGGTATTAGCGGGATACCCAAACGCATGCGTTCCGCGGCAGAACACTCACTGAGGACCACTCGTTGGAACCGAGGGGTCTGTGACCCTCCGAAATGTCATGCAGGTGTTGCACAGAAGAGCACGTGTACGCGCATTTAAGAAGGATGCAGGGCTGGGTGGAAGAGGGCAGGAGTCCACTGCTGGCACCAAATTCTCAAAAGGACGCGTGGATTCCATTTCATTGGAAATATGGATCTCAGGTGCAGGATCACGGCTGTAAACGTGGGAGCCGTCAGCATAAGACAGTTAAGAGAAAACTACAATATCCCACAGAATCCTCAGTTTTTTGAAGGTATACCATGTACGGAAAAAACCCAGAGACCGCCAAGAGCACGCCCTTGCGGAAGAAACGGAAGGGAGAGCAGTCCGCGATGAACAGAGACTACAGTACCAAAAGGAAGAAAGCAGAGGCAGGCTGTGCCCCAGGAGAAGAAACCTAAACCAGAAACAAGCCAATGATGATGGAAGCAGCATTTCCAGGAGATCAGAGCAGACACCAACAGATTTCACCAGATAAAAATGGAAGCGGGTGGAGGAGAGCAAAGGGAAGGAACAGAGATAAAAATGAACACCAGGAGAAAGAAAGTGGCGTCCAATGGAAGGTTTATCCAAGAGAAAGAAGAGGGGCGCCGGGCTGGCTCAGTTGGGTGGGAAGTGCGACTCTTGATCTCGGGGTTGTGAGCTCAAGCCCTACGTTGGGTGCGGACATAAACATTGGTTTTTTTTAATTAAAAAAGAAAAAAAAGAAGAAAGTCTGTGTGTGACTATGGACAGAAAATAACTTAAAAATTTACACCAATTTTTTGGACGATTTCAAGTCTTCAACTAAACAAGTAATATAAACAACATCCAATTTCAAATCCTGACGTATCTTCCCACATACGAGCAGAAAAGCCTCAAGTCCAGCTGAGCGCTGCAGGGCTAACACCCAGATGGGACAGATACACACAGCGTTTTCACAGCAATCAGTAAAAAATTCGCTCAATACTCATTTCCAGTACAGCCTCGAGCTGCAAGTCGTGGACAGCCCTCCATGTAGCGGACGGCCCTTCAGAGACCCTTAACCAGCCGGCAGCATCCTCTGCGGCTCCGGTCTCTACTCTGTGCTGTCCTCGCCCAGCACCTGTCCCCAGGGCCACATGCTTGTCTGCTCCACAACGTGAAAAGTTATCCGTTACATTTGGGTTCTCTCCTGGTTCTTCCTGGCTTTCTACAAATGGGTTACTCCTGATAATACTACAATCATTTTTTTATTAATTATTTTTCCGTGTGTATTGGGGGGGAGGGGTGGGCAACAGTATCATTACAATTTCTAACTCTTGAAGAAATTATTTTGGAATGTTTAAAACACTCAATACAGAACTTTTAAACCTTCCTTATTTCTACAAAAACTTAAGTTTTATTTCTGTTACAGCATCACTCAAAAGAGTTGGACAGATTTTCAACCAAATAGAGAGGGATTTAACCAGAGAGGTTGTGATGAAAACAAAATTCATTTCGGAAGGGCCTTCCTCAAGGGCCACGCATTTACACACAGAACGTGGTGAAAGATCCCCGTCTGTCTGTCTTTCAGAGGAACATGACACACATATCAAGACAACATGGAAAATACGAAGAGTGTTTCAAATGTGGATCCAAATCAAAGGTCACAGGAAGAAACTCTAGCTTGCCATGGAGCAAATGTTTGTCAACTGGAAGAATCCATCTGTAGGACGGTTATCAGCTCTCTGTAATAAACAAGTGACCTACTAGTGATTAAAAATAACAGGGGTGCCTGAGTGGCTCAGTTGGTTGGGCGTCTGACTTCGGCTCAGGTCATGATCTCATGATTTGTGGGTTCGAGCCCTGCGTCAGGCTCTGTGCTGACAGACAGCTCTAGCCTGGGACCTGTCTAGGATTTTGTGTCTCCCTCTCTCTCTGCTCCTCCCCTGCTCATGCTCTGTCTCTCAAAAGTAAATAGACATTAAACAAACAAACAAACAAAAGGCAATGTCAACATCTCCAAAAACTTTTCATTTGTTTAAAGTGGAAGGCCTGGGAGAACCTGGATGGCTCAGTTAGTTAAGCATCCAACTCTTGATTTTGACTCAGGTCATGATCTCATGGTTTGTGAGATGGAGACCCGAGTCAGGCTCTGCACTGACAGCGTGGAGCCCGCTTGGGATTCATATTCTCTCTGTCTCTGTCTCTGTCTCTCTCTCTCTTTCTCTCTCTGTCTCCCCCCCCCCCCCCCCCGATCACACTCTCTCCTACTCTCTCTCTCAAAATAAATAAAAGATAAAATAAAATAAAATAAAATGGAACACCTGGTTTCACTAATTCAGTTTTAGTTGCTGAATGTATATAAAACTCTTTTGTTACAAGTTTGGTAGCTTATAGTTCAGCAACTCTGCTAATTCAGGAGAAAAAAAAACTATACCTAATTGAGGCTGTGTTACAATTTCAAATCTATTTCTTTATAAAGGGCATTGAAGCAACGAGATGATACTATTGATCTCACTGAACGAGCGATTTAATCATGAACAGAGTGAGTTTGTATCCTTTACTAAGCTCTATGGTAGTATCTCGAGATCAGAGACTTCTCCGAACAGCCAACGCGACGCCAACTTTCTAGTTAAATTAGTTATGTGAAAGCCGTAATGACCACAGATCAATCTATAACCACTATAAAAATAAGACTCCGTGAAGTGAAAGTCATTTCGTATGCTGCTAAGTGACTTTTAAATGGCTGACAAGACACAATCTACTTCCTATACCAGGATGCTCGCGGGCCTTCCGCAGTAGAAAGAAAAACTACAAATAACAACTTTTAAATTTACCTTCTTTGAATTTCCAATTCTTCTTGTGATGGGCCATTTTGAACTTGGGCAGGTAGCTGTGAATTTTGTCTAGGCAATGTTGGCCCTAAAAAGGGAGGAAAACATTATAGATGAACATTATCTTTATAGCTAGCTGGACAGAGGAGATAAAATCATGAGAAGAATAACATAAAACCATCACATATTTACAAATGTATCTTCTTTTTTGTTTAGCAAAATAAAATATAAGCTTTACATAACACACAGCAAATGAAAGACTGCGACATAATACTGCCATCATCCCCAGAAGGCTTACTTGAAACAAATGGAAAACACCAACAATAAAGGAAAATAAACATTTACATATGAAGAGCTTGAGGAAAACAAGTGTTCAATGAGCATCTGAATAGGCGCCTGAGCTTGGCATTTTCTAGGACAATGAGACATTCTCTTCAGGGTACTTATTCATGAAGTGGGGAGGGAGAACTTAAATGAAAAAAATCAGAATTCAAAAACTCACCTAAATAGAACACTGGAAATGAAAAACAGGAGAGAGAGAGCATGAGAACCTTATTACTAGGATGAAGTATGCTAATGCATTTATCAAATTTGCCCAATTTAAGCTGCCATTCTTATTTACTGGCTTGGCATTTCCAGCACTGGTGAAAACAAACATTTGCTAAACTTCTAAACAGAATTAGCCTACTTCTCTGAATTTTTAATGTAACAGAGGTAATCTTAGCAACTTTTCATTTGGGGTAAAAAACAAAACCCCCCCCCAAAAAAAACAAAAACCAAAAACCCTGCGTTCAAACCAACACGGCTCTGTCACGAGAAACTAATGACCCTTCATTCCCACGTACCATGTACAATGCAGACCCATTTTTAGCATCTTATAAAGAATGCCATTAAATATGGGACATTTTAATGTCACTGGATATAAAAATTAAATGTATCATGAGAGAAATGAACACTGGACCTAATATGCAACGCCCACGGTTAAAACAGAACAATCTTGAACTCTAACCCAGTAAACAAAAGAATCCAGTAAACAAGTAAATCTAGTGTGTCAGCAAATGCCCCTAACAGATATTGTGAAAGTGTTCTGTAGACCACTACTACAAGAAAGAGTTGATGGACAAACACTTCTGTGTACTAACGCCAATGCTCGTATCTCTAAGTTAACAGCACAAGAGCACCAACTGTGTGCCGTAGAGTGAAGTGACCCTCACAACTAGAAGGACATGGCAATATAATAATACAGTACTGGTAGGTCCCAAATGTAGAAAAGCAGATGCTTTGATCTAAACTTACCTACTAAATTTTTTCCTCATCTCTTTCCCCATTTCTAGATTAATCATGTAATTTGTCTTTTGGAGGACAAATTACATGACAACTGCAGTGATGTATTTCATTAGATTTCCTAACAGTCTGCTATTTTGATAACCACATAAAGGAAGTATTAAAATGTATTAACCCCATGTCATCAGCAACAACAAAAAAATCAAAAAGCTTTTTAAATTAAACACGCACTTAAATCTGCATAAACAAAAAATAAAACTTGTCTAGCAACCAGCCTGGAATTCTTTCCTTCTCTTGGGAATGAACATACTGATGTTAAAAACAGACTATCACATTAAGCCATACACTAATGTCTAATACTTTTATGAGGAGAAGATGTCTCACCTCTTTGGCAGAAGGAGGGAGAAAATAGAAGATCAGGGTGGGGGTAAACCTGAGAAAATAGAAACTATTTGGGGGAAGCATTTTTTTATAATCCAAAGTTACATCTTTCCAAAAATATTAAATGTTGAGCATGTAGCTTGGGCAACTCACGAGACCATTATGGTTTAACTCTTTTTTAAAATACTGTTTATTTAAATGAAAGCCTGATGCTGCTCGAATAACTAAACAGCTGGATGCCAGCAGGCCAGAGAGACTAGTCCGGCACCCACTTCCACCTCCACGGGTGCGCCAGACTGCTCACACCCAGAGCAAGCACGTGTTACCTCCACTGTCGTGCCAACAGAGGAAATTCACCAACAGAAATCTATTGATACAAGTTTTAACTCAAATATGTAAATTTAAGGAAAAGGTGTCAAAATTTCAACTCAATCCTGATTTTATTAAACAGATTTGAAAAAAAACAAAAACAAAAGTTCGATAGAACTCGAAAAAGCTTGAATGAGAAAAAAGTATTTTTTAAAAGGAATGTACAGAAACTGTTTTGGTTTTTTTCTAAGTTAAAAACTTAATGAATTTTTTTTAAAAGCAGGTTTTAAGAATGTGGGAAATATTTTCTGGCTGGTATCATTAATTATAAAGATAACGTACTACAGTTTATTCGTGCAGCTAAAACAGGAAAACTTCAAGGAAAATCCTTTTAAAATGAGGGGAATTTTGATCCGAGAAAAACTCTAAAGATGATTTTCTACACGGTTCTTTGTGATAACGGGCAGCTGGTCTCTCCATAGACCTCTGCACGGTGGCCGGAGAGGAGAAGCCGTCTCCCTGGCGTCTTCTCGTACTTCTATTTACTTTAGTTGTTTTGTTGGCTTCTTCTCCATTAGTACTGTCAAGTCATGACAGTGACACGCTGAAATTCATGTGCATTTAAAAATAATGTAAATATACTGAAAGCGATGGACAGGAGAGTTCTGGGTCAATTATGAACTCCGGTATACGAGGTCATGCTTCCTGTCAGCCCGCTGGGTTCTACAACTGGTCAATTACAGCAACATGAGACGGCAACTATGACCAATCACGGCTGCCAGCTGCCATTGTATTTTCTGTAATGTAACAATTATCTTACTTTTCACGTGGGTCATATTCCTAAATGGGTACCTGTCTTCTCAGAGAATGCAAAAAAGGCACTTTCCTACGCAGCGGGTGAATCATGAGCTCTGAGCTCGTGTGCTGGCTGACTGTTCTCCTCCGGGAGAAAGTAAGAGGAGAAACCAGGGAGCCGGGAAAGTAAGAGGAGAAACCAGGGAGCCGGGAAAGTAAGAGGAGAAACCAGGGAGCCCGCTTCGCTCCCCCTGGAGCGTCATAAAGAACAGCGGCGATATTCGAGGATTAGTTCCTCTGTTTTATTACCACAGCCAAAGACAAGTGCTGATATTAATTTGTCCTGGCTACAATTCACGTAGCAGAGATGTGACTTAGTTTCTGATAAAGAAAATGTGTCCATGTCGCTGCTATGTTCTCTATAAATGATGGAAATCAGAGTGAAGGGTCCTGGAAACGAGGACTTCATACTGAGTTTTGGCTAATGCACATCCACCTGCCACCACGTTTTAATTTTCACAAATGTAGTTTTCACACTTAGCCACAGACTATTTAAAAACACAGGACTAAAAGACCAATAGGTGCTATGATACACAATACAATCAAGTGTAAACTTAGCAATGTGGTCATTATATTGTTGTACACAGATCGATTAAAGGTAATAATGGGGAAAATCTGCTTTTTAACACATTATTTTTACAACTTAAAAATTCATCTTTATTAAGGGCAAATCAATCTTCTCTCTGCAGTTGGGTTAATTGTATCTATTATTCTGCATGTGGAACTCAACACGGTAAGTAGCAAAGTACAGAACACCAAGTAGGTTCTCAGAATGAAGTAAAAAAAAAAAAGTCCTCTAATAACAGCAATACGAATAATAACTCATGGCTAGTTCAAAAGGTGGCCTAGAAGAACCCCCAGGAGGAGGCAGAGAATCACAGGTGAGATAAACCCCGGGGAAGACGGGGGCTCGCGAGGGGCCACACCCCCCAGGCTCACTGCTGTCTCGGTCTCCCCTGAACAATCCCAGAATGTTAACTTCAGGTGATTAAGAAATACATCCGAGTTTTCATTTTTGGAAATTTCTAACACATGCTTCTTTGCCTCAACCAGCAAGTACATAAATTTGAAAATAATTCTCTTTATAGCTAAAGAAACAATATCAGAAATACTGAAGAATCACATCAAAAACTGAGTCACATGGATAAGTACATACACACAGCTGAACTGCTCATCTAAAATTTGAGCAGTAGGTCACTTTATGATTTTCTCTCTCGTAAGATAATCGGGCCAGTCAGGTATACAGGAGTAAAAAAAGATATATATACAGGAGCCAATAAAAAAGAAGTTTTAAGAATTACAAGTCACTTTTTGAACTTGGGTTTTCAAACTGGAAAGTGTGAGAATCAAATGATACAAACGACTCGGACGAAGGTTTGTGTGTGCGTGTGCGTGCCTCTGGGGGTGTGTGCGCACGCGGCCCTCTGCTCGGGTAAGGGTACGAAGATGCACCTGTCTGACTACCTGTAACCCGGGGCAGCTGAGCGGCACAGCCGGCTGCTGCGTGCGAACGGCACACATGTGCGCACGCGTGTGCACAGGAGCGGAAGAGCACTCGCTAGGCCCAAACCCACTCCTCGGCAACAGGTGCCTAACCTAGTGAGGGAAGAAGGCCGTCCCTCCCAAGCCAGCCCGGTGAAGCAGCAATGGCTTACGTCTGCCTCACGACATGGGTCACCTCAAACTTCATTCCTGAGCAAAAGCTCCCTTCAGATAAGGCACGTTCCTCAAAACACACTACGGTGGGTGTAATGCTGTCCCTGAAATTGTAAATTAAAAGACTGCTTCAAACAAAAGAGTTAAAAACAGAAACAAAAACCCCTCTCGTTCATGTTGGAAGAACTGAAGAGGAATTCGTTTTAAGACTCTCATTCTAACCAAATCCCCACTAAGAAGCCAACTCAAAAGCTGCCCAAATCACCTACGTGGGCCCCAACAGTATCACAACATGAAACAGTAGCCGCTGTGGATCCCAAACACCACAAACCAGACTATGGCCTACGGAAACAAAAGTTATGGAAATGTGCAAGTAGTATGTACCACAGCTTGAAAAAGTAATGTAAACATAATGTTGCTTACCACAGAAAATACATCGCAAATTAGTGCTGTCCTGGGTAGCAGCAACCTTGCTCTGGGCTGCAACAGACACCTTGGTGTTAGAAGCTTCAAAGGACAACGGGGCCATCTGAAGAACTTCACACAAACTAAAAGGTGCTTTGAAAGGTTCAAAATGTTTTTATACATACGTCCTATCTAGATCCTCATTCTGGAAGCTCTGTAATTTAATAAAAACGTATCTTCTTTAATATAAATTTGAAAAAGAATTTTTATGTGTAATCTTATTTGTGGAAAAACCCTGTAATAAGCCACAGACCAAACGATGCCCTTAGAGCTTGTGTTCCGGGTGACACAATCAGAGAGTGCGATCCATTTACATTTTACGATTATGTTTTAGAAAGTAAATGGAACGGTTTATGAGGTCAAGACCCAAGGCTGAGTTCGTTCCATGGAATTACTGCTCATTTAGAAGACTTGACGGCTGAGAAACATTCTGGAGAAATGCTCACGATGAGCTCAGCGTAAGATGGACTCAGTTCCACTAGTTGAAAAAGACAAAAGACGTTGTAAACAGCCTGGAGAAATTAAAGTGTCTTATTAAAGTCACTGATGTAAATCAGAACATCTTCGTTTGCTTTGCACTTTGAAACGCATCAAAAAACTATTGTTTTAAGAAGCCACATTTTGTTCTTTTTTTTTCCTCAATGTGTATATATACTTGACAAGATATCATATTAAAAACGTGTGGCCACATCAAACAGTCATTTAATATTTAGGTTATCTACATTAAAATTTACCTTAAGTAATAATGAAATAAATTCCCTTTAAGAGAAAAAACTCAACAAGAAGGTGGTAATTTATGAAAAGGGGAAGAAAGGGTTACATAAAATCAAGGTGATGCTCAAAAGTGGGGTAGAAAAAACAAAATTAGTATTTTTCTTAGGATTACATTAATGACATCGAAAACTTTACATCAATAATTTTCTATAAAATCCCCAAGAAATTCTTTTCAGCATGGGAAATATTTTCCTTTTCCATTGGTATTAACCAAAATCAACGAACAGATTAAAACATACTGGCTTAAGGAAGACTGCATAAAGGCTAACAAGACGGTATTTTAGATTTCCCCTAAACTGTGCTCTTTAGGTAACACGATTAATACTAAAAAAGTCTCCACAGAATCAGAACAAACCAACTTATATTTAAAGATTGTACATCTGAACATGGTAATAAATCTTATATAATCAGGAGAATTTATCATTTTTAGAAATTAGATTTAATATAATCCAATTAAGTTTAAATCTTGCTTTAAAAACAATACATACAGCAGATATTTTCAAACAGAAACAGAATAAATAAGATTGATAAAAGGCACCTTTGCTAAGTACCTCCAACAACCCACTCGAGGCCTGTGAGAGCCGCAGGCACAACATTACTGTAATGACAGAAGAGACCACAGGCATGCATATAACATGTCTACCAAGTCAAGCACATCACTGCAGAGGAGAGAAACGATTTAGGAAATTGTCAATAATTCTATTTCAAGTTTAAACTTTAAAAGAACCTGTCTTACCGATGTCTGTAAATGACACTTCTAATAAAGCCTTTATTAAATAAACATGCCTGGTCTTCAGCTTTTATTCTTCAGTTCCTTTAATTCATATTTAAAGGAAAAAAGAGTCAGGGAAATATAAAAACTCACAAGGAAAACCTGAGAAATGATGTCGCCTCTGACAGCAAAGAAACTGCCACATTCCAGTACCGATCATTTCGGCAGAGTCATCTGACAAATTGTCAGAATGCAGGTGAACCGTTAGGACTGCGTGAGACAGAACATTTTCAACCAGAAACGTCTGTGCTTGTCACAGTTTACGCTATCACGCCTCACGCTTGCGCTTGGGACCCTCAGGCACCTGCTTTCCAGGACCCGGGGGTGCTCCCCGCCAGCTCGCGGCCACCTCTCCATCCTACTGCAGTTCCCCTTCCCCGAGACACTGAATAATTCATTCAGTCACATGCATACGCCTGCAGGCACTTCCTGCTGAACTCTGATGCTCACTGGGGAGGGGGGAGGAGGAGGAGGAGGGAGGAGCGTGGGAAGGAGCACTCACTGTCCGGTGCCGGGAGGCCCGCAGCGCAAGCAGGGTCACGGCTGCCATCAGTACCCCGGGCACCGCGCATGTGCCTCCGCAACAGCGGCTCTCCCCGCGTCGGCCTCGCTGTGAACGGGCTCCGAGCCGGGAGAAGAAAGGACGGGCCCTCCAGGAAAGCATCAACTGAGGAGTAGGTTAAGGGGAATCAAGAAAGCAAAACTGAGCATCTCTATTTGACTTCCGGAGAAGAAAACTGACGACGTGTATCAGCTACTCTGACCACAGAACGGTCTCGTCGTGGCTGTTTGCTCATTTCTAACGTGGTCTGGAAGGCAGCGATCCCTCAGGCTCGGCCTTTCGCCACTCTCTCCCCGTAGGTGTTCGTACGAGTGGCGCAACGGTGAAGGCCGGGTCAGACAGCAGTAGCGAAAATGAGAGGCGGGTCAAATCGATGGGCATGACTACATTTTCCCGCTAGATGTGATCACTACAGCAGACCCGTAGCATCCCATCCCACGGCCACTTGTAAAGGGGATATTACCCATCTCGTCATTTCTTCTGAGGATTAAATGAGATCGTTTGCCTAAAGCCAGTTTTAATTTGATTTACTCTCTGGAAAGCTGATCTGTCGAGTGAGCACACATCACCAGCTTCCAAATGAGCAGTGTTCATGCTTCTGACCATCAGTAAGGGCCCCCCGGTATTTCCCTCGTGGTTGCAAAGTCCTACTACATACACTGAAGGGAATGAAAGCAAACGTGTGTGTGTCTGTTCTAAGGCGTCCAGAACCGAACGCAGGGAGACACTGCGCTGCCTGCGTCAGAAACAACACGAAACAAAAACACGTACCACGGGAATGCCGACTGCTGCAGCCACTACAGAAACAGTATGGAGGGTCCTCAAAAATTAAAAACAGAACTACCCTAACTTCCGGCAATCCCGCTTCCAGGTACATATCCAAAGGAAAGGAAAACATGGTATCCAGGGAATACCCACACTCCTCAGTTTGCTGCAGCATCACTCACAACAGTCGAGACACGGAAACTACCTGAGACGAAAGAACAAAGAAGATGCAGTGTGTGTGTGTGTGTGTGTAATACTCCATTCCACAACACGATGTGGAACACTACTCAGCCATAAGAGGAAAATCCTGTCATTGGCAACAACATGGATGGACCCTGCGGGCATTATGCTACGTGAAATGAGCCAGGTGGAGAAAGAGACCACGTGGCATCACTTGTACGGTGACTTAAAACAAACAAACACACTTGGGGCGCTTGGGTGGCTCAGGTGGTTGGGCATCTGACTTCAGCTCAGGTCATGATCTCACAGTTTATGAGTTGAGCCCTGCGTTGGGCTCTGTGCTGACAGCTCGGAGCCTGGAGCCTGCTTTGGATTCTGGGTCTCCCTCTTTCTCTGCCCCTTCCCCGCTCACACTCGGTCTCTGTCTCAAAAATAAACAAATGTTAAAAAAAAAAAACAAAAACCACCAAACTCATAGAAACAGTAGAAAAGTGGTTGCCAGGGCCCATGGGGGTAAATAGGGAGAGGTTGGTAAAAAGGTACAAACTTTCAGCTGCAAGATGAGTAAAGACTGAGACTCTAATGTAAAACATGGTGACTACAGTTTCATAGCACTGTACTGTATAAATGAAATTTGCCAACTCACCAAAATCATAAAAAAACAAAAAAAAGAGGTAAGATGATGGATGTGTTAACTAACTAGATGGGAGAAATCCTTTCACAATATATACTATATCAGATCATCATGACATACACTTTAAATATCTTACACAATTTTATTTTTCAGTAATACCTCAATAAAACTGGATGTATACACGTGTGTGTGTGTGTGTGTGTGTGTGTGTCAGACTGCAGGGCTCCGTGCCAGAAGAGGTGAGAAAAGAGTAAACTGTGTTCAGAGGGATGGCATTTTTCAAGTGGCGCTTTAATACATTTTCAAAAAGCTCTTCCTCTTAAAATATGTGGTTTTTAACAAAAGAAAATCTTTACCTATCTCAGGAATTGGAGCACCACGCATCTAAAGCCACACCTGGAACAGCGCCCACAGCCGCACTGCTCTCCCGTCCGTGTGCTGTGTCTCAGGCAACACTGCACATGTGATGGGCTTCCCCTGCCTCTCTTCATCTCTTCGCTCTTTCCCCAACTTACAGCCTCAAAGGCATTTTATTTCCTTCTAAGCAAAAACGTGAGTGAGAACAGCTGCTAACAGCTCACAGACTGCCGATCATTTACTAGAGGCCAGAACGGCGACAGTCTCCATGTGCTCCCAGCCCAGCACCCGATCCGCCGTGGAGGCTCTGCCTCCGGCCAAAGAAGCCTCAAGAGTCAACCGGAAGTAGTGGCCCGGTCCTGCCACCTGCTAACACTTGTGTAAAGGCAGGAGTGACCCACGTCCCACATCCTCTTCCCTGCAGAGCTGAGCCGTCCAGCAGACCAGCTGACAACCTCCCCCCTGCCTCGGTCACTAAAGACATTATTATTAAGTATGTGCACGGCCAAGCAGAAGACTATTGTCAAAAACCCGACCAGCGTTTGCTGGAGTACTGGCTAACTCTTCAGCCCGCATGGTGATCTCAGGTGCACAAACTAGAAACCTCGGGCCCTCCGCACCCATTCCTTTCTACTACTATCGGTTAACCTACTTGCAACCCCGTAATCTCTCGAACAGTCTCCACTGCCACGGGTCATGTACCATGACCTCTTGTCCACACTGGTGGTTTTCAAAGTGGGACACATTTCTCCAGAATGCTAAACATACACTGGGGTGGGCAAGAGAACAGCATTTCTATTTCTGCTCATTTTTCTCTCATCCTTTTTCTTGCTTTCTTAATGTTTTATCGTGTACTCCGTATGTCCACACCGAAGTGCATATACTGAACCATACACACACCCGGAGCAGGGGAGAAGCTCAAATACGAAGATACCAGCAGCCTGGGCGATGACGACAGCATCACTGGACGAAGCTGCCCATTCTGATCTCGGTACCTCCCCTTCCCCACGGCAGCCAGTGAGACCCTAACGACCGAACCAGACGGAATTGCCTGCCTTGGTAAAATTTCTTCCACTGCTTCTCACTGCTCTTAAGATAAATAGCAAACTCCAGTGCCTTCTCTCCGTGACATGACCACTGCCCATCTCACCCAGTCCATACTCTGTCTCCCGATGGTCCAGGCACACTGGTCTTTCCATCTTTCAGATGTGCTCCCCCTATGTCCCTCCCTCCACAGGGCCACCTCACACGCAGAAGGCCCACGCCATTCTTCTCGTGGTGTGGTCGGCGGGAGTATTTCCTTTTGAGCCAACTAGAACTTGTGAGCAGCCAACACTCAACTGGAGTCCCTATTACCCCCAGACAAGTAAGAGAACTACCCCCTTCACCAGGAGCGCTTTCCCCTACTTCAAGTTTTATCATGTATGTTTTTTTCTGTTAGCCACTTAAAAAATCTGAAAGGAGATAATAAACATAAATATAAACTTAGATAATTATCAGAATTTCTAAGAAAGATGAAGAATCTATCTAAAGACTTAGGAGAAAGGTTTTAGTATAATATTGCAATTAGGCAAAGTGGTCCAAACTTACACTTGGATGAGAGAGAGACAGAGAGAATGGACTTGCGACAGCCCACAAAACTGAAGTCGGGTGGGGGTGATGGTAAAGACGTGCAGTTCCGTGGGCAAGGTTCATGGGGGGGGGGGGCGCACTCAGTGACATGAGGATGTCTCAGATCGTTTGTAAGGAAAGTCACAACTTTGCTCGCTTATCCACATGTAGAGCTGAAAGTCTTGTCACCACGAGAAGTGTTTTCATTCTAAATGTACAATATGGAGACTTTCAAACACCAAGTCTCTTCCCTACTTTTACAGGAGAAAAAGAACGAACAGAACCAGAACCAATAAAAGTACACAGTTTCTAAGCTAATGCTCTTGGATGTGGGGAAAAAATGAAGGCAAGGCAATTCTGGGCAGGAAAACTGAGCTCAGAGACAAAAGAGGATGAATGTCAGAGACTTCACCAATCGGTCATGCATTCACCTCTATGTACAGCTTGGCACGGAAAATTACTGCACAATTCTGCCATAACTCACCAAGTTTTTAAATGCTGGGGGTATAAAAAAATCATTCATTCATTCATTCATTCATTCATTCATTCATTCAGAGAGTGCGCTCACACAGGAATGCTAAGGCGGGGGATGGGGGGGTTGGGTGGGGAGAATCTCAAGTAGGCACGCCCAGCACGGAGCCTGATGTGGGGCTCAATCCCACGACCCTGGGGTCGTAACATGAGCCAAAATCAAGCAGCAGACTCTTAACCAGCTGAGCCACCCAGGCACCCCAGAGATTAAGTAATCTCTGCACTCAAAGTGGGGCTCGAACTCATAACCCCGAGATCAAGAGTCGCACGTTCCACTCACAGAGCCAGCCAGGTGCCTCTAAAATGTTCAGTTTTTTTAAACTAAAGAATCCGTGGAAGGCTTTTTGCTTTGCTCTGAAGCTCTTTATTTTAAAAAACTGCTAAGATCCATGGGGCACCTGGGTGGCTCCATCGGTGAAGCGTCCGACTTCAGCCAGGTCACGATCTCGCGGTCCGTGAGTTCGAGTCCCGCGTCAGGCTCTGGGCTGATGGCCCGGAGCCCGGAGCCTGCTTCCGATTCTGTGTCTCCCTCTCTCTCTGCCCCTCCCCTTCTTGTGCTCTCCCTCTCTCTCAAAAATAAACATTAAAAAAATTTTTAACTGCTAAGATTCAGTCATCACTTTTACTGTACACCAGTCACACAACTTTAAAATGAGGAAGCCAACTGCTGAAGCGTGCAAATCCACTGGCACGGTGAAAAAAGCACACCTGGACACAGGAGACACGCTGTTTACTAGCATTTACTTATCACACTGCCAGGCAGGACACATGCTCTTAGAAGACGGCTGAACCTTGAAAACATCACACTAACTTCGGTCCTATCAACACAAGGTCCACCCCGAGTGCCATCTGCGGAAGAGACCAGAGACCCGCTCCCGGTCACCTTCAGGCTGGGCAAGTGTGACTCAAGGCTTAAGTGTAGAAGACCGGTGAGCCTGAGGGAGTAAGGAAAAGGAATTCTTCTACGGCAGCACCACGGTAAAGAGCAGAACAGGGTTTGTAAAGGAACCTCCTCCCTGTAAACGTGTCTCTTCCTACACAAATGACACCGTCATAACCAAATACCCCTGAGAATTTCCAGAAAACAGAGGTCATCTGTTTCCTGCGAGAATTTTCTCAGATGTTGTAGAAGCCCACGGAAACAACAGGTCTACTCACGAGGACTATTCCTGGTTCCTCCGCACGAGAGTACGCTGTTGGCTCACGCCACCTGACCCCGCTGCTCTGTCCCACGCGTGGGACTTGGGCTGCCTCACAGACACTTCTGACCACGTCTGTCTTCTCTGCCCAGGTCACAGCCCCTTCGGTCGACTATTTTAAATTACTCGCTTTCGTTTCCCTCATAGCACGCAACCTAGTACCTTATTAGGAAAACAAATACTTTTCTTCTTTGACATTATGAGACCACCTGCCTCTTAGGAGTTTTTTATGGATTACCCAAACAATATTCTTTATGGATAAAATACCGATTTTAAAGATACCACTGTTTAATACCATCTTCAAAAAATGGATTAGAATTTTCCTATCTTGCCTACAACATAAAACAGGAATGCCCGAGGTTCACCCACACGCACGGCACTAACGTGCTGGATACAAACACAGACGGACAAGCCCACAGCCCACAGGCCACTGCCACACTTCCAGGCGGATGAGAGCACAGCCGACTCCCAACCATTACATCTGCACAGCAGGCCTGGGGGCCACTGTGGGTTGTGACGGTCTCCCCAAAGAAGTGGATCCTACGGTTCATTTCTTACCATTAATGAACAGAATAGACTCTATTCGATTAAAGCTTCTCTCGGGGCTCCTGCGTGGCTCAGTCAGTTAAGCGTCCGACTTCGGCTCAGGTCATGATCTCACAGTTCACGGTTTTGAGTCCCGTGTCGGGCTCTGCGCTGACAGCTCAGAGCCTGGAGCCTGCTTCGGATGCTGTGTCCCCCTCTCTCTGCCCATTCCCCACTCAGTTTCTCTCTCTCAAAAATAAACAAACATAAAAAAAAAAAACCTTTAAAGCTTCTCTCTACCCCCTACATCCGTGTTTACAGATGGAAAAGTCCTATAAAACAGGTATCTGAATTTCTGACATCTAGCAAATGCTTCTCCAATCTATGGGCAACAAGTAGGACTAAAATCAGGACTTCAAGTGAAGTAATTGTACATAGATTACTATTCTCAGGCACTGAAACCAGCAAATCATCAAGGATGACATCCTTGGGTCACTGCAGCACAATTAACTAAACTTAGGCTAAATGCAAAATACGCTGAGAAATGCGGTCCCCCGCTAGACCTGCATCAGGCATTATGAGATGCCTAACCGTCTGACTGCCAGAGAAGCAAAGAAACGAGAAGGAGACGTAGACAGACTGTCATGTCTGCCTGACAGCCAACTTCAGGCTAAAGTAACCTTCGGTAAGACCAGGACATGTAAACTAATCAGAAAAGTCCTATCTGTCCCTTTTAGTCATTCGGTCACATCCATCTTGGAGCGGGACAAGGTATCCTGGGCCTACAATGTATGACGAAGGCCATGCTCGTGAACAGCGCGATATTAGAGTTGAGTTGTGGCCAAGCTGTTTGCTTTCCCAAACAGCAAGTGATCAGGAGCTTGTAAGTCTTGAAGTAACCATTTTCAGTTCATTTATTATAAATAATAATCCCCACATTATATGATCATGTAACCATTCATCTATGATAACATAACCAAGAAGTCACAAACGTACCAGTTAGAAACCGGAAGAACCTGAATTTCTAAGAGGCAGAGCTAGAACAGCAACCACAGATACTCGTGTTGGACAGAAGGTGGTTTCAATCTAATCGCCGGGCAATTTCCGTACGTCAGGCACAAAACAGGGCCACCAGACCTGCATTCTCCCTGTCGTTGACAGATGAGGATGACGGGGGATCAGGACTGGGATCAGGACTGGGCTCCGCCCACTTCTCCGACTGGTGAAGTCCCTCCCTCACACACCCAGCCCGCAGTAAGTCATCCTGATGGCAGGAGAAAAGATACAAAACAGACAAAGAGGGAATAATAACAATAGGAAGAGAGATTTCTCTGTTATAGGCAAAGCAAGGCTTGTATTGAAGACAGAATCCTGCACTAAAGACATCAAAAATATGCAATAATCAATTCTCATCCACTAGCCAGTCTTATCCCACAGGCAAGACGTTTTCACTACGCTGCCGGGAAAAGCTAAAGAGACGCTGGAAATTCTTTTCTCAGTCAACAGTCTCCCTGATGACGGGTTAGGGCAGTCATTCTCAAAAGTTTTGGTCACGGGGCCCCCAAACTCTCTTAAAAATTACTGAAGCCCCTGAAGAGCATTTGCGTGAGTTACAGCTGCTGTCATTTGCTGTATTAAATAGACAATATTTTTCCACTTTTAACTTCTAGTAATTCACTTTAAAAATAGCAATTAAAAATTATCATTATTATTTTCCAAATAAAAAAATATTAGCTATTAGGACAGCATGCTTTTCTATTTTTACAAATCCCTTTAATGTCTGGTTTAGTAGAACACAGCTGCATTATTTCACTCTCGTTCACATTCGGTGTGTTGTGTGCGGCACGCTGTTCCAGCTGAAGTGTAAGGAAAATGGAGTGCCTTACGGACCCCCTGAAAGGGTCTAGGAGAGGGTCCTCAAGGGTCCTCGGAGCACACTTTTTAGATCCCTGAGTTAGGGCTTTCAATTCAAGATTTCTGATGCTGCAGGTAGTTTAGCCCAAAGAAAAGGAGAATATGGAGAACACTCAGGCAGACCTCAATCCAGGCATCAATCCCTCTCATGACACGACACGACACGACACGACACGACACGACACGACACGACACGACACGAAAGGAGTGGTAGCTACAAAGTGAACATTCGAACTTTCCCCCTGGTGACTAAAAAACTAGATACAGAATAATTCCAAGGATTAGTTAGTGTAAATGCTAGAGGGCGGGGTTATCCCAAACAGATGAGAAGGACGGGATACATGAGTCATTATCATTTTCATGAATCCAACAGTCACTTTCTTGTCCCAGAACTTCAAGGCAGTCCTTGTGGGTGAACGTGAGATCAGAGAGCAGAGGTGCAAAGGGAGGCCCAGGGAACAGAACGTACCAGAGGCAGCCTTCCAAGAAAATCTGGCTCGGTGTACCCACTGAAAGTGAGGGTACCTACGTACCATGCTGGGGAGAGCTGAGACCCACCACCCACATCACTTTCCAGAAACCCTCAGTTCCCCCATGGAACCCCAGTTGGGAAGGGCAGAGACACAGGCTGGACACTGAGGCTGCGTGACGGGTGGGGCACAGAAACTAGGAGCCTAGCTCGGCAGCCCCTAGCCTGGTCAACAGCTGGAAACCCTTTGTTACTTTAACCAACACCCTCGACCAGACAGATGTCCAGAGTGAGCCTGTCCAAAGAACTATCTTTCACGAGTAATCAAAGATACATAATGGGTCATGTTTTCAATTCAGGTACTGGGATTGTTTCAACTTTTCTTATCAGTATCTTGGCACAATCACAAAAGCACAAAAAGATCTGAAAATTCCTAAATGTCAACGACAGTCCATTAGAACTTCTGATAGGTTTTAGATTAATTATCTCCACGAAGAGCTGGTAAATTTCAGTCCCAAACAAAGCAGCTCAGGATCTGAATAAGTAGGTGTAACAATGTATGGCACACATTGTTCCCACAACTTTCCAAGACACACAACTTCAGCTGTGTCCCAGTGGTCTTCTGGTGACAGCCTGAAAATCACCGCTCTCATCTGACCAGCATTCTCTTCCATGGAAAAGGACATTCGTATGTAACGCACACGCTAACTCTCTTAATAAATCACTGAACTGTGGGCTTAACATTAACGTATTTGCGCTCTAATTTCATTTTAACATCTAATAAGTTAGTAAGTTTCTTTTCCCTACCGTGAGCTACTTGAAAACAAAACTGTGCCCGTGTGCTTTTCTTTCTAGAACCCAGACTCAGGTTCATAGAGAAATCAGCTTTATGCTGAACTACATTTTCATTTCCATGTCTTTCTCTCAAACCGGGGGCTTTCTTCATCTGACAGTGGGGCCATTTGGTCTGCAAACACGCCGCTCCCCCAGGCTACAGCGGGCGTGGGGCGTGGGAAACGACCGGCTGGGATTTTCTCATGCACACACTCACCTAAGGGGACACGGTGCTGGAACACGGGCTTCCTGCTCAAACTCGCCTGGCCCTCACTGAAATCTCCGGTTTCAGTTTTCCTCTCTTGTCAGGACCCCCAGGCTCCCGCAGCCCCCTTTCCAAACCACCGCCGGTTGCTGGGGTCTGGCTTCATCCACAGGATCCACGTGCTCCCAGCCTCCCACTGAGCGGCATCACGAGGCTCTCAAAGCGATCACACCTACCTTCTGCCCCAGGACAACCCAATCGTTGGCTCCTTCCCTGCCGGGCAGCCTCCCCACCCCGGCACTTACACTGTTACACTGCACGCACTTTTCACACTCAGCTCACAACGCCACCTCAGCAGGAACGCACGCCCAGCTGCTCCGGCGAAAAGCAGCCTCGCTCCCCTTCACGTGGAACTTCTTTCGGATTATAGCTGTGTCTTATCCTACGAGACCAGAAGAAGCCTGGAGGAGATCTGAGTCTAATTACCACCCCTGGCATTTAGATGCACTCATATGATGGATGAATTCGCTAATTTCCTGTGAGGAAATAAAAGCAACGAGGCAGGTCTTCACCAGGGGGTAAAGCCAAGGAAGAAGCTGGAGAAAATTTCAAAGTCTCTCTACCACTTTTTAGTCCTCGAAGTTAATCCACAGAGCAGAATTTTCTAGGAATTTATAAATATCAGCGTTCAAAAGTAACACTTTATATCTCGCTACTGCTAGCGCCTTCATCTCCTGTAATTCCCATAACGATATCCTAACACATTCCCACAAGGGAAACCACTTTGGAGAAGGTGCCCGCCAGAGGAGGAGACATCTTGGGCTCCAACCTAAGTGCTTTCCACCGAATCACAATAAAAGACCGTGACATTTTACTGAAAGACATAAAGCAAAAAACAAATAAATGAAAGTTCCTTTCTTTCCTATTTTCTCACCCTAAAGTGACTTCCCTCAAAAGCCTCTTAAATGCACTCTGAAGATGCCATTTGGGAAGCAGAGGAGTGGCCTGAGGGCCAGGGGACCCAACCCCAGGCCGCCTCCCTCTGGGTCCTCGGCCTCGGGCCTCCTCCGGGTGTGTCTGTCAGGTTATGCAGGGCCTGAGGGAACCCATGTCTCCCCTGCCAATATTTGTGACTAGAAGCCGGGGTCCCAGTTCCTGCAGATCAACCTCACCTTACTGTGAAGACTGACTTCATAAGCAGAAGAGGGCAGGGCAAAAGTGAAGCAGCAGGTGACGGTGACGCCACCTCCAAAAAGACAGTCCCACCGACCCGACCCCAAACCTGAGGAGCAGCTAATGCTTCCTGTTTCTAAAGGTTATCGTGCGAAAAGCAAAGATAGGACGAAACAGGCAGAGAGGGAGAGATTAGGGCCTGAGGTCCCGGGGGGAGGGGGGGGCAGAACACGTATTCTGGAACAATGCTGGGAGCGCTGACCTGGCCGACCTGGCCTAAGGTCCCTCTAAAGAATGTAACAGACCCCACCTGCGCCCCCTCAGGTCCCCCTAGGAATCTGACTGAAGACCTGGCTGCAAATAAGGAGTGGCATAAAACCTGCGCCACACCAGGGACCACGTGGCCACAGACAGGAGCTGAGCAGGACTGCACGACCCAGCCCCTGTGGCTGCCCAGCAGTGAGGGATGAGGGGAGAGGGATGGGAGCCACCAGAACCTTACAGAACAAGGACCCCTGCCTGCTGTCGCGGGCGTTCACTCTCGCGTGTCCCCTCCCTGTAACAAGAGCTTCCGTACTCCTCCTTCCTCATCTTCTACTCGCATCAACTTCTACCTGCTGCTCACTTTACTGTGCCCACACCTTCCTCGTTCGACGTGGCGAGACAACGAACCTCAGTGTGAGGCAGAAGTTCTGCGACAATAGTGACAAGCTTAAGTGACCAAACAAACTATGTGGAAACTACCACCCAAGGTCACGTGTGGGATCCTCCCAGGGTCCGATCCTGTACGGTTTTCTGGGGGCACTGAAGTGCTCCCAACGCAGGTGTCCAAACTGAATCTGTGCCTCCCCACCCCCGTCCCCGTCCGCTTAAGGCCACGTTCACCACGGCCCCTGCCGGACACACGTGGCACCACCTGACCACGGCACAGTCTCGTCCCGTCCCGCCTGGCACACCACTGGACAACTGTAAGCGAGTCAGGGCACAGGGCCACATCACGGCTGTGGCCCGGGGCCAGTCCCCGGACTTGTGCAGGCTGTGCCCCCGCCTCTCACAGGAGGTCACGGCCGACTGTGGGCCATTACAAAGACCACAAGTGACGCATGTGCCCGGTCGGGAGCCGGCGGGCGGCAGGCACCTGATGAACACGTCGTTCCCGCCTCAGCCCTGCTTTAAGGACAAAATGCCGACGGACGGGCATGGACGGTCATAGTGTCACCTGTGCTCCACTCTGCTCGCTTTTTGCTGGGGCTGTTTCACTTCCGGGGCAGCATCACAGTGGCACCAACCTCCTGCCGGGCAGCCCTTCCCGTCCTAAAGCACCCACCTGGTCACAGGAGCACTCACCCAGTGTCCCCCAGCCCGGCACCGAGTCGCAGGCCCTCCCAGCCTCCCCGACTTCTCCCTCGGGGTCCCTTCCTCCATAACCCCTTGCGCCCAGGCCACCACACGTCTCTTTGTTGTTTCCCAATCTCCCCAAGTTGCAATGCCCCCAACCCCATCTAGAATGTTCTACCACTCGTGAGGCCTACTCATTCTTCAAAACATAACTCAAGTGTCATCTTCTCTTTAAATCCCCCCTTTGACCCTGGAACCTTCTCGGGCATTCCAAAGGCCTTTCTGCATACTTCACTCACAGCACTTCCACACCATGGGCCAACGAGCCGCTCTCATTTCCAGCAGCTCCGGCCAGACTGGAAGCCCAGGGGCCGGGGACAGGCTTCTCTGGCGAGAACACTCCCAGTGCCTGGCACAGACCCTGTGCTCAAAACGTACAGGACAGCTTCTGCAACATGACCTCAGTATTGTCCTGTGGATACTGCCATCTTCGGGACTGAAAACTTCAGGACCGAAAGTGTCGCTGGTAACTTAAGATATTTCTAGAAACTTTTTGAGATTTTTAAAATCCAATTAATTCTAAAGCATATCTCAAAAATATTAAAAAATGCTGAGATAAAATTCATATAAATGCTCCCATTGAAAGATACATCAGACCAAGTTTCGAGCAAAAAAAAAAAAATTAATGGAATCTCTCTATATTAAATGTTTTAAAAAATAAAAAAATATTTTTTTAAACATGAGGATTTCTTTGACTGTGGTCCCATCTTCAATAGCTATAAAATAATATCTATCAAAAACAGTCTTAGTTAATGGTAAGTTATTTGAAGGTGTTCCTTCTACAAAGGTATGCTTAATCTTGGTTGAAAAGAACAAAAGCAGAACATACTTGCTGGTTTCAGTCTGATTTTCCTTTTAAACAAGTGAGTTTAAAAGATTATTTCCTATTTTCAAATGACCTGGACCTTTCTCAAAAACAGATTGTGCAAATTTACCTCCACTAATCATCACAAGGACTAACTGTGTATTTTATGTAATCCACAACTATTGTCTGCAAAACTGTTATAAATGTACTTGACAAATAACACAGAAATGAAAAATAATCAGTCTGGATAACACATTTTGAATGTAACTCTTTAAAATCGAGTCTACGTCTGTTAGAGAAGGGAGACCGAGAAACTGTAGCATTTGGTATAAAAGAATGAAGCCTAATTCAATTCTTTTTCAAGAATGTTAGAACATGTGATTTGTGTTTTTTAAATTCCAAATATAACTGGCTGTATTTAGCACCTCCTGTACTTTCCAGTATATTAGATAATTGCACAGCAAGTTAAAAACAAAATAAAGGAAAACATTCCTGCCACCCTCCCTTTTCATAAAAGAGATGGAAATATCACACACACACACACACACCCCACACAGAGTACCTCATAAAGGTCAGTATGAATAGCCCCAAAGAAAGCTGTTTTTTAATTAAAAAAAATTTTTTTTTGAGGGTTTAGAGGACTCGGGGGCAAGGGAGAGAGAAAGGAAAACCGGGCTATTGCGGGTTTTGGCAGAACGGACGGGTTAGTGACCACTGCCCCCGCTTGGCGCCTCGGCGGCCAGGGGCCCCGACCCCCACGTAGGTCAGAGCGGCTTCACGGTCTCGTCTGTGTGTGCACTGGGTTTCTGAAGAAGACGTTGTCTGAACAGAGGTGTGTATGACTTTAACAAGCCTAAAACTTACTTAGAAGGATAAACCGGTATTCAGTGGCTAATACTGACATTAACAGCTAAACAGCAAACAAAGAAACACAAGTATTCAATATACAAAAGTGGTTTTGAAAAGTGCTAACCGTGAAGAAGCAGGAAGACGGGGATCTGCAGTCACTTTACCTTTAGGAATGTTTATTTCTGTTGCTTCTGATCAGAGATTTATTGGGCATATTGTTTGTGTAGGGAGGGGACACACAAGTTAAGCTTTTTCGACTTGGTTTTGGCAGGAAGACAATGGATGGTTTCAGCAAGGAACTGGCTGTGGACCCAGAGCAAACAGCTGTGGAAGGCAAGGCATGCTCCAGATGAGAGGGGACATTACTGGGGGTGTTTGCTTAGGTGGCTGGGAGGGGCCCCCTGAATAATACTGGGGTGATACGTCCGGATCCCAGTTTGGAGATCCACGGAAAAAATTTTACCCTTCTGCTTCCTAGCATCTGAATCCTCCTGTGCCTCCATTTCCAAGCCAATTAATTAATGTCATCAAAGATCAGAAATTACCGTTTATCTATAGTAATTTATGAAAAAAGTCATTTTCTAAAAAGATCAGACTATAAAGAACACGATCCATCTCACATGCTTTGTTTTCTCTAATGGAACTGCCATCAAACCAAGGGCCTCTGTGCCTTGACAGGGGCCACGATGCAGAGAGACAGTTAAGACGGGCCAGCCTGTCCTAACAACCTCTCCGTCGCCTCAGCCCACGGCAGTACAGGCTCAGGCTGCGACACAGAAGAGAACAAAACTTCAAGACCAACTGAGAAGACTCTGCTAAATGTTTCTGCCTTACCAAAATGTTTGTAGCTAGTGAGATGATGGGCGATCTTCGGAAATTACAAGAAAATGTAATTGAGTCTCTCTACATTAAGACTCATTAATTTCAAAAGATCCAGATCAGAAGAAAAAACATTAATTAGCATTTGCCTTTCGAAAGCCAACTATCGGACTACATGCTGATAAAAACAATCCTTTCCATTTAATTAAAAAAACCTGGATGACAAGATAAAAAACAATCATTTTAACCACTTCGATAGCATTCAGTTCCTAATATAAGTCCACCGACACTCTTCTGAAGGTTGAGAAATAAAAATAATGCTCGTCTGTTTTAAACACAGCGAAGCCGAATGTCACTGTCTACATACCCCCTCCACACTCTGGTCCTTGGATTATGTGTTATGCAGCTGGCCTCTTCATGGGATGTGAAGGGTCACAACTCTGGTTTCTTCCCTAGGGTGAGACCATGACGAGAGAGGAGCAGCACTGTGCCCGCGACGGCGCCCACAAGGGACCCCCACCGGCGGCACTTCGACCATCCACACCCATGACTGTACACACCGGCAAGCGGTCCCATGCTATCTTCTGCACTTAGTGACAGATCAGAAGCTCCAGAGGCCTATTTTCTCAGATCGACAGGATGTAAGAGCTATGTACAGGTTATCTGCAGAAATCTTAATTTCCTCAAAAGATCTAACATAAACCATCTACAGGCATAAGAACGTAGTTTCGGCAAGATTCCCAACTGTCTTCTTGCTCTGAAATTCGTATCTGAAATAGACTAACACATGGGCTAGATAAGGCATGGTATAAATAAGGTATCTAACATATCTATGATAGGTTTTCAAACTCTGTACCTTCAACAGAATATCCAAAATTAATCTCTCTCCCCTCTTAAAATACACAAATTTTGTTGATAGCACATTCATATCATCAAGATCACTACTAACAACACAACAAAGGCAAGAATAATTGTATTTCTATTGTTTTACATACGACACTTACTTTCAGAATATAAAACCTATCTCCCCAAAGAGATAACCACACATTGGTGTATTTCGTTTTCAATTCTGTGGACCAAAATTAAAACACAGCTTATCTCTGATACCTATATAGTTTTAAACCCTGGGTTTTTACAGTGAATTATCTCTGCAGATCTTTAACCATCATCAAGTGTCAGAGGAAATGCAATTCATGGCTTGCACCACCTGAGGGCACTCCTAAAAACTTTTAAACAGCTTTCAGAATCCAGTTCTTGCCTACTAGAATGAGGGAAACCCAGCCCTACTTGAGGCTCATGGGCTCAGTAGTGGCTTCAAAAACGTGTTTCAGAAAACACTTGTGTCTTCATACGAGGTGAGATGATAAATACATGTAATTTCTATCCACTGCACATTCTCTGAGCCTCACATCCGTGCAACAAAAGCTGAGGTTCTAGAGAAGAATGAGCATAACTAATTTACAAATGACAGGGTTACAAATTTACTAACTAACCAATCTCATAAGACTATCTTCAGGCTCTACGTTTAGCATCAACAAACAAAAGTTCACCTTTCTGTGGAAAACAACAAAAATTCAAGGATTATTTCAAATCTATTTAACACATACACACACATGGCACCTCGGTTCAAGGAAATGAGTAAGCCTGGACACCGTACCTGTTTCCTGTGAATTCAACACCTCTAAGGCATGCATCATGGCACTTGCGAAGACATTGGCATCCTCCTTGCTGCCAAAGTTGAGGCCATACACCTGTCTGGCGTCTCGCCACTGGTGGAAGGTCTGTGTAGCTTGATTGTACTTCAACCCTTTAGGAATGGCACAGTTTATCACGACCTAAAAGACAGTAATTCCTTATAGAGTCAACCCAGTAAGTGGCAATATCAACAAATCCTGATTGGATAGACTCATTCAAAACTGGTCCTGATGGACCTTGGCCAAAACAAAACAAAACAAAACAAAACAAAACAAACTGGTTATAACAACTATCAATGGTAAAATCAGCCTGTAAAAATAACAGTCTGACGGAAGTTAGCTGTCTGATGGTTACAAAGGTCTGGCCTTTAAACAGTAAATCAGCAGGACAAAAGAAAATCCGTATCTTCGTTAAATATATTTTTAACATGTTTATTAAAGCATTATCGGGGCGCCTGGGTGGCTCAGTCATTTGAGCGTCCGACGACTTCGGCCCAGGTCATGATCTCGCGGTCCGTGAGTTCTAGCCCCGCATCGGGCTCTGTGCTGACAGCTCAGAGCCTGGAGCCTGTTTCGGATTCTGTGTCTCCCTCTCTCTCTGGCCTTCCCCCGCTCATGCTCTGTCTCTCTCGGTCAAAAATAAACAAACATTAAAAAAAATAAAAAATAAGTAAAGCATTATCAATTCAGAAAGCATACAAAACGTAAGCACGCATCTCAGTGAACGTTCCCACGTAGCCAAAATCCTGATGGAGAAATAGGATGTTAACACCAGAAACTTCCTTCCTAAATGCTCCACCTCCCAAAGGCTCTAGCGCAGTTCCACCTCCCAGATCAGGCCTGCAGCTTTCTGAACTTCACGGCACACGACTCAAGTACAACTGTGTGTGGGCGTCATCGGTCCGCTGCGAGCGGCTGTGCTTTGTCCTCTCCCGCTGCTGCTGCTCGGTGGCACTCCATCGTACAGACCGTGCCTACTGACCCATCCTCCCAGTACTGGACATTTGGATTACTTGCAGTTCAGCGCTATTAAAAGCAGTGATGTCACGAACATCCCGCACGTCTTCCGTCTTCCAGTACATGAGCACCCACTCTGTCGGGCGTATACCCGGGAGTGGGGTGGTCACGGGCCAAAGATACGTTCGGCTTCAGCAAAAAACTCCACGTGGCATTCCAAACTGGGTCTGCCAATTTTCACTCCCCTGGCAGCATGCGACAGCTTGCACGAGTGCACAAACAACACCACGTTATTGGAACTGTATTTCTCTGATCACTAATGAGATTTAGTGCTTTTTCATGTTGTAACGCCTGTCTGGATACCTTCTTTTATGAACACTGCTTTAATTAAATCTCTTGCCCGTTTTTGTACTGAGCCATCCATCTTTTTCTTTATTGATTTGTAAGAGTCCTTTATATATTCTGAACAAGACCCCCGTTACCTGTGCTGCAAGTATCTTCTCCCCTAACGGTGTCTTCCGATGAATGGAAGTTCTTAACTTTTATTCGGTCCAAATTAGCCTTCCTTTCCTTTCACAGTTAATGCTTTTATAACCTGCTTAAGAAGTGTTTCTCAGTCCCAAGACCATGAAAATACTATCCCGTGTTATTTTAGGAGCTTTATCATTTTAACTTCCAGAGTTACATCTCCAATCCACCCGCAGACGGTTTAGGCCTCTGGGGTGAGAGAAGGCTCGAGTTTCCTTCCCAGGATGGCCGTCCAATCGATCCGGCACTATTAACTGTGCTTCAGGTTTCTACTTGCCACAAATCAGGTGGCTAAACAGCTCCATTTTGTTCTACTGGTCAGATGCCCACCTGTGAGCCAAAAGGAGAGTGTCTCCCTCATCGCAGGCTTCTCCTAAGCCTTGACTGCCGCTGGAGTGCTGTCCTCCTTACTCTGCCCTTCATTCTTCCAGGGCTATCTTCAATCCTGTGTGCGGCCACGGCTCTGTATTCACACGATTCATTCTGTGTTGGTTATGCCATCTGCCAGTCTCTGCTTTTCACTGGAGTGTTCAGTCCACTTATGATGTTTCATATAAATTTGGGTCTAAATCCATCCTACCTTCTTTTGGACTTAATTATTATTACCCTTCTACTAGCTCTAGTCACACCGCTGTTGTGCTAGCGGCCGCCCTAGAGATCACGACAGGCACCAAAACATGACTGTCACATTTATGCAACAGCTGATCGCTTAGGATTTGCCCACATTTACACTTTCTGCTGCATTTTATTCCTCCTGCCCCCTCCAGGCTTCTGAGGGGACCCTTTCTGATCCCCAAAAAACACGCTTTAGAACTTCAATTTCTTTCGATGCAAATCTCCTCGTGATGAATTCTCTCCATTTTTGTCAGAAAGTGTCTTTAAATCACCTTCATTTTTGGAGAGGATTTTTATCAGGTACAGAATTTGAAGGGGTCATCTGTTTTCTTCCAAGCCCAGTACCTTCCTAGCTCTTGCTGGTTCTGCCACTGGTCAGCTGGTCAGTCAGCTGACCACTCTCGCTCGCTTCAGTCTTGTTTCCACTGGCAGCCCGCAGGCCTCACGCTGCGAGGCGTGAGCGTCCGGTGTTCGCGACGGGACAGGTTTAGATGGTTTTCTTTCCATTTACCTACTTTAGGTCTACAGCATCTCTAAGTTGACGTTCTATTACAAACTTGAAAATTCTTGTTCATGATCTCCTCAGTTTTTCTTCTGCCCTCCATCGTCTCCTCTCCTTCGGGCCCCCAATTACACACACAATTCCCACTATATTCACTAGGTCTTTTTTCCCTTAATCCCCTTCACCTCTTTCACCCAACCCCCCCACCCCTGCCCACCCCCATTTATTCTCAAGATTTATGAGCTTTTGTTTTTTAGATTCCACATATAAGTGAAACCCTATGGTATTCATCTTGTCCCTACTCTCCAGATCCATCCCGGTCGTTGCAAATGGCACGGTGTCTTTCTGTGTACCTGGCGGAGTAATCCTGTGTTGGTCATGTGTCCCAAATCCACTGTATCCTCGGACCTAGGATTTGGGCCTGGGTAGGGCCAGAGCCATGGCTGGGTTAGGGTTCGGACCCAGGAGAAGACAGGGGCCTATCCACCCACAGTGCAGAGACCTCTCCAGAGGGCAGAGTTGAAGGCAAGGGTCACAGTTTCTGTTTTAGGACCACACTGAGGTTTGGGTTAAGATTAGATTTTCGCTCAGGGGCACCTGGGTGGCTCAGTCGGTTAGGCGTCCAACTTCGGCTCAGGCCACGATCTCGCAGTTCATCAGTCCAAGCCCCGCTTCGGGCTCTGCGCTGACAGCTCAGAGCCTGGGGCCTGCTTCAGATTCTGTGCCTCCCTCTCCCTCTGCCCCTCCCCTGCTCACGCTCCATCTCTCTCTCAAAAATAAACAAACAAAAAAAGATTAGATTTTTGCTCAGAATCATACTCTCCAGTTCCATCCATGTCATTGCAAACAGCAATGTCCTTCTGTGCTCCTGGCTGCGTAACATTCCACTGTGTACACATACGTCTTCTCTGTCCTTTCGTGTGTCAGTGGACACCTGGGTTACTTCCACATTTTGGCTACTGTAAGTATTGCTGCAGTAAACGTAGGGGTACGTGTATCTTTTGGAATTAGTTTTTGTTTCCCTGGGTCTCTTAAGCTCTTTTTTATACGCCCATCTTTTTCTCTCCCCGAGTGTCTTAGCTTCAGTCTGAACATTTTCTTATGATCTGTCTTCCAGTTTACGAATTCTTTTTAGCTGTTACTAATTTGTCGTCATAGTCATCACTGACCCGTCAGCATCAGTTATTCTTCCATTCTGAAATGTCCTTTGGTTCTTTTTTCAAGCTTCCAGTTCTCGGCTGAAATTCTCACCTTTGTGCTATTTCCCTGAATATATTTAGTATTAGTTAAAGTCAATTTTTGATAATTCAGCTAACTGGATGGACTCCCAGTGGATCTGTTCTATTACTGCTCCTCTTGTCTCCTCATATGCCTGGTTACTTTGACCTAACGCCAGACATTGTGTGTGGACAACTGTATGGAAAGTCTGAGACCCACAATGATGCTCTAGTTTTCCAGGGAAGATTTATGTTTGCTTCTGGCAAGCAGCTAGGAAACTAACAATCTGAAGTCAACTTCATCCAACAGTGAACGAAGTGATTACAGGCTGGGTTTCAGTTCCCATAAAGGCCAGCCTCACTCTGAGTCAAACCTCTTCCCACAGGACAGGGCTTCTGGGTCCCACATCACAGCCTGGGGATTACCAAGAAAGCTCTCCCCTCATTAGCAGGCCCTAACTTTGGATTTTTGTTCTGCTGGTCCCAGGAGTCTGCCAAAAGCTCTGCCCAGTCCTCTTTCAAAACCAAGACATGACTCAGAGGTCTGAAGCTGGGCTCACTTCTCTGGTTCTCACTTCTTTCTGATCTTGGACCCAGAATTCTTCTTTGTCATGTAGGCTCTCCAAACACAGTTTCTTCTTAACATTCTGTCCAATTGTTTTAGTTCTCACAGAGAAGCTCTATGTTACCTCAACTACCAATACCCAAACTTGAAATTATTTTTAAAATATGGCCTTATATTATAAAATGTATAAAATATGAAGACCTTATACTAAGTGAAATAGGCCAGACATAAATCGACAAATACTGTCTCATTCCACTTATCTGAAATACCTGTAATAATCAAACTCAATAAAAAAAAAAAGATAGAATGAAGGCTGCCAGGGACTAAGGAAGAGGAACACAGGGACTTCCTATTTAACGGGTTTGGAGTTTCAGTGTGGGAGGATGAAATGGTTCTGGAGATGAACAGGGGTGATGCTCAATACTGTGAAGGCACTTAATGCCACTGAATCGTACACTTAAAACTGGGCAACATGGGAAATTTTACATTGTGTGCACTTTACCATAATTTAAAAGAGGATGGCCTTTTGTCATGTGATGTTTATAAGCATCGAGGTGGGGGGCCACACACAAGCCATCCATAAAGGTGTAAGTCTCACCGCAAGGTGGGTCTGTATCCCTACTTGGCAATCAGTCTGAAAAGGTCAGGCAAAAAAAAAAACCAGCCACATTCATTTTTTCAATTGTTCAGTAACAGAATGTTAAGAGAAGGGGGGGAGATTGTTACTTAAATCACATTATGTCATCACTGGTTCACTTTCTCCACTGTGAGAAATTTAACACGTTCGTTCAATTGCTTCATTCATTTTTAACTTTCAAGGGTAGGCAGTGCCATACATTACCTCGAGAAACTTTATTTTTTATTCATTTATTTTATTTTATCAAGTAGGCTCCACACCCAACATGGGGCTTGAACTCATGGGCCCTGCAATCAAGAGCAGCGCCCTCCACTGACTAAGCCAACCGGGCACTTCTCTACAAACTTCACAAGTAAGGGAAAGCCCGCGTGTTCATTTAACACTAAGTGTTTGCTCAGTGTCCACTAGGGGCGCCCTCACGTCCGGACCTGACAATAATGCGCGGGTTATTCTCTAGATTAACGGTGACGTTCCATCCTACACGTGCTCACCCACTCCCCGCCAGACCCTAACGAGCACACTGTGCACTGAACGCCTAACTCTTCCTGGTCTCCTTGGTTCAACACCTGATCTCATCTGCGAAGTTGTCCACGACCCTCTTCCCTGTCTTCTCAGCAAACATCCTTCTTGTATACCTCTCTGTGCTGTGAATGGCACGTACCAGGCTGAAACCACTCACCGCGTGTCTTCCCCCCCATTCCCTACTGCCGCCCTCCTGCAAACCCAAGCACGGTGCCCAGAACACAGGAAGCACCAAGTGGGAAGCAAAAAAAAGGGGGGGGGGGAGGAGTAGGTGATTTTTTAAACGGCTCTTACTACAGAAAGTTTAGACACTGTTTAATAAATTATAGTCTGTTTCAGCTTCACTGATAACCATTGAAAAATATAACAAGGTACTCTGGAAAACCAATTATTTATTAGATTTATTCTTAGGTAATCATTTTTGTTACTCCAAGCAATATCTTTATAAAATTATACAGCTGACCCTCGAATGACAAAGGTTTAAACCACATGGGTCTACTTACCCACAAACATTTTTCCAAAATAGTCTTGTTTACAGTCCTGTAAGTGTATGTTCTCTTCCTCATGATTTTAAGAACATTTTCTTTGCCCCACCTTACTTTAAGAACAAAATGAATAATACATATAAACTACAAAATATATGTTCATTGACTATGTTATTGGTAAGACTTCCAATCTAGGGGTGCCTGGGTGGTTCAGTCGGTGAAGCGTCCAACTTTGGCTCAGGTCATGATCTCACAGTTTGTCAGGCCCTGTGCTGACAGCTCAGAGCCCGGAGCCTGCTTCCAATTCTCTGTCTCCCTCTCTCTCTGCCCCTCCCCTGCTCACGCTCTCTCTCAAAAATAAACATTAAAAAAAAAAAAAAGACTTCCAGTAGACAGTAGGCTATTAACAGTTAAGCTCTAGGGGAGTCAAAAGTTATACATGGATTTCCCACTGCACGGGAGGCGATGGCCCTAACCCCCAGCTTGTTCAAGGGTCAGCTATATTTTCAAGTTGTTTGTTGCTAGTTAAACTGCTCTTACATCCAGCAACCATGATGAGCAATCTTACTAGTTCTCATATTTTATCTGCAGCTGCTCTTGGCATTTTTTATGTACTTCAGTGAATAAGGTCAACTCTGTTTCCAATCTGTATAGCTTGTGTTCCATCATACTCATGTCACTAGGTTACCTCCGCCTCTGCAATGCTAAATGAAAATGACGAAAGCTGAAATCCTCAACTAATTCCCGAGTTTGATGGAAATCCCCCCCCGAATATTATACTATCCGGTAAGATGTGTGGTGTGGGTTTATACAATGCATCCTTATCAGCTTAAGAAAATTCATTTTTATGCCAAATATGCTGAGATGCTTATGTACGGATTTTATCAAATGCTTTTTCTGAATCTCTCATTTCTTGCATGTTTCTCCTGGTAAAGGACATTAAAAAATTAGCTGATGTTAAACTAGCCTTACATTACTGAGATGGAGACAAACCTTATTTGGTTAAGAGGTGGTATTTTTTTCATATACATCGCTGCATTTGGTCCATTGATATCTTATTGAGGACTTTTGTATCTATGCCAGTGTTCATAACTGAGGCTGGCATATAATTTTCCTCTCTCAAATTATTCTGTTTCAGATACCAAAATTGTACTAACCTCATAAAATACTACTCTTTAGAAGAGTTTGTATAAAACAGGTAACAACTTAAAGGTTTTTAAATTTTGTTTATAAATACTTTAGATTCCCTCCCTCCTTGGTTTTTAGATTTTGGGGGGAGACTATTAACTATTGACTGTGGGTCTGTCTTTCCATTATTCTGCCAGTCTTGGTCAATTGTATTTTTCTACAAAATGACCCATTTCTTGGCATAAAGCTGTTTATGATACAGTTGATCTCTTTACCGTAACTATAATGACATCTCTTTTCCAATCCTACTATTTTTTGTAACTTTTCATTTTTTATTTGATTCTACCAATTTTTCCATTCAATGAAACAGCTTTTGGGTTAATGATTTCTATTTACGTTTTTTATTTAGTTAATTTCTCCTTATATTTTTACTATTTCCTTCTGTTTTCTTTGGGTCAAGCTCGCCATTAAGATTTGTCCATCTGAGGGCAGCTTAGATGTGCCAGAGATTTCTATATATCACATCCTGTCACTCAAGTCTAAGTCTTTTATTTTCCAAACATTTTTTACTCTTCATGATGATGTGATTTTCACGTCATGAATTTAGAAGTGTTTTTAAGTTTCCAAACATTTTGGGACACCTGGGTGGCTCAGTCACTTGAGCGCTGACTCTTGATTTCGGCTCAGGTCACGATCTCGAGCCCTGTGCTGACAGTGCAGAGCCTGCTTGGGATTCTCTCTCTCCCTCTCCCTCTACCCTCCACTGCTCGCTCTCTATCTCTCAAAATAAACAAATTTTAAAAAAGAAAGAAGAAAGAGAAATCCACACTCCTTTGCGTCCTATGCTGATGGTGTGTGGCCCAGCGCGGAGCCCCACCCCGTGTAGACGGAGGTCTCAAAGCCCAACCTCCTGCAGGCCCACAGCGGCTGCACACCGACGACAGACCTGAGTCCGTAGCTATTCACAGTTCTTAACTGCCATCCTGAAACACAAGGCTGCCGCGGCACCTGTCTGCACACTACACCAGGGTTCCTGGCAGAAACCCGGGGACCGGCCTTTCCTTAGTTAAGGACTCAGCCGGAAATTTCCTATTTTCCTGCATGGGTTTGACACTGGTCGAGTCCACCACCTTACCAGAACCAAAAGTATTTCATAAATCTGTCCATTATACAAGTTCTTGCTGCAGTTCGCATATACTTGGCGCTGGTGAGGCCCCACCCACGTTCCCTCTGTCTACCTCTGCTCGCAGTCCGCTGAGACCCAAGACATCACGTCATCAGGCAGTGCAGTCACCTTTCTGAGAAATCCGGAGCAGGGAAATAGGAAAGGCTTAGTTTTCATCCCAGGCACGAATTACAAAAGCCCAACTATTCCAGCAATCTTAAAACCTACAATGTTTCCATCATACGTGAATTTACAGTATTTGCTGAAATTACTAACATCTTCAACTCCCTCCTCTAGTCCCACACCTTTGGCAGGAAATGAATTCCTTAAACACACAACCTGCTATTTAAGTGGTATTTCACATTTTTTTGGTCCTAAATTTACCTTAGATTCCCAAACCTAGCTAGCGGGAAAGCCAGAAGCTCTAACGAATGTTCATAATTTAAAGTCGTATTTGTATTTTTGTACAGTTAGCTCTAACTCCTCATCCATCCAAGGTGGACAGGGTGGGAAGGGAACCCCATCCCAGTTTTCCCACACGGAGTAGGCTGACTGCAGTGGCCAAGAGCTCCTTCAGGGTGCGGACTACTTTACAGTCCTTCTGTAATTCTACACAACTTTCACTAGAAGGTAAGAGACCCTTACCTGATGGTCCTGAATCTTCCTGCCCACCACTCTGAACGTGTTGTTGCCTGTATGGTGATATATGTGAACTCTGCTGAACCCCGTTGAGCCACCAGCTGGCACCCACTTCTTGTTGGCATCGTCATAAACCATCACAGCAGCTCTTGCCTGACAAATACTCTGTTCACTGTAAAAAATAAAACATGCAAACTTAAGACATTTAAAATATGCTAAGTTTCCCATTCGGCTCTACAAACCAGAGTGAGCCCACAATTAGTGCCTCACTGGCTGCTAGAACAACGGGGAACATGACAGAGGCTTCCTGCCTCGATGGGTAGAGTCTAAGGGGGCAAAAGAGACCAAAAACTGAAGTGCAGTGTGGGAGCGGCGGGAAGTCAGGATCCACGAAGAGCACATAAATAAGAAACACAAGAAATGTTTTCTAATCTAATACACTGAGTATCTAATACATTCGTCAAACTGAACACAACCACAGATATAAATTAACCGTCATCGTTCAACTGCACGTATGTTTATAATACTGGTGACCTGTGATTACCCACTCTTTACTGGAAAGGTGATTCTTACCATCGGGCTTGCTGCAAGGCCAACGTCACAAACTCTGACCACTTCCATCCGGGCCGTGAGATATGGAGTGGCCACTAACAATCATGGCAATGTGACTTAAGTCCTTGACTCCACGTGGGCAAGACAACATCCCATGTTCATTTAAATATGCGAAGGTAAAATGAGATCCTTTCTAAAGATCCCTCGAGATTTTAGATTCTAACCCTCCTAAGGAAACATTAAAGAAGAAAAGACTAATTTCCAGGAAGGATCTTTAAATCGCATTTTCATTCCCATTATTTGTTACCAAAAAAGACTGAGATACACAAATAAAATGTAAAGATGATCCTAATTTCATATTATGTACTAGGTTCATCTTTTAAATATTCTATAATACTAGTGGGGAAAAAAGGGCTGATTTGAATTTTATTACTTCATACCATATCTTATTTTTAAAAAATCAAGTACCAAGAGTGGGTAACAGAAGAAAACAGGTACGTTATGTTAGGCACCAATTAAAACGACTCAATCTCCACGTCCAAGACTTAGCTGATGCTTAAAGCGGAGACCAGTGGAGGTGCTCCCAGTGGCTCAGCCAACCTTACCCTTAACAAAAGTACTGCCCGTTCTACCAATTTTAGCCTCAAAGATTTTAAACAGTTATCAGTGTGGGTTCTTGGCCAATATCCTCAAAAACAAGTCACTCTCAGACCCTCCCCTCTTACTCACACCTCTGCCCCGTCCCTCAATAGCCTGTGTTTTACTCTTATCATGTGACGTGATGACAGAAGATCAGGGGAGACCCACTGGGGTGACAGCACTGAGCGACACGGTTGCTTCAGAACAGCGAGGTCATCACTATGTCTACCTTTCCATCAGAGAAACTTTACAAAAACGAACTCATAACTAGTTCTGGGAATAAAAACAAGTTAGTTACAAAAAGTGTGAGTTATTTCTAAATGCCTAATTAAAGAGCACCTGTCAGCTCAAAAGTTGAAATCTCTTCATGGCTCACAGCAGAAATACTTGCCAAGTGACAGCATTTACAGGGCCCTGCACAAAGATTATGTGAAACAAGCTTAGGCAAAGTGCCCCTTACAGCATACAATCCAAGACACAAATCTACCATTAATCGTAAATAACAAATCTGTAAATTAATACATAACAGTATTTTCCCATTCTCAAAAATTAGTATTTCGGGACATATGTTTCCTAAGGTTCAAAATACACTATCTCCTCCAGAAATCCCAGCGGGATCATATAAGCCAAAGCAATAAACCCCCATTTGTTGTATATTAAATCATTCCATGCCTAAAAAAAGTGTTTGTTTGTTTTTGAGTTTATTTATTTTGAGATACATAGTGAGCAGGGGAGGGGCAGAGAAGGAGAGAGAGAATCCCAAGCCAGGCTCTGTGCTGACAGCAAGGATCAAACTCACAAACCGTGGATCATGACCTGACCCAGAATTAAGAGTTGGACCCTCATTCGACTAAACCACCCAGGCGTTCCCCCCACCCCAATTTTTTTAATATACATAGGAAATCTAAAAGCAAGAGATGCCCCCACTTTTACCTCCATTTTCCTTCCCCACTGCTCTAGAATGGGTTTCTGGAGACATTCCAAATACTGAAGCACACAGTTGACCAAACAGCTTTGACTAATCCTTGATTAACCGAGACACATACAAACTACTTAGCAATCAAATGTCTGATCACCTCCATTTCCCTGGAAAAGCTACAACCACAGAAACAAAGCCAGATGGACACAGCCAGGTAGCCAAGGACAAAAATGCAAAAATTAGTTGACTAGTTTCCTAATGAAGATGAAAGGAAATCTTCAAAATGAGAAGTCAAAAATATAAATCCAGCTCTAGACGAAGCCAAGAAGCACCAAGAGAGGCCAAGATTAAAGAGAAGAAAAAGGAGCGGGTAACAGGAACATGGCCATGTGGCAAAGCTGTAAGGGACAGGTTATGCCCAAATAACCCTGTCGTCCTGGAAGCCACCGGGCGCTCAGGGAAGCCACGGCAAGGCCCGGACAAGAAGGGATGGCGCTGACCGCTGGAATTCTTAGTGACAAACGCAAACCAAATCTTTCCAGTTCCATTCCACAGCATCGGAGGGCCTGTCCTCACTGGACAGACGTCTCTGCCATTATAAACATCCCTTGGTCTGTGCCCCAGTTCCAGGTAAGGGGCTCCTAAAAGCCCTGGGATCTCCTGGGCGACAGACATGCCTCTGGTATGCTAATAGTGGCTCCATGCTTCAAGATGGAGGCTGGCTGCCAGAAATACCCAGCCTGCTTAGAGGGTTGAAATTTTCAGTTCCACCCCAGCCCCCACTTCCGGGGAAGGTAGAAGGGCCAGAGACTGACTTCACTCACCAGTGGGCAATCATGTCATCACTCACGCCTACATAACGAAGCCTCTATAAACACACCCAGACAAGCTTTACCCCGAGGTGCTGGGAGGGTGGCAAGCCGGCAGAGGGCACGGGAGCCCTGTGCCTGCCCCAGAGTGTGCACTATGCAGTTTTTCCACCTGACCGCTCCTAAATTATATCCTTTATTTAAAACAAAACAAAGAATAGTAATAGTAAGCCGAGCAGTTTTCTGACTTCTAGGAATTATTCTAGCAAATTACTGAACTTGAAGGGAGGTGGTGGGAATAGCAGAATCTGTGGTCAGCTAGGCGTTAAATGTGCAGGCAGCCCAAGGAGCCCACTGGCTGCTGGTCCCTGAAGTGGGGCCAGTCCTGGGGGACCGAGCCCTTAACTATGGCACCTGCGCTAACTCCAGAGGGTGTCAGAAGTGAACTGAACAGGGACGCCCAGCTGGTGCTGGAAAATGGAACTGGCGGTTGGTTGATGCAAGAAGAAAACCACACAGACACCAGCTCCGATTAAAGGTGAGCATAAAATAGGCCAGTGGTACCCAGTTTTGGATTTCATGAACCCACAGACTTCAAAAATAGACTGGATGGATCTACAATCAGCTGACAAAATTTTGGTCTACTTTCCAGGGAGGAGATGGGGGGTGGGGGGAGGGAGGAAACATCACAGCAACTTATTAAAATGAGAATATTCTGGAACTTAAAAATCTCAAAATAAAAATCATGTAATGTAATAATGCAAATGTAATAACTCGCTTTCTATACAATTCTCTAGAACACAGTCTATTTTTTCCCCATTTCTCCCTGGTCCAGTGAAATACTTAAAAGGGTCTGCTTTCAAGTAGGACTGGCCTCAGTCACAAAAGAACTGCCTATACGTGGGTGTATATATGAGCAATGGAGAATTGACAGAAACAGCTTACAGATTTTTCTGATAGATTTCTAGCTTTCTCTAGGATTTTAGCTGAGAAAACGAGTAAACTTACAAATTGCTGAAATTATATACATATGTGTGGTTTTTCAGGGAAAAGTGAAAGATTTAAGTACCAAAGCTACTGAAGAGTCAAAAAAAAAAAAAATTAAGAAGATGAAGATCTAAACAAAAGCAAAGCAAAAGAGACAAAAATTTTATGACCCTTCTAATACCATTCTATCTGTGTTATACTAAGCCTCTAAAATAAACACCTAGTCGAAGTCAACATTCTGAGTCAGTAAAGGAACTGCACATAAGATTAATATTAATATTAATTTTTTACTAAGCTACAGTTTTGTGAAGATCAAGCACTAAATTAGTTATAAATAAAAATTTCAGGGGCACCTGGGTGGCTCAGTGGGTTAAGTGTCCTACTTCAGCTCAGGTCATGATCTCACAGTTCATAGGTATGAGCCCCAGGTCGGGCTCTGTGCTGACAGCTCGGAGCCTGGACCTTACTCCGAGTTCTGTGTCTCCCTCTCTCACTCTCTCTCAAAAATAAATAAACATTAAAATTTTTTTTAAATTTCATTTTATGACCAAATGCATTAGGAAGATATTTCATCTTCCTAATATTAATTTTGGTATTTTAAAAACCATGGTATAAAAACCATGACACTACATTACAATTTTGTGGCTTCACCAGGTAATTCATTTCTGATTACAGCCGAATTTCTGGGACGAAACTACATGATGGTAGAGAAGGCATGCCAAATTCTATTCTCATAGGTCCCAGGGTTTAAACAGCAGACTAAGGATTGCTGGGTTACTCTCCTACACACCACTTACTGAGGTTGCAATAAAGCCCAATTTTTGAAAACAGCAACTTCTCAAAGACACCACTCGTTAGTCATTAACTTGTCAATAAAGCATGACTATGACAGTGCCTCGCACACAGTAGGCGCTCTTTGAGTGCCTCATCAGTGCAGTTTTACCCAACAAAATCCTACTCCTCAAGGCCTGAATCAAGTATCATCCCTTCTGAGAAGTGTTTCTGGGGTCCCGCTGAGTTGCCGTAGCATTCGGTGATCTTTCAACGAGGACGACTCTCTGAGATGTTTGAGCCACAAGAGGGGGCCGGGATTTTACTTGAGGCCTTTAAGCAGAACATGACTTCCGTTTTTAAAAGCGGACCAGAGCTACTGTGTCAAGAAAGAGTTCAGGAAGGTGACAGGAACTCAAGCCGCTCAGGCTGGCATGAAGACCAGTGCGGGCCATGCGCGTGGGGAGGCATGGGGAGGGCAGCACGTGAACCCAGGCCGGAAGCGCACCAGACGAGTCTGCTGCTAGGAGACGGCGGGAGGGGGGGGGGGGGGACAAGCAGAGGCAGGAAGAGATAATGGACAATACCCAGCATTTTACAGATAAGGAGTATGGGGTGCAACGCCATGTGCATATCACTATTGAAAGTCATGGTCCCAATTCACTTATTTATTTTTACACACATATAAATGTGCCTTCCGCACCCCTGAAATCCCCAATGTGCAACACAGAGCCTAACCCGTGGTTAGGCTACACTATACAACCTCTACTATACAACTAACCTCTTAGAGAAAGAGAATTAGCACCTGGTCTGTTGTGATACTGAGTCATTCCATGAACTAAAATGACAGTAATTCAGAAGATAAAATATTAAAACAGAAATTACACCAAAAGTTGCAAATTTTTAAGACAGGATTTCCCATCTTCTGCTCTGATGTCAATATTTTTGCTCAAGCCTGCAATTCTATAACATGTCAAGCATTAAAGAGGCTGAAAGCAAAACAATGTTAGATTTCAATTCAATTCCACAAACACCGTTCACGCCTATATTGCACAGCTCCTCGGGCACAGTAAAACGGAACTAGGCCACCTCAGTTATAAAAGATTATGCACTCCGGCTGGAAGAACACCTGTGTGATGTTAAGCACCAGCAGATCACGAGAGTGCTTTTTCTCTTGGCTCCCCACTCCAGGATCCAGCAGCCCTGCAAACCCATGGGTCATTCCAGAATCCTCCCTACCCTCATCCGCCCAGGCACTCAACTCGGCAGCAAGGCCTACCAATTCTACTTCCTAATGAACTTCTAAATTCTTTAGCTCCCTTTGCTCACAGTGCTCAGAAGCTCTGGGCCCTCCCCAGTTTCTCAGCAGTCTCCTAACTGGTATTTCTGACTGCATCTTACTCCCTCCTCCAACGCTTCTGCAGGGGCATTTTGCTAAGTGAAGCCTGATCGTGTCACTCTTCAGGTTAAGACATTCCAAAGACTCATTTCAGGACAGACTCTGGCTTCCTAACATGGCAGACAAGGCCCACGGTGATTTGACCTCTGTGTTCCTCAACATCCTTTCTTTGTTTCAAATATGTATTGATGGCACCTGGGTGGCTCAGTCGGTTAAGCATCCGACTCTTGATTTCAGCTCAGGTCATGATCTCAAGGTTTGTGAGTTTGAGCCCCACATCTGGCTCTGCTGACAGTGCAGAGCCTGCTTCAGATCCTGTCTCCCTCTTTCTCTGCCCCTCTCCCGCTCACACACACACACTCTCTCTCTCTTAAAAATAAACATTTTAAAAAATAAAAATTAAAAAATATGTAAAGTAAAATTAAAAATGTTTAAACACACATAGGTATTAGGCATGTAAAATGTGCCAGGCACCACTCCACCACCCTAGTGCTGGGGACACATCTGTGTTCACAACAGTCCACCCCCAACAGCACAGTGACCATGATGCCATCCTTGTCCATATATCCACACCCTGCACCTGCCTGTCCCGTTACCTACCTGCACATTGCCTCTTCCCAAATGCCTTCTGCTGCCTAGTACTCAGCTGGCCCCCCAATTTTAGACACAAGTGTTACATCCTCTTGAAAGTTTTTCCTGCCCCCCCACCCCCACAAAAGGAGTTCACCCATTCTGTTCTCACAACCCACTATGTGCACCACCTCTCCACCAACATCGTACTAAACCCCTGAAGGGCAAGCACTGTATCTTTTCACCTCTCCTAGTTAAGATCCGTTAAAAATAGTGACTTGAAAAGTAGTGACAGACAGTAATTGAAAAAAGTAAAAAAAAAAAAAAAAAAAAAAAAAAAAAAAAAGTAAGTTTTGGTAAGAACCCCGAAGTATGCGAGGGAAAGCCCCCTTTTTTTTACTTTCAATACCCATATGGACAACCTACCAAGCCCTCTGCTTTCTGGCTGTAAAACCTATCATCAGCACTCAAAAGCCAGAGCCGGGAGGCTCCCCACACCCCACTCTCTTCTCCCAGCAGTTGCCTTGTGTCCTGATCAAGAGTCAGCTGTGTTTGTGCCCAAATGTAGCCATTCCGACTGTATTTGTCTCGCAATTGTGCAACTGATTAAGCTGCCACTGTGCGAGTACATAGAAATCCTACCAAATTAGGTTGAGCATTTCGGAAAGTCTCTGTCAAGGTCTGAATCACTCAACAGCTGTGAGGCACGATATCAAGGGCGGAGGGCTCACCCGGGTCTGGCAGGGTTCACATTCAGAACACTTCACCTGCGCCCCAGTTCTCTCCCACCTTCCAGAAACCAAAGCTGAAACGCATGATACAACACGGGTGTGCCTTAGGAAAAAAAAATAATGTAGAATTCTCACCACCAGACCAACATGAAAAGCTTAAGAGAAAAAGGGTACAGAATTAACACGTACGTTATAAGGTAGACTAAGACGTTTAAAGGCACGTATCATTTTTAAGGACACCACACTTCAACTAGTTCGGTTACCCAACCATTACCATTACCACCAGGGCAGGTCACCCTGGGCTTGAGAGCTTAGGGCACAGTTAGGAAATGCTAAATAAGCTTTTCTCCTTCACGAAAAACTTGCTAAGATTCAGGGGGAGAGCTGCCTGCTAGTAACAGTCAAGTGCCGCTGTCATAGCTGTGACACTGAGGGACACATGAGAGATGTCAATGCCACTGACAGAGACAAAATAAAGGCAGCAATCCGTTTTCTGCAAGGCAAGAAAACCGTCTGGGAGGCAGCGGATCCAAGTACGTAGAAAGGCAAACCCTCCCGAGAAGACCACACAGTTGTACACCTTTCTAAGAAATGCCAAGGTTAAAAAAGCAAGTAAAAACACCAGTGTGTCACTACTAAACTCTTTGTCCCACAGCACGCGAGAAGCACACGTGCAATCTGGCATAATAACTGACCCAGTCACCGACCAGTACATCTAAGGCAAGATAGCATGTGTTAGAAAATGTTTGAGCAAATCTGTTGGGTATTCCTGTAGGCTGAAAAAAAATCTCTTAAAATAGGGAGAAATCATTAGGTTGGGTAAAATGTAGAAGTACCTGAAAGGGGGCACTTACTTCTACATGTGGTCATGCGTTTTCAGGAGTAACGAGGATGGTCTTTATAGCCACCTTTATGTACTACCTGGCTTCCACCATGAACGCCTCCTACTTGAATTAAGTACAAAAAAGAGCTCGACTCCATCCACAGCGTCCCTGGAGAGGGAGGAGTGACAGAGCAAATGAAAAGGCACAATCGTGGTGTTCTCGAGAACACAAGAACGGGAGTTTGTGGGGAGAGAAGAAAAGGGGGTCATGCGGGGCAGGAAGCAGCAGGAGCAGTGAGGTGATGGGGACCTCTCAAGGGCCACCCAGACTGGGCACGGATGGAAGCAGATCTGGCCTCACCACAAAAGAGCACAGGGAAACTCAAGCCCGCCCCTCCCCCCCATCCCCGCCTCTTCTGGGGCACCCAAGAAGACTAGGTAACAAAAGTAAAGCAAATGTTTTGTTTTCTTTTTTTATCGTGGGGCGGGGAGAAGCAGAGAGAGAGAGAAAGAGAAAGAGAGAGAAAGAGAAAGAGAGAGAAAGAGAGAAAGAGAATCCCAAGCAGGCTCTCAAGCCCAACATGAGGCTCGATCCCACGACCCTGAGATTATGACTTGAGCAAAATCAAGAATCAGACACTTAACTGACCGAGCCACCCAGGTGTCCCAAGCAAATGTTACTTTTATAAAAATATTAAAACCAACTGCATCAGAAGACTGCACTCTACAACTATCCATGGACGAACTTATTTTCAGAGCCTATGTTTTAACATATGACTTCACTGCATGCACAAAAATCCTAACAGAATGAAGGAAAATATATTAACGGGTTACTCTCCATAGTACCTTGTACAGACAGACACACCCCCTCTAAAAGTCATAGTATGGGACGCCTGGGTGGCTCAGCCAGTTGAGTGTCCAACTTCAGCTGAGGTCACGTTCTCATGGCTTGTGAGTTCGAGCCCCGCACAGAGCCCGCCTGGGATCCTCTGTCCCCCTGGCTCTCTACCCCTCCCCTGCTTGCACTCTGTCAAAAATAAATAAAACTTCTAAAAAAATAAAAATAAAAAATAATAAAAGTCATAGTCATAAGAATCCAAATCTCTTTACGTTATCAAAGACCTAAAACCCAGAAACACTTCAGTGACACAGGTATTTAATTACTGAGCCAGTGTTGTGAAGAAAACGATGCTAACAAAAATACAAATATATGAATACAGCACTAAGTGCCACACACTATTCTACGTACTTTGCCTTTATTAATCCATTTATTTGCCAACCTTCTTTGGTAGGTATTTGTCAATATCCCCATTGTACAGACAGGAAATTGAGACAGAAAGGGCGTTCAGAGCTGCCAGTCTGCTTCAGAGTACGGGCTCATGGCCACTCTACCTGAATAACAGAGTCTTTCCATTCTATTAGTCGCACAAAACTACCTCTTCAAAGTTTTCTACTGTCTCCACATTATATTTTATGTAATGTTTTATTTGAAGCTAGGGGAAGGGAATCCACATACAACTGACCCTTGAACACAGGGGCTTCAATTGTGTGGGGATTTTCTGATACATGACGATCCATCCTGTAAACATATTTTCTCTTCCTTATGATTTCCCTAACATTTCCTTCTCTCTAGCCTACTTAGTGGTAAGAATAAAGCATATAATACATATATAACATATAAAATATGTACTAATCAACTGTTCATGTTATTTGTCAGGTTTCCCAGTCAACAGGAGGCTATAATAGTAGTAAAGGGTTTTGGAGTCAGAAGTTATACGCGGATTTTTGACTACACGAGGAGGGTTCGGTGCCCCTAACCCCTGTGCTGTTCAAGGTCAACTGTATATACAACGGAATATTACTGAGTCTTAAAAAGGAATGAAATCTTGACACGCACTACAACATGGATGAACCTTGAAGACGTCATGCTGAGTGAAATAAGTGAGACCCAAAAGTACAAATACTGTGTGACTCCATTTACGCAAGGCACCGGAAGTCAAATTCACAGAAAGGAGAACAGTGGCTGCTGCCAGGGGCTGAAGGGAGGGACGGATGAGGACTGATTATTCAATGCGCCAAAGTTCAGTCTGGGATGATAACCAAGTTCTGGAAACAGGTGGCAGTGACGGGTACATAATAATATGAATATACTTAAGGCCACTGAACACACACCTAAAAATTACAAAAATAGTAAATTTAGTTATATATATTTTACCACAATGAAAACTATATACATAATAGTTTTAAATATTTTTAAAATGTAAGAAAGTATTTCTGTCCAGCAAAGAATAAAACTATGTTCACCTCACTTGCATTTGGTTAAAGGTTGTATTAACACAAGTTTAAAAAACTTAATTTTACTAAAGAAAACGGATGACATCTTACAGAACTAATCTAACTTGTTATAATAAAAACTTTAAGGTTTGTTATGTTCCTTTGTTTGAGATACTCCACTGCTCTGACTTGTTTCTAAGACATCTCTTTGGGTTGTTACTGACAAGCCACTTCTTCCTTCTTCTAAACTTTGGCTGTAAAATCTCACTCCCATGTATTTCTGGCCCCCGCAAGGACTAGAAAGAGGGTTCCCAATGATCCCTACCCTCCTGGTACTCACACCATCGTGTAATCTTCTCCCACCGCACGTGGGCAGGATCCAGCGACCTGCTTCCATTCTACGGCAGAAGTTATGGAATATCATTCCCAAGATCAATTTACAAAGACAGTGGCTTCCGCTTGAGGAAAAGGCCCACGTGACAAGGCCACCTGGCAGGAAGGAACTGACCCCCGCCTCAGTCCAACAGCCCACAAGCAACTGAATCCAACCAATAACTCTGTGAAGGGGCCTCGAAGCAGGTCCTCCGGCGGTGACTTTGGCTGGGACTGTAGCCTTGGCCAGCATCTCAACAGCACTTGCTGAGAAAGCCGTACTCAGATTCCCGATCCACAGAAACTGTGTGATAACAAATGTGTATTGTTTTAAGTCATTATGTTTTGCTGTAGTTTTACTGTATGGCCATGAATTACTTCACCACCTGGACCGATACCCTCTCGTCTGTCCCTAAGACCTTAAACTTTTCCCCCCATTATATTAGTTCCAGGTGTACTGACAATGATTCAATATGTGTGTATATTGTGAAAATGATGACAATACATCTAGTCAACATTCATCATCCTACACAGTTAAAAATATTTTTTCTTGTGATGAGAACTCTTAAGAACTTAACAAATATAGGGGCGCCTGGGTGGCTCAGTCGGTTGAGTGTCCGACTTCAGCTCAGGTCACGATCTCGCGGTCCGCGGGTTCGAGCCCCGCGTCGGGCTCTGGGCTGATGGCTCAGAGCCTGGAGCCTGCTTCCGATTCTGTGTCTCCCTCTCTCTCTGCCCCTCCCCCGTTCGTGCTGTGTCTCTCTCTGTCTCAAAAATAAATAAATGTTAAAAAAAATTTTTTTTTAAAGAACTTAACAAATACACAATACAGCACTGTAATGAGACTCCTTGGGGATCTCACACTCCATACACCCCATGGCACTTCGCACGTGACACACACACAGGGTGCATATTCTCTAGGCAGGCACCCACCTTTATGAATTGAACTTGCAGTTTCAAAGATCGATTTCCAAGATACCAGCGAACCTAAAACCTCATTAATAGCATGAGAGCTGACAAAAAGTATATACATTTAGAAACAGTCACAGAAGGGGGAAATATGTGGAAACACTTCCCTGGGCAACACATACCTCCGCTATCCTGGCAAATCCTCCCGTTAACGAGAAATTTTTCTCAGAACCACTGATCAGAGATGATTTCACCTGTTTCCCGAGGGGTTTGGCCTCACATTATTTTCACCAGGTTATAGGGCAAAAAACAGCCACCGTACTTCCAAGCACTGCCTGAGTTAAAAACATCAAAGGGGCGCCCCGCTGCCTCAGTTAGTAGAATGTGTGACTCTTGATTTCAGGGTTGTGAGTTCGAGCCCCATTTTGGGTGTAGAGATTACCTAAAAAAAATAAAATCTAAAAAACTTTTATAAAGACCATATACAGATGATTTTAGCTATAAAGACATCAGACAGGACCAAGTTAGGACTGACTTAGAAGTAAAAACAGGTGTGGGGCAGGGGAGGCTGGGGTTTCACTTATATCCTTCATATTCTCACTTTGGTAGGTTATTAACCTCCTGAGGTAATAATTCAGTGAACACGTGTGACAACAAACCAAAAGACAAGTGCCACATGCGATCAAGAGAGAAAAACTGAAGAATGCTGTAGGATCTCAACCTTCCCCCCCAAAAAAGTCTGTGCCAGGAGGGTCTGCTTCTGGCCCAAGCAGTGGCCTCATGGGCTTTTTTCCAAATGAGCCTCCTATAGATAAAACTCTAAACTCTCGGTAAAATGTACAGAACGACAATCTGAAAGTGCTGAAGAATGACTGGAAAGCAATCAGCTCTGGTAAAAACAAACAATACAGGAAGAGATCCCTGATTTTACAGCTTCAGCCCAAGGACAGGCCCAAAGTCTGTTAGGCAGAACAGCCCTAACAGAAAACCCTGTGTTTCTAGCTTCAAGAACCAACAGATAGTGCTGAGGGCAATGCAAGGTGCTGGAAAATTGGGAGGATAACTGTAGGGGAACAAAGAGGGGGTGCACAGTCTAACTCTCTTGGCGACCCCTAAAATGATGCACGTGCGGGAACTTTCTGAGCAACCTCTCCAAGGCTAAAAGACCAACTAAAACACGAGTGGCTGCCCGCCTGCTCTAACAAGGTCACCACCAGTCCGCAGATCACTGTAAGGGAAGTCACAGGCTCCAGAGTACATCACCGACCAGGCCCCTAACTCAATGAAGTACTGAGCAGCCTCAGAGGAGAGACAGAGACCAGAGCCTCGCCACAAGATGAAGGTGAGCAGCGTTGGACTGAAGGCGGCTACTATCTCCATGTTCAAGGATAGAACTGAAATGAGAAGACAGGAAAGAACAGGTGAGAAATTTTTAAATACCAAATGAAATCTCTATTATTGAAAATATGTCGTTTTCCTTACTATTGAAGATTAAAACTCTCTGGATGGGCCTAACAGAATGGAGATGGCAGATGAAAGAATTGGTGAACTTTACCAAGTATCAATAGAAATTACCCAATCTAAAGATGAGAGGAAAAAAAAGACTGGGGAAAAGATGAACCTTTAGGGTGGTACCAGCAGGTCTAACATACGTGCAAGAAGAGTCTGGAACCAAAACAAAAACAAGTGTAAAAGACGTGGGAATAACCACAGGCAGGCATATGGTAGCCCAAGATAAAGAGAAATGCTTGAAACACCAGAAAAAAATGAAACATTACATATAATTCAGATGACCATGGACTTTTCTTCAGAAACAATTGGGACCAGAGGACAGAAAAACGTGAATGTCAATCCAGACCTCGTGCCACCAAAAAAATTAATTCAAGATATATCATCGACTCAAACAAGCTCAACGTAGAAAGGTTTTAGACGGAAACAGAGTGTCCAGTGAACAGGGGACAGGCGAAGTTTCAGCAAAAACCATGGAAGAAAAAAGTCGGCAAGTTAAAATTTACTCCCATCCAAACACACACCTTTAAGAAAATGCACATGTATGAACACTAACTAGATCTCAGTAAAGCTATCACAGAAAGAAAGGAAGGAGGGAGGAAAGCAAGGCTCAGAGGAGGAAAAATCAGCAAAACATAAACCTGACGTGTATCCAGGTTCTATTTTTAAAACTCCTGCAACTAAACACAGATCCTCCACCCACTTATGACCGGATGAGGTTATTACGTCTTGATAATGATATTTTTTAAGTCAAAATGCACCTAGCACACTTAGCCTACGGAACATCCCACGTGGCCCCGCCCACCGCGCACGTGCTCAGAACACTGACACTAGCCTACGGGTGGGCCAAATCCTCCAACACAAAGCCTCTTTTACAACAAAGCGTCGAGTAAAACTCACGTAGTTTACTGAACGCCGTACAAAAAGTGAGGCCCAGCACGGCTGTGTGGATACAGCATGGCTGCGTCCATCGTTTGCCCCCCGACGGTGTAGCTGCAGGGGAGCTCCAGGCCCAGCAGCCCTGCACACCGCCGGCCTGGGAAAAGATCAAGATTCAAAGCTGCAAGTAAGGTTTCGGGCCACTGTAAAGCCAGAAAGTCCTCGGCTGAACCACTGGAAGTCAGAAACCGTCTGCAATTCAAGGACAGATAACCCATCGAATATTGGGCAAATAACTGGAACAGATAGAACATGATATATAAATGTGATAAACATGATATAAACATGATATATAAATGGTCAGGAAATCCACAAAAAAGGGCTAAACATCATTAGTCCTCAGGGAAACACAAATGGAAATCACAATGAGATACCACCGCCCACCCACCCGAATAGCTACGATGCGGCCCGACCGTGGCCTTCACACACGAATGCCTCGGGAGCTCCGAAAGGCCGTGTGGCACCTGCTCACAGAGCTCAACATGTGTCTACCCTCTGACCCTTCAATCCCAATGCTAGGTGACGCCAAGACCCGGAAAGTGCCCGGATATCCCGCAACAGGAAAACGGTAACTGTGGTGCGTTCACACAATGCTGTGTCACCGAGCAGGAAAGGCTGATACCTGCAACAACGCAGGTGAATGGCACACGCATCCGCTGTGAAGGAAGACTTACACACGGGGACGCATTTTGTGACTGCTAACAAATGACGCTCTGGAACGGGAAACGCTCGTCGATAGCAGAAATAAACGGTTACCTGTTTATTTCTGCACAGAACAGCGGTTACCTGTGCAGGAGAGGGACGAGAGTGGGGATGACATGGGAAGGGACCTCAAGGAACCTTGCCTTCTGCCTCCCAGCATGTTCTGCATCTGTCAAAACTCTCCCAACAGTTTTGCCACAAGAGGAAGAAAAACTATTACTGGACCCTGGTTAATGATACACATACTGAAGTCCTTGAACAGTGCGCTAGCAACTAGTGACATACATCTAAATAAGCAATTTATACACACACATATAAATGGATAGATATGTGATAAATACAGGAAAAGATGAATGGACAGACAGGTGGCTGCTGGAGACAGGAGGCTGGGAGGGGTGAGGTATGGCGGGGGTCAAAAGGTACAGCCTTGCAGTTATAAAGAAGTCCCAGCATGACAAATATAGTTAATAACAATGTATTGTGCACCTGAATGTGAGCAAGACAGGAGATCTTAAAGTTCTCACCACAAGAAAAAATATTTATAACTGTGCATAGTGACAGATGTTAACTAGACTTCCTATGGTGATCATCTCACAGTATAAACATCCATCAAATCATTATATGCTGTTCACATGAAACCAGTATGTCAACTGTATCTCAATTAAAGAAGAAAAAAGATATAACCACACGTAATTTTTCTTCACATTTGTGCCAAAATCCAGTAAGCATATACATTTCATACTGCTGAAATTAAAATCCGGAACAATGTTAAAAAAAACATTAACGGAATCTGGATTGTGGGTGTACTTATTTTCACTGAACAATTCTTTCAACTGTTTCGTACGTTTGAAATTTCTCACGACAAACTTTTGGGTAAGGGGGTTAACCCAGGGCTCATGCCTGTGCAGCATTCTCTGTAAAGGAGCTAATTATGCACACACTTCACACCCATAATGACAATTATATGACACGGTACGTTTTAAAATCTTTGTTAACATAAAGAAAAGACAAAAGACTGGCATGCTTTATTTCCCCATATCCATTCAAATAAGAATTCTAAAAGTTTTAAACGGGATCAGTTTAGAAACAATGTGTAGATGAAAATAGTCTGGCAGCAGTATAATGACTGGTCCCCTCCCCTGTTCTCACTACACACACACACACACACACACACACACACACACACACACACACACACCCGTAGAGACAGTTTCAGCAGTAGCTGTAAGCACCACACAGGTATTTACAGCCCATACTTCTCTCCTCAGCTCCAAACCCACATGGGCGACTGCCTAGTATGTCCCGAACAAACCTCAGAACACCCCCTCTTTGCTTTCCCCACCCTAAGTGCTCCTCCCTCTATTTCCATCCCCGCTGTCGGACACCGAAGACCCCCTGCAGTCTGGCCCCAGCTAGACAGAGCAGGGCTGCTCCGACTGCCATTTCTGCATTGGCCAGCGCCACCCAAGTGTCTCTCCTGGCCCCTCCTCCTTCGGCCAGGCAGCCACGGAGTTGGCGCATCCTTGTCTCCTGCTGCTGCGGGGCTCCATGTCTGCCTCCCCGCCCAGCATCAGCACGCCCTGGACAAGGACAGGCCTCCAAACATTACCTGCAAGATGGAACGTGCCACTTTGCTCCCTAGGAGACTTTAGTTAAGAGTATTTTAAGCAGGACTTTTACAAAAGAGGTCCACATTTCTGCTGGTTTAACTAATGTCACTTTCAGGTAAACTGTTAAAGACGGTTTATTCACATAACCACACCACTTCTGTAATTAAGACCAGATGACACTGAGACCTTAGATTTCCTCATTACAGAACTACCGCTAAGTATACGTGTTACCAAAACCATCGCTACACAAACCATATCGTTCTTCCTCACAGAGCCCGCAGTTAACAAGGCTTCCGATTTCCTTCCGAAATCGTAACATCAGTGGCAAACTGTAGGGAGCGGGTGTCTTCAGATGCACAGAGCATGGGTGTGAACCTCGCTGCCAGCTCTGAGGACTCCATTCACACAACTGTGGACCCAAACACGTTATTTAGCCTCTCAGAGCCTCCGCCTCCACATTTCTAAAGTGAAATCATAGTAGTACCCACCTCGTAGAACGGTTCTGAGAATGAAACCATGTGCGTCAAGCACTTCAAGGGCCTGGCACACGGGGAATACTCCGTAACACCATCCGTTACTAGAACTGCAGCAACGGCACTGTGGCAAAGGAAGATAGCAACTCAACGGGGTTCCAGAATCACAGGTGAGCACAACACGACCAGACTACCACCGTGCACCCTTCACATGTGACGTGCTGACAATGTGAAGACCCACCGCGTGCGTGGAGCCGTCCTCCGACAGGTGCAAAATCGGGACTTCCCACTCTGCCGGTGTGGGCGTGCGTGAACGGAGCCTGGCCAACTTCCTACCATCTGTGATCACCGGGGCCTTCCTTGTCTCTGCTCATCCCGGGGCTGCTGTTTTATGGGCAGCTACCAAGGCTGGGTGGCCAGTTATAGGGCTGGGACTTCACAATGGCCCTGAAGCGTCGCACCCTTGTTTCTATTTACGTGATCGGCCACCGTGTGTGACTCAGCAAGGGTTATGGGTGCTCTGGGTCCTAAGAAGGTGCTTTTTGTTAATGTTTAATGTTTGAATTAAAAGCCAACTCAAAACTAGACGTATGTCCACATGACACCGTAGTACCTCAGATACTTGGTCAAACTAAATGGATCACGACCTGATGCTGCTCCTGCTGGCAGATGGCCTCCTGAGCCTGCTTGTCTCATCATCCTAAGGAAACCCTCAATTTTCCCAGAGTACTTCTTGAACATTCATATGCGCCAGCTGCCAACTCCTGCTCAAAACTATTTCCTATGTTGCGAAATTCTGGCCTGAATCCTGGCCTGTCCTCTGCAGCTGGGAAAGCATGTCCTCACCGCTTTCCCGTGTAAGGCTCCTGCATACACACCAGGAGTCCGGGCCCTAAATGCGACGCACCAGACCACTCGGCACAGTTAGCTAGATCAGGCAAGGTCGGCACGCTTCAGTTCTGCGAACCGGACCACGGGACCGCACACAGCAGGAATAACAGAAACGGCTATCCGAGGATTATGTGAGATGGCACACGGCGGACCTCCAATAACCTACACCGGTCTGCGAGCCCTGGAGAACCCACGGCAAACACATTTCTTGCAAGTTTCATGTTTGTTTCATATTAAAACTTAATGAGTATTCTGCAATTCACTCCATTATCCAACCTGTTTTATTTTAATATGACGCTCCCCCAAAAGCCTCTCGATAGAACTGACCCTCCAGGTAAGTATGCCACATTCATCTCGCATACCACGGCCTGTCCCGCAAGGGTAGGAGAGCGCCCGCACAGAAGTCATGGGACTGTCACTGACAACAGAGTATCATGACGGAAGCAAAGAGGGATTCAGGAGTCACTAGCATGATGTTTCGTTCACACACTTCAGCGGCGTGTTGAGAGGAATTACAGCACCGCAGGATCTAAGAGAATCACCGGCCATAATCTGAACAACAGCGGCCCACTTGTACCACAGGTCTTCGGCCCGATACGAACTGCATGCCGTTCAAGAGATTTTGGCACGTTTTGTCCTGTGCTTCCACAAAATGTTGAAACGAGGTGGAATGGTAGCTATTACGTGTTTAAAAAGAAGGTGCTGGACAAAAAGGCCTCAGTGCTGTGCTTTTCTGATACTACTGGCAAAGCGGAGTTATATTACAATCAGTGGTTTCTTTTTTTATAATTTTACAGTGTTTATTTTTGAGAGAGAAACAGAGAGACAGAACACAAGTGAGGGAGGGGCAGACACAGAGGAAGACACAGAATCCGAAGCAGGCTCCAGGCTGTCAGCACAGAGCCCGATGTGGGGCTCGAATTCACGAACCGTGAGATCACTACCTGAGCTGACGTCGGCCGCTTAACCGACTGAGCCCCTCAGGCACCCCAACAGTCAATGGTTTCTTTGCAGGCAAGACTGTTTACTGGCACCTGCCAAAGTGGTAACCGAGTTATGCACCTTGCCTGGTATCAGCCGTAAAAATTCTCTTTGGTCTACATTAAGAAGCTGAAAGGAGTATGTGCACAATAAAAGTTCAGGTGAGACAGGGGCGCCTGGGCAGACTCTTGATTTCAGCTCAGGTCATGATCTCATGGTTCAGGAGATTGAGCCCCATGCTGGGCTCTGAGCTGACAGTGAGAAGCCTGCTTGGGATTCTCTCTTCCTCTCTCTCTCTCTGTCCTTCCCCTGCCCACTTGCTCACTCTCAAATAAGTAAACATTAAAAAAAAAAAAAAAAGTACAGGTAAGGCTAGGAATAGAAAGATGATTCTGTCATCTTGAGAACCAAACACACTGCTTCTCTGGCATCTTGACCTGAGCCAAAATCAAGAGTCAGAGGCTCCACTGACTGAGCCCCCAGGCGCCCCCTCACCGAAGACACTTTCAAGCACAGCACAGAATCTGTTTCTGGGATTTCTTCAATGAAATCCCATCATCACAATCTACTAAACCTCGTCATGCCCACGGAGGCACCAGTCTCTCTTTTCCCCGTTCCGTTCAGCATGCTATTTACTGCTGGCCGTGCGGAAGCGGAAAGCCTTCCTCGTCTCATCATCTCGTTAGTGGTTACCGCTCAGTCTCCTCTCCCCGTTCACATCCACTGGGCCACCCCTCCAGCAGGCCTGCAGGGGCCACAGCAGTCAGTCTAGGAATAATCCTACCACCGATGATTCCCACTGTGTTACAACGATTCTTTGACCCGAAGGGGTGGCAGGGCAGCGGGGTGTCCTGGCAGCACCTCTATCCACAATGTTAATACGTGAAGCATAGTCAAGTGTTTGCCGAATGTCAAATGAGCAAATGAATTTACCACGCCCACGTGAAACACTGGACAACCACTATTTTAATCTTTTCAGACTTTACAAAATTAGAGATCAACTTTCACAGAAATAACCTACAACTCCATATTTGAAATCAAGGGAAAATGCACTATCCAAACATCCAGAATTGATACAATTTAAGAAAAACAGGCATATAGAAAACTCAACATTTACAGTATCAGGTCTATGCCACTGAAGCTTGGGAGCAACTCACTCTTAAAACTACACTAATCATGGCACAAAGATTTCTACTCATCAGATCACAACGAGTCACATCTTGACACGAGTAGGTGGCCGATCTTACTTCACTCCCAGCAAAATTAGGGGAAGGTACTCCCAGCTCCCCAACAGTCTCCGAATCATGAAACGTGCTCTGTCATGACAAATGGGTACCTAAAATACCACACACTACCCAGAACATTCTAATGTATGATGTTTCTGCCACGTTCTCATCTGTTAGCTTAATCTTTTCCATGTGTGGCAGCTGACTACCAACTGGCACAGGTCCCAAACCCTGATCTTATTCCTCTGTCATTCACAGCATCTCCAAGCACAGCTGTGGGATTTTCATAGTACATCTAAAAATATAAAGTTCAAACATTCAATGAATTTCATCTAGCATTTAGGAATATCACTGAACCTAATTCACGTTAAAGTAATTTAGCAGAAGGCAGCATTCAAAATGATGCATAATCCAATTCATAAAAAATAAAAATGTTTTGGGCTGTATTTTAATTTTAGAAGTGTCCTCTTTTTTCTTCAAGATACGTAATGCCTGCATCTAACTGCACTTAGAGTAATTGTTTTATTATTATTTCCCTTTTGGCTAAAAATTTAGAAACTATAGCTTCCTCAGTATCCTGATATAATTCTCGGCCCTCCCAGGACTGTAACAGAGAAACCGGCTTACTTCGTCTTTGCTCCAATGACCTCATAAGCCACTTAAACTGCAAAAGGTTCGTGTCACCTTTTAATACTGTTATTCTGCAAGTCCCATCGCTAGTGAGACAGACAGATGGCTCCATCTCACAGGAAGTACTCCTTATTGAAAAACCCAATACTCAGATACTTTTCTCCCCTCAGTGACCATCACCACAGGGACTTACACTTAGGTGGAACCCAGCAAACCTGTCCGACTGGTCCCTCGACCAGTCAGCCCCCGGGCTGGATCAGCAGGGGGTCCAGGGGGGCTCAGGGGCACTTCAGCTCTCTCTGGGCTATGATTTCCTGATCTCTATAACAAAAGGACTCCTGAAGTCACCCAAGTCGTATCACAAAATAGGAGGACCACACACAGCCCTAGTGATGCTGTCCATACAGCTGCAGACTAAGACGGGGCCGGGAGGGGGCAGATCTGGCTTCAGATGAAGCTTTTTCAAAAAGTTCAACTATTTAAATTTATCAAGTAGCACTCAAATTCTACTACAAGAACAAAGACTACACATAGTCTTGTCCAATTATTAAGCCTGAAATGAGTGATTTAGCCTATTATGCCACTCTAAATTAGTTACAACAATTTCCAGGAAATTTAACTCACTTGGTCTAGGATTAGGGTTAAAAACTGGATCTACTAGACAGACAGCCGTTTCTCTTCAAAAGCACTAAATAAAAACACAGGCAGGTGATCCAGATGCAACCCGGTGGCAAAGGGTTTCTCTCGCAGCCGGCAGCTGGCAGGCAACTCCTCACACAGCTGCCACCTAAGACTGGACTCGCTCTACATGTTCTCATGAGAATGAAACACCTGACCGGTGAGAGGAACACGGCACATCAGGTGAACAAGCGCCGTCGCTGGCAGCTGGTGTGGCACCCTTTCCGTCATTTCAATGAGCACCTGGGGCACAAGACTCACGGGAACCTCCCCCCACCTTCCGCATCTCCCCTGCTTTCTCCCTCTTAAAGAAGACCAGAGCAGCTCTCCAGTCACACCCGGGACACCACCCCTGCCCACAGCAACCACTCGTGTGTGCTTCTGGTCCGCAAAAGAGCAAAGATGCTCCCAGGGACGCGTGACAGTGTGAATCTTTACCCGGAGAGACTCTGTTTTGTAAAGGTAGTGCCCCGGGACCAGCTTAACCCTGAAACCCAGCCCGCCACCCAAGCTGGAGGACGCTATACAGAATAATCTGTCTTCGTCCAACAGGTCAAGGACCTGTTCCATGTTAGGAGACATGTGACAAGGAAACCCCGCATGCCATCTGGGCGGACCCCTTTGCTACACTAAATCTGAACACATTTTCATAAACGACTCATAAGGCCTACAAGGTATGGTCTAAGATCATAGTCTGTGGCAACCCAGATCTAAAGTTAAGCTGTTTAACTTTTTTTTTAAATCTTTTTAATCGGTGGCATAAAGAGTTTCCCTCTATTTGATGTTTTTTACAAGTACGGTATCAGCATTATCTAGTTCTATGCTTCCAAATGACCTTAACCTTCACAAACCTCTGCAAGGTCAGTGTCTTGATGGCTTTTTAAAGACACGGTAGCAGCTGCGAAGGACTGAGGGAACCTACCACAGAGCGTGCAGCTGGACCCAAACCCCTCACACAGAGTTTACTACAGCCACATTCCAGGCAGGGCAGTTAAGAGAGAAGGAAGGTGTTTACCTTACAAGAGCATTCCTGTGCTCTACTCCCCAAATACTGAAACTTTATTTTTAATGATTAATCATTTAAAGAGAGAATATAAAATATACCATCTCCTGCTGCCGTCTAAGAAAAACCTACACAAAAGCACACAGGGAACAAGTGAGAAGGGAGGAGGGAAGGAAGAAGAGGAAGAAGAAAGGGAGAAAGAAAAAGGGAAAAAAGAAAGACAGTCAGAAGGTGTATCCATAACAAAAGGCACTAAAAGTCCTACATCAGCAGGGGCTTCAACGGGAGAAGGGAGGCCTCACCAAGACCATCAGGTGTAATAAGGTACTTGTCTCATTAGAGAAGATACAGTCTTTGGTAAATTTTCAAAACCAACAAAAGTAAACAAACATACACGTTTTCAGAGCCAATGGCACTCACTCGTGGGCACACAAAGTATAACTTTCAAACCAAAGGGGAAAAGTCCACCTATCCAGTGGAAGGCGGGAAGAGTAGAGAGGGGTGAAAAAGAATAAAAGCAAAGTAAATTAAAGACAAAGGCTGGAAAAGCAATCTTAATACCCAATAAAATATAAAGCAAAATACAGAGGCATGGCAGTTAACAGAATAAAAAGATAACTGACAGAAAACTACCATCTTAACTGTGATAATAACGTTTGATTCAAGCAAAAATCAGTGGATGCCAAACACTGAGATGGAGATGCTGCCCATTCGTTCCATCTCAAGGCATCACCCCACAGACTACTTAATGATAACAGAGCATCACGGAGGCCTTTGTAACAAAGAGACGTGATGCACGCGCACCATGTCAACAAAATGATCAAACCTAACATCCCAGAACTGGAGAAAAAGGTCATCACGGGTTTCCACGTGACAGGCTGGAAAGAACACAACGTCGCTATGTAATATTCCTGCCTCAAATGTTTAGCCCACATACACTCAAGCAGAAACAATCGAACATATCCAAAATAATGAGCATTTAACAAAGCTACTGGCCAGGATTCCTCAAAATGGCAATGGCAAGAAAGGGGGAGGAAAGGCTGAAGAATGGTTTTCAGAATCTAGATTAAAGGAAACCAAAGAGACCGGATGAGCAGATGTAACCAGTGAATGGACGGAGGGGAAGAGCAGTAATGAACGTCGCTGGTAAACTTAAGAAAATCTGGGTGAAGACGGTACATCAGACATCACGCATCAGCGTTAAACACCTACAGCGGGACGACTTCGCTGTGTGACAGAAGCAAGTGCCTGTGCTGTCACATTGGTGGGGCTGCGTGCAGCTCTCAAAGGCTGTACCCAACACACAAATATACAAGGGGAGTATACCTGGGGAGTAGAGCACAGGAATGCTCTTGTAAGGTAAGCAGATATGAAAAAGTATTAACTGGTGAATCTATGTAACAAGTACATTAATTTTCTTGGTAACATTCTTGTAACTTTGAAGTCTTTCCCAAAAAAGTAAATTCAGAGGAATGTCAAAATAAATAAAGAGGTTACACACTGATGAAAACAGGAGAGTAACATCTATTTACCATGAACAAATTCACTTTAAACAACATGCCTCGGGGCGCCTGGGTGGCGCAGTCGGTTAAGCGTCCAACTTCAGCCAGGTCACGATCTCGCGGTCCGTGAGTTCGAGCCCCGCGTCAGGCTCCGGGCTGATGGCTGGGAACCTGGAGCCTGTTTCCGATTCTGTGTCTCCCTCTCTCTCTGCCCCTCCCCCGTTCATGCTCTGTCTCTCTCTGTCCCAAAAATAAATAAAAAACGTTGAGAAAAAAAAAAAATTTTAAACAACATGCCTCAAAATATACCTAACAACTAACAAAACTGTAGAAAGAAAATCAACAATTATTCTTAATTTAACCTACTGCTCAGAACTGACAAATCAAGCAAGCAAAATATAAGCAAAAATATCAAAGTCCTGAACAACACAATTAGAAGGCTCAAACTGGAAGTACACAGAATGCCACTCCAAAGAGAAAATACATAGTTTCTCTAGCATATCTGAAACATTTATAAAAATAAACCATGTATTGGAAAAAAGGACACCTTGTTAAATGCCAAAGAGTCTATTTTATAGATTATGCCCTGATATAATACAATAAAATCAGAAATGTATAACAAAATAAGTATCAAAAAATTCCCAAATTTGGAAACCAGAAAGTATGATTACATAACCCTGAGGTTAAAGACAAAATCAATAAAAGTTAAGAAACATTTAGTAAACAGCTGTTAGAGCAAAGGCGGAACAGGCGGAACTGAAGAGGAAAATGTGTGGCTTTAAACACATTTATCAGAAAATAGAAAAGGTAAAAAATTTTAAATCAGAAGAGAAAACTCAAAGGAATAAAAAGGAAGGAAATCACAAGAAAGTTAGAAATCAATGCAAATTTAGACCAAAAGAACAAGTGAGGAAATCAACACCACCGAACCTGTTCCTGGTCGATGCTAATAAGCCAGACAACAGGCTGCTGAGAGTGATCAAGAAAAAGAGAAAGACGACCCAAGAGTAGGGAACTAACTGGATTTTCCTAACACAGGAATTTTAACTAAACACTACTGAATGCCTAATCTAAATAACTACCAAAATTGTCACAAGAAAATATAGAAAATTTGAATAGATTGAAAAGAAAAACAGATCGAAAAACACATCAGAAGATTAAAGAAACTGAAATGGCAATGTTCCTCTCACACTCACGCCCACCACATACACACCACAGACACATATCACACATACCACACATGCACCACTCACGCGCGCGCGCGCACACACACACACACACACACACACACACACACCAGACAACACCAACACAAACTCCTGAGACTATTTTTATTAGGTAAATTCTATCAAGTTTTACCTAATGAGGAAAGTATTCTTATCTTAAACAAGTGTGTTCAGAAAGTAAAGACCAAAGGCTGCCTAAATCATTTTATCAGGCTACCGTGATCTCGCTTCAAAAACCAGGTAAAGTTACAGGCTAATTCACTTACAAAAGTAGGCGTATAAATTACGGACCAAACAGATCCAATAGTGTACTTAAAAAAAAAAAAATAGGGGGCACATGGGTGGCTCAGTCGGTTGAGCGTCCGACTTCCGCTCAGGTCATGATTCACGGTCCATGAGTTTGAGCCCCGCGTCGGGCTCTGTGCTGACAGCTCAGAGCCTGGAGCCTGCTTCGGATTCTGTGTCTCCCTCTCTCTCTGACCCTCCCCCGTTCATGCTCTGTCTCTCTCTGTCTCAAAAATAAATAAACATTAAAAAAAATTAAAAAAAATAGATTATCCATATTAAAAGATAAAAAGAAAAAACATGTCTACCTCAATAGAAGCAGAAAATTTGAAGGAGTCTATTTAGTAATTTTAAAATCTTATCAAGCCAAGAACAGAGGAGAGTTTCCTCCTTTTGGTAAAGGTTATATACACCACAAAAGCCCACAACAAATACAGAGAAACTTCAGCCGAGCCCCTGCTTCCGGTGAGTCACAGAAGACTGTACTGGCCAACACGGAAAAAGGAAAGAGAGCTCACCTGAAGAGAGCAAGCTGGCACCATGGCCAGTGACACCCCCATCTAGCTAAAAGAACCGATGAAGTCCATTCCCCACCAGATCTGTACGTTTCATGCAATCTCAAACCTTAGTCAGCTTCCTCAAGAAGCTCAATAAATTAAGCTTTTTATGCAAAAATAATGCAACACCTAAATCAAGCTGAAAAAGAATAAACTTGCACAATCAGGCAGTGAGACATACTATTAAATTCTAGACGCAACAGTGAGAACAGCAAAGTATGAGCCCAGGCACAAGGGCCACACAGAAAAAATGGGAACTTTCTCTGTGACACAGAATGAAATGATGACTTAATAAAGGCTAAAAGGGCATCTCAAATCAATGGCCAAAAAATGGACTGTTTAATCAATGGTTCTTAACTGTCCAAAATGTGGACTCTACCTGAAAACAATCATTTTCCCTAAGAAAAATTAGGTAAATAATTTAACTAAGATTACATGTGGAACTGGGGCGCCTGGGTGGCGCAGTCGGTTAAGCGTCTGACTTCAGCCAGGTCACGATCTCGCGGTCCGTGAGTTCGAGCCCCGCGTCGGGCTCTGGGCTGATGGCTCGGAGCCTGGAGCCTGTTTCCGATTCTGTGTCTCCCTCTCTCTCTGCCCCTTGCCCGTTCATGCTCTGTCTCTCTCTGTCCCAAAAATAAGTAAACGTTGAAAAAAAAAAATTTTTTTTAAAAAAATAAAAAAAAAGATTACATGTGGAACTTTTTTTTTTTTTAACACTTATTTATTTTTGAGAGGCAGAGACTGAGCATGAGTGGGGAGGGGCAGAGAGAGAGGCAGACAGAATCCGAAGCAGGCTCTAGGCTCCAAGCTCTCAGCACAGAGCCTGACGTGGGGCTCAAACTCACGAACCACGAGGTCATGACCTGAGCCGAAGCTGGACGTTTAACCGACTGAGCCACCCAGGTGCCCTGATGCGGAACTTCTTGAAACCTCACAGGATTTTTTTTTTAACAACACATACAGTTCTTTACTAGAGTTCAAAGTACATGTTTATAAGCTAGGAAACTATTAAAGGGAACAACCCCTGAAATGACTTAAGATACCATAGCTTGCAGCTCCCATAAAATTATTTTTAATTATATAATACTCTAAATTAGAGAAAAGTGGACAAAGTACACCTTCAAATAGAGCCTTGCTTTTCTCTTTCTCCAAAATGCAGTTCTGTAAATCCTAAAGTTCGTCCCTAGTGCCATGAGTCACTCTCATTTTCAAAGACAACACTCAGCGCATATAAATCAAAAGGACTATGGAAAACTACATTAAGGATGACATTTGTATTTACCAAACGTAAAGTTTTAAAAAATCATAGCATCAGCCAATAAACAAAAACATAAAAATGAAATCACTCTAGGGGCGCCTGGGTGGCTCAGTCGGTCAAGCGTCCGACTTCGGCTCAGGTCATGATCTCACGGTCCGTGAGTTCGAGCCCTGCGTCGGGCTCTGTGCTGACAGCTTGGAGCCTGGAGCCTGTTTCGGATTCTGTGTCTCCCTCTCTCTGACCCTCCCCCGTTCATGCTCTGTCTCTCTCTGTCTCAAAAATAAATAAACATTAAAAAAAAAAATGAAATCACTTTATATAAAATTTCAACAACTTAAGTAGCATATGGCTATGGGACTGAATGGTCAAATTAAAAATTGTCAGTCACTTAGAATTATAAAGAAACAAGATTATGGTCAAACAGAAATGTGTCACATAAAACAAATGAAAATAACCACCAAAACGCCTTTCACATATCAGGTTGTAAGGGGTCAATGTTATTTTTTCAACTATAATTCAATGTAAAACTTTCTGTGAGAAAGTGCTGCTAGAAATTTCTGCTAGAAACTGCTAATAAGCAAAAAGTTGTGCGTATGCCAAAAAACTTTCAGTAACAGTACAACGTTATGAGTAAAATATTAAGTCATCCATCGCACTGAATAAACTCAGAATCCTAAGCAATTTTTAGTGGTGGACAATAAAAATAGGAATGCTTTGTCCCTTCATTGTGAAAACACCCAACTCTTAGGGGGCATTCCAGGCAAATTAAAGTCCAGACTCTTTTTACCATTTTTGGCCAATGAAGTTACTACTGTTCCTTTTTTCCTTCAGACCATGTCAGTGCCTTGGGAGAGAAGGGACAAATGGAGCCAGAGGGGAAATCAGAGCTTCCTACAAGCAGGAGCGTAAACAAGCTGGTGGGAAACACGCACTGGCTGCTACTGAACAAGGGAGAGCTACACACAGTTTACCCACTAGAAATACCACCAGTGTTTACAAATCCTACGTGTTAACATGCAACACTGGACTATGTTAATAACAACATGTATAAGACCAAACAGTAGAAAGCCTCCTTTTGTATTCAGCTGAGTATCACAAAAAAGCACAGTGTATTTATAAATGGGGAAAACACAAGACTTGAAAATAAGCATAATTCAGACTGTTTAGGCAAGCCCTAAGTGAAAAGATCACAAAATGGCTGCAAGCATACTTTTGTCAACATTAATTAGACATTACAGGAGGGGCTGTCCAGGGTTAGACAATTTATACCCAAAGGGGATGATGTCACCCTACCGTGTTGATTTCTCTCAGGGTTTCTGAAAGAAAATCTACACAAGAGAAAAACAATTCCAAAAATATGAACCCAGAGCAATCAAATGCTTGTTCATCTCTGAAATGCAAATAGGAAATACCAAATTATAATCTTAAAAAACGCAAGCACCGTCACAAACACAGGTTACCGATCTCCACTGAAAACCAATGCTGAGTTACAACAGGAGTCCTCTATCCTATACTGGTTTTACTTATTTTTTTTTAAATTTTCTTTTAATGTTTATTCATTTTTTGAGACACAGAGACAGAGCATGAGTGAGGGAGGGGCAGAGAGAGAGGGAGACACAGAATCTGAAGCAGGCTCCAGACTGTGGGCTGTCAGCACAAAGCCCAACATGGAGCTCGAACTCACAAACCACGAGATCGTGACCTGAGCCAAAGTCGGACGCTGAACCGTATACTGGTTTTAAACTAGCATCACAGAATTAGAAAAGCAAAAGCAACTAAATAGATCGTATTCGAGAAATAATTTTAACACTAACTACAATTAGGTGGAAATACACACTCTGTCTTGAAGTGAAAAATGATAAATACTATTTAAAATTCTTAAATTCTATCAAATGCTAATGAGATTTCTATTGAGAAGGTTAGGGATGCCAGAAACGAAGAACACTGAATCAAGGACTCTACCCCCAGCCATTAACTAATTCGAAGGCTGACAGCCAAGTTCACGGTTAGCTTCACTCACTACCTGGACAGGAGCTTCACAACCATGTCATACTCAATTCTCACAAAATTCACAGAAGTAGGTACTGTTGCTATCCCCATTTTGCAGATGAGGACACTGAGGCTCAGACATTGAACCACTTGCCTAAGGTTATAAATGTACGAAGCCATAAGCCCAGGATTCAAACAAGAGCCATCTGAGCCCAGGGTGCTTCCCCAAACTACCACCAAGTGTGTATAAATTGGATCTTTTTCATTCCAACTTCTTCACCCGTGTGATGAAACATTCTAACAAACGTAAAAAGAGCAATAGTGTTTTCAACTATGAAACAAGACAGATCTAGAAGCTGTGGAAAGGAGAGATCAATCGATAAAAACAAATGCCCTGATATAAAAATGGACAATTCATAAAACATTTAGAGAAAATGGACAGAGATGAAAAATATTCAAGTTCTCTATGGCAAAGAAATGCAAAGTAAAACAAGATATCCTTTTAAACCCTGATAGTGTCAATGTGGGAAAGGGGCCTACCTTGTTGATAAAAGTGAACCAGTACAACCATTTCCAAGGGCTATTTGCCCTTATAAATCAAGAGTCTTTGAAATGTAGACAGGCAGTGACTCAGCCAATTACATTGTTTACAAGCACGTTACTTAAGGTAAGTGTGTATGTACATATAAGAATGCTAAACCAACAGCCCCTCTGGATGATGGAAAATTCCAACATGGGACCAACTAGGTGAACACATTTTCAGACTGATTTTTTGGGGGGGGATACAACTGAGCCCCTAACAAGTATTTTCATGATCTCTTGTGCTTTGAAAGCATGAAAGATCTCATGAAACTGCAGATATTCAGTCACTCGTGAATAGACACGCATATGGTAGTTTTTTAAATAATATGGATCTATGCTATATTTAAAGCTGACTTTTTAAATATTAAATAGGGAAAAACAGGATACAAAACACCTATTTTAGGACCAAAGAAAGACCAATACAAAGAGAATATCTTACAGTCAACTCTATGCTTGGCACCTTTACAGACATCGTCCCTTATTTCCTGACAATCGCCCTGTAATGTACTGTTGCTCTCACTTCACAGATTTGGGAGCAAATCTCAAGTTAAGTAATTCAGGGAACCGGTCCAAGGCAAGGCTAATCTTCACACCAGACCTTATATACTCTACCTCAAAGCCCATGCTATTTCCAAGATGTCACTCCAATACATTCCTTTCTCCCGTGGTATTAGAACTGATATTATAAAGTAAAATCAGTAAAAGACATCCAGAACATATTTAAAACATGTATATTAAAAATGAAACAATACTGCTTTCAAAGCACAAGAGATCATGAAGATACTTGTTACGGGCTGAGTTGTATCCCCCCAAAAAGTCCATCTGTTGGAGTTCTAACCCCCAGCACCTCAGAATGTGACTGTATGTGGAGACGGGTCTCTAGAGAGGTAATTAAGGTAAAAAGAGACCATACTGGTGGCCCTAATCCTTCTGAGAAAAGATGAGGACAAAAAGGGAAGAGAGTGCGAACACGGCAAGAAGGGGGCCGACCGCAGGCAGAGGAGACAAGCATCAGAAAAAAACAAACCTGCCAATACCCCGTCTTAGATTTCCGACCCCCAGAATTGTGAGAAAACACACTTCTGTTTCAGCCACCATCTGTGGCACTTTGTTACAGCGGCGGTAGCAGGCTGATACAGTGCTCTTACTCTACAAATACTGAACGCTGTAAAAACCTACAAATGACGTCCCCCGGTTTTAAAGAAAACATGCTCCTTCTAGATTATTCTAAAGCACCAAAAGAAAATATTTTACAAATACATTTTTTTAAGTTTGTTTATTTTTGAGACAGAGAGAGAGAGACCGCAAGTGGGGAAGGGCAGAGAGAGAGGGGGAGAGAGAGAATCACAAGCAGGCTCCACACTGTCAGGGCAGAGCCTGATGCGGGGCTCGAACTCATAAGCCATGAGATCATGACCTCAGCCGAAGTCAGACGCTTAACTGACTGAGCCACCCTGGTACCCCTACAAATACTTTTAAAGAAATATTACATCATTTTAGAAATATACATAAATTTAACCTCCTAGAATCACCATGTTAGTTAAAAAGCACTGCTGGTCCATTCAAAATAAGCATGAATAACCTTACAATCCTAGAACTAGACCCTCTGACACATACCCAACAGAATAACTAAGCACCTGTCAAGGCCCGCAGGCCAGAAGCCCCGTCCCCTGAAGGGAAAAGCCACCTGCCCAGCCAGCTGCCCGCTTCCTGGAGATCAGGTGCATTCATGCAGCCCCACAGCACAAACACTCCTCCCAGCTCATGGCAAAAGAAAAACACAAAAAAACAAAGCCTCACACTAAACTCTGACTGACTGCCAAGCGCCCTCGAACATTTGAGAAATCTTCTAACTTGAAAGGTAAGAAACAAAATAGAGGGAGAGGAGAAATTTTTTATAAAACAAGACAATGCAGGGAAGAGGAAAGATTGCAAATCATATATAATTAATATTTTCAAAGGGAAAATAAAGATATTCATTGGAGAAATAAGAATGTTATTAGAAGAAATATATATAGGGGCACCTGGGTAGCTCAGTCGGTTAAGTGTCCAACTTCAGTTCAGGTCACAATCTCATGGTTCATGAGTTCGAGCCCCGCATCGGGCTCCGTGCTGACAGCTCAGAGCCTGGAGCCTGCTTCGGATTCTTTGCCTCCCTCTCTCTCTGCCCCTCCCCTGCTCACGCTCTGTCCCTCTCTCTCTCAAAAAAATATTTAAAAAAAATTTTTTTTAAGATAAATGAGGAAGAAAAGAGAAAATAATAAAAACTGGTCCAGGGCACCGGGGTCGCTCAGTTGGTTAAGCATCTGACTTCAGCTCAGGTCATGATCCCACAGTTTGTGAATTCAAGCCTCACATCCGGCTCTGCACAGACAGCTCAGAGCCAGGAGCCTGCTTCAGATTCTGTGTCTCCCTCATTCTCTGCCCCTCCCCCACTTGTGCTCTGTGTCTTTCTCAAAAATAAATAAACATTAAAAAAATTAAAAAAAAAAAAAAAACTGGTCCAAGAGGCCCCAAAACCCCATAACAAGACATCTTCCTTTTCAGACAATCCAGTACCAAAGGAATAATAAATTGCTTTAGCATCGAAGGGCACATGTTTCTAGATTTAGAGCATCCATCAAGGGGCGCCTGGGTGACTCAGTGGGTTGAGGATCTGACTTTAGCTCAGGTCATGATCTCATGTTTCGTGAGTTCAAGCCCCACATCAGGGTGGCTGCTATCAGCATGGAGCCTGCTTTGGATCCTCTGTCCCCTCTCTCTCTCTGTCCCTCCCCCACTTGCACACTTTCTCTCTTAAAAATAATAAAATACTTAAAAAAATAAAAATAAAAATAAATGAAGCATCCATCAAAAGCCAAGCACAATGAACTGTTTTTTTAGATTCACACTAAGACACGTAAAGTTTCAGAGCACCAGGAATAAAGGCAAGTCCTAAAGACTTCCAGAAAGACAAAACTGGTTTCTTCCAAAGGACTGAGAAACAGAAGGACATCAAATTTTTCAGAGCAACATTGGAAACTTGAAGACACTGGAGTGATGCCTTCAAAATTCTGAGGAAGAATAATTTCCAACCTTGACTTCTAGCCACAGCCAAATTACCAATCAAGATTTTAAAAAAGATATTATTCTCTCTTTTTTTTTAGTTTATTTTATTTTATTTTATTTTTTTATAATTCTTTTTTTTTTTTCAACGTTTATTTATTTTTGGGACAGAGAGAGACAGAGCATGAACGGGGGAGGGGCAGAGAGAGAGGGAGACACAGAATCGGAAACAGGCTCCAGGCTCTGAGCCATCAGCCCAGAGCCCGACGCGGGGCTCGAACTCCCGGACCGCGAGATCGTGACCTGGCTGAAGTCGGACGCTTAACCGACTGCGCCACCCAGGCGCCCCTAGTTTATTTTTTTAATTTATTTTTGAGAGAGAGAGCAGGGAAGGGGCAGAGAGAGAATCTCAAGCAGGCTCCACACTGTCAGCACAGTCCCCAATGTGGTGCTCAATCTCACAAACCATGAGATCATGACCTAAATAGATACCAAGAATCAGAAGTTTAACTGACTGAGCCCCCCCCCCCCCCCGCCACCCAGGGCCCCTCTAGTATTCTTAATATTGTAGGTCTAAAAGAACTTGCTTCCCATGCCTCATTTCTCAGGAAGCTACAAGTGGTAACCAAGACAAAAAACAGGCAAAGAGAATCCCCGGGACGGTGAAAATTGTACTACAAGAAGTTGGCCACAAAAACAACTGGTCCAAACTGGAACAGAAGGTTAAAGGTATCCAAGAAGAAAATAAGCCTGGTCTGTGCTAAAAGGCAAGTTAACCATCAGTGGGAGAGTTTGAGGCTGGGTTAAGTAGTGAGTGCATGGAAAATCAAGCACACGCACACTAAGATTCACTAAATCTAGATAAAACAGTCTTTTGCAAGGTAAATGTGATCATGGTACACAACCAAGCTGAGCTGTAAATGGTGTTTATGTAATCATTAGAATGCAAATCCTGGTTAACCAAAATTTGTTACCTAACTATCTACAAGATGAAAAGAAAAACACACATACATCATGGGGAGACAGTGCTAAAAAACCCCTATCTTCCATAACAGGAAGTCAAGAGACAAATTCTAAAACTGGAGCAGGTTAAATGTTGGAAATACCAAGAAACTGTAGAAGCAAGGAAAAAGTGGCAGTGGTTCCTGTGGAAACCTGGATTCTACAGGAAAAAAGAATAGGGCTAAGAAGCCCTTTTTTTTTTTTCAATTCTAGGTCCTGTATTACTATTTGACTTCACGAACTATATGCTAGTTTAATGAAAATTACATTTTAGAATCCAGCTTTAAATTTTAAAAATCACGCTTTAGAACAATATTTAATTACACAGGAAAGTATTCACAGTACATTACCAAGGAGGAATCACAATATAGAACATTATGTTCAATTAAAAAAACCAATCCTACATAAGAAAAAAAATAAAAATACACACTGAAAGTATTTTTTTCTGGAATAGTGGCATTATTTTCACTTTCTTACGTAAGTTTTCTGTGTTGTTCAAATTTTCTATAATTTACGTGCATTACTTTCTAATTCAATCAACCCAAGAAAGAGTAAAAGGTTAGTAGAGCCCCACGACCGATGAATTAAATTAATACTGATTCCTGCCCCAATAAGTCACTTAGGCCCCACCATGCAGTTAAAAATAAACTTGTGATTTTGATAAATACTATAAAAACCCTGGGGGACACTCTTATAATCTAGCAAGAAAGCAAAACAATGCCCGGTCCTCACATGTTCTCATTTTTTTCCAAGGGTGCTTCCATTTCATCAGTCTTAAACTTCACACCAAGATTACGAGACTCAGAGAGCTGACTTCCAGCTAGACGACACAGTCGCTTTCTAAGCTTAAAATGTAACCGAAGAGATGGAACGAGGAAACCACTTAAACCTTCCCTTATGTCCAAAACAGAGCTAAAATTCAAAGAGAAAAAAAGGCAACCAACAAAAAAGAGGAAATATTTGTAAGACAACAGCTACGAATGCTGGCTTTGGCCGACACACGCATGCTCGGGCAAGAACAAATCCTCAAATGTTCCTGACATTATAATATCCCAACCTTAATGCAAACACTCATCAAAAGTAGAATGGACAAACAAAGCAGCCTTTCACAGAGTAAAATGAACGATATGCATGAGTGACACAAATCTGACGTTAGAGCGAAAGAAACCAGACCCAGAACATTGCGATTCTAGTTACAGACGTGCCCAAACAGGCAAAACCAACCTAGGTGGTTACATGTCAGACACTGGTTACCCTGTGGGGACAGACTGTGACTATGAGAGGGCAGGAGGGGAGCAGGGTTCTCTTTAATCGGTGCTAGTTACGCCAGTCTGCTGAGTCAGTGAAAACTGAGTTAACTCTCGGGACGTGTACTTTTCTGTATATGTTATACATCAATGCAAACTTCAAATCAAAAAATGATAAGATTCAGATGACCCGCAAGCACATGAAAAGATATTCAACATCACTAATTATTAGGGACAGATGAATCAAAAACCACAAAGTCCCACTTCATACTCACTAGGATGGCCACAATAAAACCCAAAAACCCATACACAGTACCTAAAATCAAGTGTCGGTAGAGGATGTGGAGAAACTGGAACTCTCGCCCATTGCTGATGAGAACGTAAAACAGTAGGGCCCCTGGAGAAACCGGTTTGACACACTGCCAGTAATTTGAACGTGGATTTAGCGCATGACCCAGCAATTCCACTCCCAGGTGTATGTCCAAAGAAACTGAAAGAGGCACTCCAACAAACACTTGTATATATGTGTCCACAGCAGCTCTACTGACAACAGCCGAAGGCAGAAACAACCCAAATAGCTACCTACAGATAAACGAACAATCGAGATGCAGCCTATCCACATACCCAGCAAAGGAGTAAAAGGAATCAAAGTGTGAAAACCACTGAAGTAGACACCTGCTGGAACGCGGGTGACCCCCGAGACCTCAGCTAGACAGGAGAGGCTGGACACAAAAAGCCACATGTTTTATGATTCCATTTATATAAGATGCCTCGAATAGGCAAATCTACAGAGTCAGAATGCAGACTGGTGGTTGTCAGGGACTGAGGGGACGGCTGGGCAGGGGACGGGGGCAGGAAGAAACAGGAAGTGACTGCTTCATGGGTACAGGGCATCCACTTGCGGTGATGAAATCTGGAACCAAATCGTGCTGACAGTCACACATTGTAAATGTACTTAATGTCACCCAAATGTACACTGTAAAATGGTTACCATGGTGTGAATTTTACGTTACATATTTTACCACCATAAAAAAAATGTTTTCGAAAAAAGGGAACATTTAAATGCAGGCCAGGATACAGTAAGCACTCTCCATACATTGCTAATTGGAACATAAACTAAAAACAATCCATTTTGCAAAGTATTTTGGCGATTAATGAGTAATTCATCTTTGTCCCAGTTCATGTCTCCTCCTGAGAGCCCTAAGAAACGAAAAAGCTTTAGATCCAAAAGGGTCCGCTGTAACAGTTATAATAGCAAAACAAGCACGCGCACACACACACACACACACACACACCACCAAAAACAACTAAATGACAAGCCATCAGGGAATAGGTAAGTAAATCAACAAGATAGTTAGAAATTACGGCAAAACTAAAAATGTTTACTAAAGGCATCTATCATAAAATGGGGGAATGTTTATGTTACGAAGCAAATGTGATTAAAAGCAAGGAATACAAATTCTATAAACAAGAACACCTCAAAGAATGTTTACTATGGGTTTGCTGCGGTGACTGTTTTCTTTTCTGCCTTCTGTCCCTTGAACAAAGCAAGCTTTCTCATCTCAGGGCCCTTGGAACAGCTCTGTTGACTCTGAGTACTCTTCTTCCTCACCTCACATGACTGTCTCCTCATCTTTCAGGTCACCTCAAACTTCACCCCTTCCCTACCTACTCGGATCACATCAGGCCTCAGCGCATCCCCTGCCCCGCCCCTTTCCCACCCCACGTTTTATCTTCTTTGCACCCATCTGAGAATAACTGACTTACTGGTTCATGTTTCTCCTCCATCCCCTACTAGGACGTACGCCCCCTGGGGACAGAGGCTTTTACCTTGTCTAGACACATATCCCCACCAGATAACCGTACCTGCCAGCAAAAATGAGTATTTGTGAAGCTAATCAACGAATACCAGTTGACTGATTAAGGTGTTCCGTCTACTTTCCCACAGTTTGTCAATTTTCTATAATAAACACATATAATTTTTGTTTTTAATCCTGTTTTTAAATATAAAACTATTTCAATGGGTAAATAATTACTTACCAAACCAAAGAAAATATAGAACTTTGTTGGATTCTCCCTAAGGACAAGCCAGAGATCTGGTTTTCAATCTTAACAACAAAAATAACTAGTTATAAATCCTTCCTAATAGAGGATAATGCTCTAGTACGCTTTACAGTCTATCTTTTCTATTTTCAGAAGCTCAGAGACGTGTCCCAAATTTCTAGTTCCACCACTCATGCCCTTCCCCGAACACACACATCATTTGAGTGGTATTTTAAAAGAGTCGCATGTGAGGCATGAAAATTATTTCAAAACTCACTGGAAACAGTATGCAAAAATATGAAATAATGTTGAGAAACAAACAAACTTCATTTTACTCTTATAAGTGAATTTAAAAAAAAAAAAAAAACAGCCTAACTACATTTACTCTTCTGATCTGTAACTGAAATGCAGTTTCACAAGAATATAACTATATTTAGTATCTATAATTATATTTATGTTGCATCCATATATAAAAACTTGAAAAAAATTTCCTTTTCTGAAGAGTTGGTTGAGATATTTGAGAATCAAGTATGATGGGACACCTGGGTGGCCCAGTGGGTTAAGCAACCAACTCTCGATTTCAGCTCAGGTCATAACCTCCCAGTTGTGAGATCTAGCCCCGCTTAAGAATCTCTCTCTTGGGGCACCTGTGTGGCTCAGTTGGTTGAGCGTCCGACTTCAGCTCAGGTCGTGATCTTGCGGTCTGGGAGTTTGAGCCCCGCGTCGGGCTCTGTGCTGACAGCTCAGAGCCCGGGGCCTGCTTCGGAGTCTGTGTCTCCCTCTCTCTCCGCCCCTCCCCCACTCATGCTCTGTCTCTGTCAAAAATAAACATTAAAAAAAAACAAATCTCTCTCTCTCCCTCTGCCCCTCTCCCCCATTTGCGCGCGTGCGCACACACGTTCTAAAATTAAAAAAAAAAAAAAAAGCACTACCATTTTGTAGAGGACAATGCCAGATTCCAATAAAATACAAGCATTCAAAATTTACTGTTATTATGTTTCCACTAGTGATTGGAAAACTACCCATCCACTAAATCAAGGTTTGAAGATGTCCAGCTTAAGCGCTGAAAATCTACTGAGCTCGGGCCAAGAACGCAACCCTGAACATCAAGACAAAACATAACAAAACGGTCATTTCCACTCATCGTTCTGTAGTTACCAGTCTACTAACCAACGTGCCAGCAATTTTAAATGCAGATTTAAGTTCTAGTCACAACGATACAACCAAACTACATACACAAACGTACCTCCAAACTCTTGTACCTCACCCTTCCGGGCCCAGATACACCAAAGACCTTCTAGGTGACGTCCCTAGGTAGCACACGCAGACTTCCTAGCTTATGACTGACAGCTTGAAGCCCAAGCCTAGACACTGGGGTTATTCAGATCCTGGCTTAGGATGCAGACGCGTTATCTGGTATGTAAAAGAAGAGCATACACAAGAGCACACGAAAGGTACTCACCGCAGGTTCTCATTTCTGTAGTATTCAAGAAGTGTTCCCTCGTGACCGAAAGAATCTCAAGACAGCAGTACTAAGTCACAGGGTGGCAATCAAGTTAGTCTCTTCTGTAAAGTCTTGACACAACTGGAACCATCAGAACCGGTAAGATACCTGCCCCCCGGATGCAACCCAAACCCACTAGGCAAGCTCAGGATTCGTGCGGTCAAGTAAATTCTACGCCAATGCTTCTAAAAGCTATTCGAATTGAAAATTCCAACACAAAATATGAATAAATCTCGCTCACGCTGCCATCCAAACAATAGGAAGGCACTTGTGTCTCTGCCGTTGCCAAAATAACACGCAGCTAATTTTTCGTGTTCTCCCACCACCAGCTCATGATTAAACGCTGAGCAAGAAAAGAAGACAGAAGCAACATTTTTAATTTGCTCAATACTAGCTGTCAACTCCTCTTCCAAGGAAGCTCCCCTAAAGAGAAAGGTTATCAGTTAGAAGCATTACCAGCCAGCAGAACTAAGTGAATGTAACCGAGTGAGCGGGCATACACTCATCCTCGAGGCAAAGGAGCACGACCCGACCCAAGGAACCAGAATGCAGACTGCAGCTACAACCAATGTGCACCTAATCCCCAAACGGACTGTTCAGCAGCTGCTGCCCCTGCAAAGCTGCCTCCAGCCTCCTCCAAACATCCCCCTGGAGGAAAATGACAACGTCCTAACATTCAACTTTCCGCTAACTGGGGAAAAGAAAGGGCTAACCAAGGGCCAATATCCCTAAAAACTACCACCACCAGCAGCTCTTTGCATGAAGGGCTTACTTACCCATCTCCCTTGAAAAGAATGGCCATCCGGATACCACACTGGCCACGGGGATTGCTTTTAATCAACCAGGTGCCGGTCTGATATTCCCCTCTCCTTCTCTCTCTCCTTCTCTCTCTCCTTCCCAGAGAGTAGCGCACGGAACTAAGTGGCAATAATCGCCTCTGTGCCTACTGTCACTCCTGCTTCATCACTCACTAGAGAGGAGGTCACGGACCCTACAAAGTGCTCAGGGCTCCCCCCATCCATCCATCCATCCAGTCCACCACTATTCCCGACAGCCTGCTAGATGTCAAGCACTATGCTGCCTTGTTTTCCTCTGAGTCACTGATGAATCTTCAGGGATTTCAGAAGCAAAACTCAACTGGGGATTTTCATAATCTGCTTACGACGCTGGAACGAACGAGACTGCTGTCTCTGAGCCTTGGGCTTTCTAACTACCTTTATGCGGACGACTACCAGGAAGCCCTTCAAGCAAAACAAGACAACCCACAGGATGCTGCCACAGTAGGAAGGCAAAAGGCTAGGAAGCCCCAGCACCCCTACGATGGGTACCCTGAACTGCAGAGACGGCCAACCCACATCGATTCATCTCCCAAAACGGCATTTGCCAACTTTTGAGGCCAGTGACGAACACGCCGTGCAGACTTCAACCCAGCACTGCACACGCACAGCTGCGTGGAACGGCATCTGCCGCTGCCACGTGCCACGCATTCCGACACGGTCTACTCTTCCAGTTGTGATAAACACGGTTAAAAACTCGGTTTGAGGACCACCACCCGAAAACACTCCCTAGCCTTATTGCGGGGACAGAGGAAGGGAGAACTACTGGAGAGAAACCCGTCAGGACCCGGAGATGAAGGGGAGTCCCCGCTCCCCAGGCAGGTGAGGGAGCAGCACCAAGGGGAAGGGGGCCTCCTGGCCCGGGCATCCCAGTGTGAACTCGGGATGAACGGGTGGTCCGGAGAAAGATTTCTAAGACATCGGGTCAACGTGTCTAGCAAACAGAATACAGACACCGAAAACATCTGGGACGATTAAACGTACTGGGTCGAACCACATCAAACCGCCGCTTTCGAAATGGTCTCTTTAGGAACATCTTCCATTTCTAACCGCTCCGTAGGTCACCTGGGCCACTTCTGATGAGAACCCTGGGGAGGGCCAGCAGCTGCCGTGGACAAGAGCCACACAGCGGCCCACCTGCGGGTGTCAGGGCGCCGGGGGGTGTCCGCGCTGCGGGCGGGGCCTCTCCTGGGGTCTCCATGGGGTCCCCCTTGGGGTGTCCGCGGGGGTCCCCACGGGGTCTGGGCGCCCAGCCGCCGCAGAGTGTGGGCCACGGGCCGTTTCACGACGGCCCCTGCGGCACCGCTCAGCTCGGTCGGCCCGGGGCGGGTGCTCGGGCGGGGGTCGCTCGCCGGCGGCACGAGGGACTGGACGAGCAGGAACTGGACGACGTGGCGGCTGGGGGCTGCTGGCCTCCAGGGGTCGGCACCGCCCAGCGGCAGACAGGCCGGCCCTTTTCCAGCCGCGTTCAGGCGACAGGTCTTTGTTCCGGACACGGTCCTCGGTCTTCCGACCGCGCACGCCCTGCAAGGTGCATCCTGACCCCGACTCACCGCGCCAGGGCCGGGCCTCCTCGGCCCTCCAGGGTGGGATGCGCCTCAGCCCCGAGAAGGATGCTCCTCGGCCCCGGGAATGGACGTCCTCCTCATTGCCGGCTGGGGGCATGCTCCTCGGCGCCGAGAAAGGAGACGCTCCTCAGTGCCGGTCGCGGGGGGGGGGGGGGGGGGGGGGGGGGGGGGGGAATACGCCTCAGCCCCGAGAACGTCAGGCTCGGAGCCGCCCTCTCGGCCAGGGCTGCCGCCCTCCCGGCATGCAGTGCGGCCGACGGCACCCACACTTCCGGCCGGCGGCCCCCGCCCTCCAGACGCAGCACGTGCCGGGGCGGGGCCTAGCCGTGCCACACACGCGGGGACGCGGGGACAGGCGCCGCGCTCCTCACGCGCCGCTGACGTCGAGGCCACGGTGCACCGCGCCCCCCGACCGCGTCCCCGCCCCGCGCCAGTCCCCCAGCCACGAGAGAAGTCCCAGGCCCCGATTAGGGGGCACGCTACTTTCCGGCGCCGCGAGGCCCACCCGGTCCGCTCGTGTTTCCGCCCACGGGACCCGGGCTGGGGCCCAACCCGCCCCGCGCAGTCCTCAGAAAGTGGGTGCGGGCCCTGACGGTGGACATGGCCCTCGCCAGTCTGGGGAAATGCACTTGTGTGCAGAGTCTTGTGCTGGGAAACGAGACACCCGCCCGGGATTCGGTCTTCGCCAGAAAATCCCTGCCCCGGTCCCGGTTCAACTTGGCCCGAATCTTCCGACGCGGGACAGGGAGAGCGGGCCGCGTGACACCAAATTCCAGAACACCTGCGCCACCCTTCACGGCCCGCGGTGTTGCCTCGCCGCCGCCGAAGCCACTGCCGTAGGGACGCTTCCGCACACGAGCCCCCTCACCCCCGGTCCACCTGTAACCTGCTCGTGTGCCGGCAGCCCTCCCGACCTACCGCCGTCCCACGCACGCAGTGTGGCCTCGAGAACGGCCGGCCACGGGGGAACCCCGCTACTGTGCGCGCTCACGAGCGGAATGGAAACGAGCCAACCCCCCCCCTACCCGGAACAGAGGCCGGGCGCTGCCAACGGGCCGGGGCGGCGGAACCGGGGACGGGTCCCACACGTCCAGCTGGGAGCCAAACTCCAGGGCGTCTCCCGCACAGCACGGTGACCACAGCTCACCATATACCGTGCACTGCAACGCTGGTCAGACACTGCATCTCAAAAATGTTCTCCCCACAAAGAAAAAGGTAATTATGTGAGGACACGGGGGGTTACCCAACCTTACTGTGGTCATCGCTTCCCAACATACATGGATCCCAACATCAAGGATTCACACTACACACTTTAAACTTACCTATGTTATATGTGAACAAAACCTCAATAAAGCTGGGGAAAGAGGTGGATATGTAAGGTAATAAATAAACCTACCTCTTTTTTTGTTTAAAAAAATTTTTTAATGTTTATCTTGGGGGGGGAGGGGGCAGAGAGAGAGGGAGACACAGAATCCGAACAGGCTCCAGGCTCTGAGCTGTCAGCCCAGAGCCTGATGTGGGTGGGGCTGGAGCCCACGAACTTCAAGATCGTGACCTGAGCTGAAGTCGGACACTTAACGGACTGAGCCACCCAGGTGCCCCCCTTTTTTTTTGAGAGAGAGAGAGCACGTGCACCCACCCGTGCAAGCAGAAGACCAGAGGGAGAGGGAGAGAGAATCCGAAGCAGGCTCCAGTGGGGAGCCCAACTCAGTGCTCAAGCCCACAAACAGTGAGATCATCACTCGAGCCGAAATCAAGAGTTGGGTGCCCAAATGACTGAGCCACCCAGGCACTCATCTTAAACCTACCTTTTTTTGTTTTTTAATGTTTATTTATTTTGAGAGAAGGAGAGTGACAGAGAATCTCAAGCAGGCTCCGAGCTGGACAGCACAGGTGGATGCAGGGCTCAAACCTGCGAACAGCGATATCATGATCTGAGCCAAAATCAAGAATCCAAAGCTCAACAGACTGAGCCACCCAGGCGCCCCCCCCCCCAACCCTACCTCTTAACGACTGAGGTTATTTTACACGTACATCGCGAGGACCCTGTCATTCACCCACCACACCCCTCAATGGTTTTTATCAAATTAAATATTTTGAATTCAAACTTCTAGGGGCCACATGCGCCTCTAACAACTGAACACATCCCACCCAGGCACGCTCTTTGGCCCACAGCTTCAGCTTCACCTAAGCTCTCCGTGGCGTGCCTGTTCTCCCTTGCAAAGCTCTACTCCCACAGCTGGGGTGACAGGAGCATTGGCTACGGAAGGGAGGGACCATCAGGACCCACTTACGCTCACACACACTCTCTCCTGGGAGCCTTCTCCTCAAATCACGGACTTCAAAAGCAGCTAAAAATCTGTTTCTACCCCCAACATGAAACATTCTATGTACTCTCACGTTAGATGTGCAGAGAGGGTGTTTTTAACGTGTCAACTCTTTAAGTCTTATTAAGACCATGCAACGATATGGCAAAGTGTTCAGGATGCTGTGTTAAATGAAAGCTACCAAAGGTTATGCAACTACAGTGTCAGGATTTATAGGTAACTTCCTTCGCTTTCCTGTAGTCCACATTTTTGTTGACAGTGCTTTTAATTTTAAATTGGAGGTGACGGATAGGTTCACTAGCTTGACTGCTGTGGTGATGGTTTCACGGGTACGTGCATGTCAAAACTTATCAGACCGCACGCTGAATATGTGACGCTGATTGTATACGAAGAGTACATCAATGAAGCTGTTAAAACGTCTCCGTGGTATGCAGTGTTTGAGAAACCATGGCAGAATGACATAAACATGTAACTACAGGACAGGCTGGAAGGTGGGGGATCAGACAGGAATCTCCTCCATAAAGTCACTCAGAGAGTGAATTTCAAAACGAAGAAATGACAATCACGAGAAAAAAAGAAACACACTTCTAAAGAGAACTCCTCACACACACCCAGTGCGCAGAAGCCTTCTTTACTTGAAGCAAAAAAGAATTCGCAAGTTAAGGGCTTAGGAGAAGAACTTTAGTATTGCAGAAACGATTCTGAATTAGACAAAATCCAGAAGAAAGGCAGCAAAGAACTTTGAAGACACTAGAGTTCTTCCCGTGGATTTGAGAAGCCTCAGAAAAAATAGGCTCAGAGAAACGGACAAGATAAAACAAAGAGATGGGGTTTTTTTTTGTTTGCTTAGGGATTTATGCTCTTTGTGCCTCGCTTTTATAGGTCACCCTGTTTTTTGTATTTTATCTATAATTTAGTAAATTAGTCCTTTCCATTTGTTTCCTAAAATATTTTCCCAATCTTTTTACTTTGATAAATATTAGTAAAATACTTCCCCAAGGGCTCTCAGATTAGACGGTAACCCTTTTGGGTTGGTTAGCTATTCTAAAAAAAAAACACCTGTATTACCTTAGAGACTGAGAAAAGAAGAAAGTAAGTCACTAACAAGTCTTTTTATCAGCAAATCCATAATTTCACCTATAAATGAGGTGAAAAAAATCACCTAAAGCTAATCCAAAGTAAAATGACTCTCTCGTTAACAAGTATCTTGGAAAATATAGAGATTTTAAATGTTAAAAGCTTCGTAAGGTAGTGGAGGTGAAGCGATCTGTCCCAGAAAACGAAAGGGCGTTCTGTTTCCCACATCTGGACTCTAACCACAAGGAGCTGAAGAAGCCCAGATGAAGGTCCCCTGAAGGGGACACAGCCCGGGTCCTGGTACTAGTGACACCTGTCGCAGGGTCGATTCTCCCCAGCTCACACCCTTACATGGCGTGGACATCACCGTTATCCCTGTATCCCCAAATAAGTGGGAAAGCTAAGGAGAAAGTGCGCCTGACCTGGTGGGATGCGAGGTGGCCTCTCCCCTCGTCTGACACTGGACGGTGGCAGGCTGTGGTCAACGATGTGCATGTGGAACACCCAGGACCCCCACTCTCCTACCTGACCCACCCCTGAAAGCAGAGTGGACAAGAGCCTAGCAACAGTCCTAACTGAAAAATGCATCTTCATCCCAACAGTCAAAAGACATGAAATCCCTAGTTAGGAGATGAATATTATAGTTTCAAATACTAAGGTACAAGCAACCACTTAAAAGCAATACATGATACTAAATAATTGTACATTATTTCTAAATAATTCTCACCTCCAATTCTAGTTTTTCTGACTTACCCAACACAACATTTGGTAGACGGAAGTGATTTTCTTTTTAATAGCTCAGAGTCTAATAAGAAATGACCTGCTGTCTTACCAAGTTTCTTTGACATTTTCTAGAATCGAGTTGAGCCTCACCTTCTCTTATTACCATAAAGGAAGGGGTTGCTGCAAGCCTCCTTCCTCAACAAGCTCTATAATCCTGTAAATTCAACAGATTCCTAAAGTATTAATCAACTTTTTCCATCACAGCTCTTCACCTTTGAGACACATTTCCCATCTTTTTTATATGTAACTGAATTTTGCTACCTTCCCCTCAGCTGGGGATCATCTTGGGTGTGTGCTTCCAGTGCTCCTCCTCGGACTCGGGAGAGTGTCCCTGCCCGCCACCCACTGGGGCTCCTCCCGGTGCCCCACCCGCACTGGAGAACAGGGACATGACCCAAGCGGGGCTGTCGCCACTCTAAATCCAAGATGTTTCCACCTGAAGGCTACAGAAAACATTCCCTGACTTCCATCTACGAAAGCCGGACGAGCGGGGATGTGCAGAAACCACGTGAAGCCACGCAGAGGGACACGGGGGGGACTCTGGGCCTCCAGACCGCAGCTCTGCCCGCCTCCCCGGGCCCCACGGCCGCTCGGGTCCTGGACGCCACACACTTCTGGAGTGGACGTGAACTTCCTTCACCTCCTCTCCCGCAGGGACACAGCCAGCTGAAGTGCAAACGGGGTGCGGCCCCGCCGCCTCGGGAACACCGGGTGACTTCCAGACTGGTCTCGGCTGTGTCATTAACCTCTCGTGTCTTCCGCTGGGCCCTCATGCCAATAAGGGCCCCAGTAGGCTTACGAAGGCCCGGGCAGTGACAAAACTGAACCGCCAAGCATGCCGACGGTTCAAGTTGCCGCGCGTCCGCTGAAGGACCGGTGCCACGTGCAAGCAAGGAGCAGTGTCTGCCGGCTGGGGCCACGCTGCAGGGGGACGCTCACGCGAGGGACAGCCCAGTAGGAACCCCCGCACTCAGCCATGGGGGGCGGGGGGGGACAGGTAACACTGCTCTCACTGGAAGAAAATAACGGCATCGAAAGCTTACAACATGAGGGCAGAAGATATTTGTGTTAATGTTACAAGCCTTATATTGACATTTTTTTGGAATTTAGCCCTTTACGTTATTTTCTCAGTTAAAACTCTAAGAAAACACTGTCGTTGTGATACCTATTCTTCAGCAAGTATAACTTCATAGGAACATACCACACACATTGATCTGGACACGTGAGATTTAGGGTGCTGAGTAGATACTCAGCTGTCAGCTTATCATCTAGAGCTCATGAGAGAGAGCGGGCCAGAAATTGAAGGGTGGGAGTCAGCAGCACGCAGGGGTGAAGCCCAGGGGCTACGAACACCGGGGAGGACCGAAGTCTGAGGGGGACAAGAGAAGGGAGCGCAGGGGAGGACCAAGAGATGAAGCCAATGGTGGGGGGGTGGGGGGGGGGGGAGCCAGAGCCGCAAGTCCCCACATCACAGAGGCTCCAGGCCAGGACGGCCCACCGCACCGGGGGCTGGGACAAGGCCAGGGGCGACCAGGAATCCCTTCCCGCCTCCTCCTCCCTTCGGAGAAGACATTCTACCAGCACATAACCGCTCGGAATCCTAGAACGACCGTTTCGAGAAAAGCCAGCGTGCCTCCAGAGTTAACGATCTGCCAGCTAAAGAAGCATCAGTGACTCGGGCTCCATCAGAGGAGGTGCCCCTGGACAGGTGGCTCCCGAATGGGACTCCGGAGGCCACCGCTGAGCATGCAGAGCCCACTGGCTGGGGGAAGGACAGGGCCAGCTCCCAAGGGAAGGGCGCTGGAAACACTCACCACTTTGTCCCACACCATCCAACTTACCAAATCAATTCAGGGTGTTGGAAGCAGAACAAGACAGTGGCTTCCTGCATCCACGGCTCGGCATTAATGAAAGCCCACCTGGGCGGCCAATGCATCACCACGGAACTTAAAGGAAGCCGAAGGAGAGGCTGGTGGGCAGGCCCCCCTTCTCCCAAACCCAATCCCCGCATCATTAGCCTCTAGATGTGATTCAGGATAAAGCCCAGCGCAGCCGTGAGTCAATTCTTCTAGATTGAAAGGTCAACATCAAAACATTGTCCGCTGCTCCAGCTACAGTGAAGTGGACACTCTGTACCTTCCCAGGCTGGCAGGAAGACTGCTACAACGCTTCTGGAGAGCATTTGCATTACGATTCAGGAGCTTTTAGAACTGTTTCTATTTATTTGGAGATCTAATGCTATTTCTGGAAATCTATCTTAAGGAATTAGTCTGCAATAAGGAGGAAAAAACCCTTTGGGTTCCTGAAAGCATCATTCATTATACAAAATCACCTTCAACCATGTAAGTAGCCATTTACAAGGAAATAGGTAAATTACAGTGAAATATGCAACTAATAAAATTGAGTTTTTTTAAAGCATAGAAAATGCAAAACATCAAGTGAACAAAAATGCACAAAGTATAATCAAACATGTACGTAAATGTACAAAAATAAAAGGAGGACATTTTGGGGGTCCCTGAGTGGCTCAGTCAGTTAAACGTCTGACTTCGGCACAGGTCATGATCTCACGGTCCGTGAGTTCGAGCCTCGAGTCCGGCTCTTTGCTGACAGCTCGAAGTCTAGAGCCTACTTGGGATCCTGTGTCTCCCTCTCTCTCTGCCCCTTCCCAGCTCACGGTCTCTTTCTCTCTCAAAAATAAACATTTAAAAAAAAAAAAGGAAAAAAAATTTTTTTAAGATGGTGCAACTGTGAACAGAAATGGAAGCAAACAGTAGGCTAACTCTGGTTGATCAGGACGGGAGCATACCAATTGGGGAGGATAGGGGGCAAGGGGGTCTCGGGCAGAAAATTTGCTGGAATATTCGGTGGGCTGAGGGAGGCAGTCAGAGGGAAAAATAAGTTCTTTAGCTAAAGAATGGGAACAGAGACACCGTGTCCAGCAGAAAAGAAGTGGAACCTCACATCAACTGAAAGCTGGGGTGACACCTGGCTTCACTCTGGCCCCACTGCCCGTTATTAGACTGCCAGTCCCCAAATCACCTCCAGCTTATCCGCGAAAAAGAAAAGCATGAATTCAGAAGATACTAAGTAGGTGCTCCAGTGCCGACTGGCTTAAGACTCCGGACGGCATCACATCAGAATTCTCTAGTAACCACGTACCTCCCGGTTATGTTCATTCTACACTGTTGGAAAATAACCTGCATTCTCTGTACATGCTCCCAGAAGGAACAGCACGGAAGATGGGCCAGAAACAAACTGGGAAAGGGAACTCGATCTTCTTTATGTGATTAGCTGTAACATTTATAATTTCATGTACAATTAGCCATAATATGAAATAATACAAACTGCATCCTTTAAAAATACTTAGGAAAAAACACCTAAAACTTATGACATTTATGATTGGTGGTCAAACTAAACTCATTAAGTGTCCAAAATACCACTAAGGTACATTAAATTTACTTGAAAAAGCTACAGAGGTAATTTTATGAAGACCACTAACCAGAAAAGAAACTGATGCCAAGAGAGGGCGCCGTCCAGTGGCAGCTGGGCGCCGGCTGTGGAAGCTGGGGCCCGAACCCCCGCTGCCAGCAGCACTGTGTTTGTTCTCTACACCTCTGTCCCCATTTGGAACACAGCGAGGGGACTCATCCTTTAGGGATGCCACAAAGATTAGACAAGTCGGTTTATCGAAAACACTTGGAAGCCGGCCTGGCCTAGGTCACAGAGTAGACACACGAAGCTGTCCCTCAGTCCTGGAGGAGGACAGAGCCAGTGGCCGGAACAGCGCTGTGAATGCACGTGAGGCCCCCAAACTGCACGCTGAGGACAGTTAGGACAGTACGTTTTACCATGTGTATACTGTGCCTCAATTTTTTAGAAAAAGGCTTTGCTATTAGAATTTTAATTTCTCCTGGAGAAAAAAAAAAACACTATCAGATTCTACATGAGACTCTATGCAAATCTAGGATTCCTATAAAAATAATCTTTATCAATCAAGGGATTCTGATATCAACTTCTGGGTCATATTTCTAAAATATAAATTTCTAAACAATGTATTGTGCTCCGACAAAGCTCTAATGTCTGAATTATTTCACTTGAATTTTCCAGCAAAAATGTATTCATTTTTGAGTAAATGATAACAAGACCAAAATACAAATACAACACAAAGCAAAACCAGAAACCCTTTCTTTGAACACAAGCATTTTGGTGTAGCTTCTACACAGGGGCAGAAAGACCTCACAGGCCTTAAAGGGAGCTCATTATAAAAAGCAACAAAAACCATCTTTAAACGTGTGTTTTAAAATAAAACCTTGCAAAATAGCCCCAAAGCACATCTCTCCGATTACGAAATGAGCACGCGGTGCAAAGGGACGGAGAATACCAATTTACTACACCCTATACTGACTGACAATGCTTGTTGCATAGCAACGAGATCCTGCGGTCTGAAAGCAGACAGAACCCCTTTTCTTGACTCGCCGAGCCACACTTAACCCCATCGAGGCTGAGAAAGGATGCAAAGACCGTTTTACAGACACCACTACCAACACCCGCGGTCTGAGGATGCAAATTCTAGAACTAGAGAATCCCAAACCCAAATCCCAGCCCCTGTGCACCGTGAAAGAGACTGACGTCTCCTCGCTCTCAGGGCTTCCCTGCTAGAAACAACTGCTACTCATGGTGGACGCCTTTCTTCTAAAAGCATCACCTGCGAGAGTTGGTTTTTTTAAAACTCCAAGGTAATAACATACCCACGCACCTTTTGTTGCATAATTTAAAAGAAGTAATTTGATACTTTCAGTTTAGTTTCTAAAAATTGTAATTTATAAGCAAGGGCTACAATTTCCTAACAGTTTTCTCCTACTTAAAATTTATTGGAACTATTTTTATGTTATTACCTATATGGGTAACTAGTAACATCTCATAAAACTTTTTTTTTTAACAGAATTCAGTTTCGTCTAAAGAAAACCAAAAGCTTGCAGCTATTCTGGCCCTGGTCTGAAATCCTTTCATTGTGCTGGGATTTCCCCATTTCTCTTGAGAAATGACTGCCAAGCCCCACCAAAGACACCCGACTAAATACAGATAAACTCACAACCGTGTTCCCCAACTTTTCGAAGAGAAGGCCCTTTAAACTCATGAAGCGTAGGGGCACCTGAGTGGCTCAGTCGGTTGAGCGACCGACTTCGGCTCAGGTCATGATCTCGCGGTTCGTGCGTTCGAGCCCGTGTCGGGCTCTGTGCTGACAGCTCAGAGCCTGGGGCCTGCTTCGGATTCTGTGTTCCCCCCGCCCCGCTGTCTCTGCCCCTAACCCACTCACATTCTGTCTCTGTCTCTCTCAAAAATTATAAATAAACATTAAAAAAAATTTAAATTCATGAAGTATATTTTTAATGTACATTGACAGAGAAAATGTGATTTAAAAGCAGTCTGAATTTCCTATCTTTTAAATTAATCTGTGTAATGTAACAGCACGTACACACACGTGCCATCTACCGCACGTGAACACGGCATCTCAGATGACAAAGCTCGGTGCACACAGGTGCACACGGACTCCTCAAGACAAGCCTATGGCTGCCCCCGGAGCCCACAGATTGGAAGTCATTCATCTACGAGAAAAGCTGGAATCACTCTGAAGACCTGGGGCAAAGCACATCCAGGTTGGAACTGAGACGGCGCCGGGTCCAGGAGGATCCAGCGCTCGCCGGCCGGGCACTCCCGGGCCAGGGCACCGCCGAGGTGAATTCCTCCCCCAAAGGGCAGCTGTGCCCACACAGCACGTCGTTTCACTTTGTCGTTCAAAGACTCACAACGCCCAGCCAAGTGCGCCACACGGCCCATCGCCTCCTTCCTGCGCAAACTCCTAGCTGAAGGCAGACACCGCCCTGGATGCGATCTTAGGGAGGGAAAATTGAATCTGAGAAGCAGCACCGGAAGGTGACAGAATTAGAGGCCACACAGAATGCTAGAGCCGGGGTCTTTGGAATCACACGGGACTCTGATTTGAACCTCAGCTGTCATTCGCCAACCACACGACTAAGCCTCAGTTTCCTCCACCGTAAGTGAGGACACCAACCTCATGGCTCATCCTAATCCATCACATAAAGTGACTCACGGGAAGCACTTAGCAAGTCTCCTGGCCTGTCCCTGAAAGTGCAACAAAGAGTAGCTATGACAACCACAGATGTACTCATTCTACGTAAGCAGAGAACATTAAAAGTTGTCCTATGTAACTGGCTGGCCCATTTGGTTTGTACCCAGTGTAGGCAAAGGTTAGCCTCGGAAACACTGTGATCTCTGGGACTCGTGCCCCGTGCCCGACGTGTATCGGGATCAATGAGGACAATTCAGCAAGTCTTTGGGACACAAAAGTTAATCATGAAAATATCTTTAAAAAACAATGAACTGGGGCACCTGGGTGGCTCAGTCGGTTAAGCACCCGACTCTTGATTTCAGCTCAGGTCACGATCTCACGGTTTCGTAGGTTCGAGCCCCACGTCGGGCTCTGCGCTGACAGTGCAGAGCCTATTTGGGATTCTCTCTCTCTCTCTCTCTCTCTCTCTGCCCCTCCCCTGTTCATTTTCTCTCTCTCAAAATAAATAAACTTTAAAAAAAAAACCACTAAGTTTATTTTAAATACTTACATGCAACTAACAATGAGGTATAACAATTTCTTTGAATGGGTTTTATTTTGTCACATTAAAATTCGAAAGCTTATTTTTTTCATCTTCATATAGTTTCTAACTTACAAATGGGAATGTATGAAAGGACTTTCAGGATAGATTTTCTTTTTTAAAACACTATTTACAAATTGTGCTTGTGTTACCAAGCTAAATAACCAAATAGATGAGTCTTTTGCAATAAAAGTAGGGAACAGCAAGAATATCACCTTTTTTTCTCACTTAAACACAAAACATTTAAATGTTTTAAATGTCAAACTTTTGAGGCGCCTGGGTGGCTCAGTTTGGTAAGCGTCCGACTTCAGCTCAAGTCATGATCTCACAGTCTGCGAGTTCGAGCCACGCGTCGGGCTCTGTGCTGACAGCTCGGAGCCTGGAGCCTGCTTCGGACTCTGTATCTCCCTCTCTCTCTGCCCCTCCCCTGCTCGCACTCTGTCTCCAATCTCTCAAAAATAAACATTAAAAAATTTAATAAACGTCAAACTTTTTTTTTTAACTTTTAAAAATTGTACAGTAGCTCCTGACATTACCAGATTCAGAGCGGTGGTTCACAACTGGGTTGACTTTTCTCCCGTTCAAAATCTGACACTGGACACATTTTTGCTTGTCACTACAGGGCAGGGGGGTGAGGGTAGGGTGGGGCGAACTACTGGCATCTAGTGGCAGCCACCAGGGGCAAGGCTGGGCATCCTACAATGCCCAGGGTAGCCCCCACGAGACAGAATCATCTGACCCCAAACATCAATACAGCCGAGGATGAGGAACCCCGATTTAGAGGTTGGGATCTATCCTGAAGGAAAACTTGCTTTCTTACTAAACTTTCTTTCAACACGACTAGAAATACCCAGGATTTCCAAGCATCGTTTGTTGAAAAGATGATCCTTTCCCCATCGACTGGTCTTGGCGCCCTTGTCAAAAGTCCCGTGACCACAAATGTGCAAGTTTAACGTCCAGGGTCTCTATTTGGATCCACTGGTCTATGGGGCCAGTCTGTGCCAGGACCACACTGTTTTGATTACCGCAGCTCTGTAGTAAGTTCTGAAATCAGTTAAGTGAGAGTCTCCCAACTTTGTTCTTTTTCGAGATGGCTTTTGACTATGCCGGGTCCCATGGGATACCATCTAAATTTCAGGATGGGTTTTTCTATTTCTGCAAAAATATGCCGGATTTTGACAGAGATTATATTGAATCTGTAGTAGATCACTGTGGGTAGTACTGTCATCTTAACGTTAAGTCTTTAATCCAGGGACAGAGCTCTGTTCAAGTTAATTAGGTCTTTGATTTCTTTCGGCAATATTTTATAATTTTCAGTAGACAAGTCCCTTCCTTGCTTAAATTTATTCCTAGGTATTTTATTATTTTAGACACTACAGTAAATGGAACTGCTTTCTTATTTTCCTTTTTGGATTGTTCACTGCTGGTGTAAGGAAACACAACTGATTTTTGTGTGCTGATCTTACACCCACAACTTTGCTGAACTTGTTCATGAGTTCTAGTGGCCTTACAGGTGTCCTGCCTGTGTTTATATGTAACGTGTGTGTGTGCACGTCCGCCTCTGTATCTGTCACCTGGGGCCGTGAGCTGATCAAAGGGAGAGATGGATGAGGCCAACGCTGCGGTCCACACCCAAATGGGAAACTCAGACGAGAGATGACGTCGACATCCTAACCCCCAGTACCCCAGAACATGACCTTCCTTGAAAACAGGGTCATTACAGATGAATTAGTTGTGATGAGGTCACACTGGGGTAGGCTGGACCCTTAATCCAATATGACTGGTCTCCTTAAAAGAGGAAACCACCACATAAAAACAGAGACACACGGGGAAAAGACAGCCATATGATCAGAGAAGCAGAAATTGGGAGTGATGCATTTCTAGAAGCCAAGGATTGCCAAGGATTGCCAAGGATTGCCAGCAAACACCACAAGCTGGACGAGGGAAGGAAGGAAGGAAGGAAGGAAGGAAGGAAGGAAGGAAGGAAGGAAGGAAGGAAGGAAGGAAGGAAGGAATTCTGCCTCAAGACTGTAACACAAAACCCTGAGTTTCCAGCCTGCCTTACAAAGCTCAGACTTATCAACCCCCAATACCATGAGTCAATTCCAATCATCCATCAATAAAGGAAAAGAGGGGATCTGGAGATCATAAGAAAAAACTGCCTACTTCATAAATGTGGCCCACGATCTATACCAAAACCTGACTGCATCAGTTTCTGGGGCTCCTGGGTAGATCAGTTGGGTGAGCATCCAACTCTTGATTATGGTTCAGGTCATAATCCCAGGGTCATGGGTTCGAGCCCTGAGTCGGGTTCCACACTGGGCTTGGAGTCTGCCTGGGATTCTCTCTCTCCCTCTGCTCCTCCCCCTGCTCTTATACACGTGCACACTCCCTCTCTCTCTCTCTCTGTCTCTCAAGAAATAAAAATTTTAAACATAAAATAAAATTTTAAAAAACCTTATGAATCAGTTTCTAATTTTAGTGCTTTCCACAGATTCAAAGAGAACCGCATCAATTAATCAGTTAAAGGGAAACAGGCTTGCTGACTGGGTGACAGGAACTTATTCATATAATCAGGTTTCCAGGCAGAAAAAAATACACTTGATGTGTTGTCCTTACGCTTTCAAGTACATTACATATTAACATTTACATATAAAAGTTTTTTATCCAAATACCCCATCGTGACACCTTTGCTTTGTCACTTATTCATACCTGTACACATACCGTGATCACAGGGATACAAAAACATACTGTGTTTAACGCAAAATTGTTCAAAGTACTGTCTTAATACCTTTGAAAATCACGATTCAGAGAGAGAATTAAAATGGGAAGGTCTAAAACAATCAGTAATCATGAATTTAGCTTTTACATGTATTTTTTTAGAGTTACTGGAAGTCCCTGATTATACCCGGCGTGTTGCAAAGCGCTTACGGAACTGGCTGGAGCGAAGAGAAGCCTCCAGTGCGTCTCCGAGGGGAGTTTATGCCTGGAGTGGCAAACGCTCTGGAAGGTGGACAGATGCTCCGAGCTCACTACAGGAGTGATCGCTGAAGACGCGGACTAGAAGAGGAAACCGCAGCGAGAGACACCGCGTGGGCACAGAGGCAGCTTTCTGGAAGACAGAACAGAAGGAGCAAGACCAAAAGCCCAGTAGCGCCCCTGGGGAACCTCAAGCACGCCATTCCAAAATGAACGAGGGGCACTGAGGCGCGGCTGGAGGGTCTGCAGGGCCCCGAGCGCCAGGCGGAGGCGCCCCTTCCGCGGGCCGCGCAGGGGCAGGCCGAGGTTCTCCAGAAGGACACGAGGGGGGCACCAAGCATCACACACGGTGGGAAGGTGGAGGGGCGGAGGCCCGAGGGTCCGATGGTGGGGAAGGGAGGCTGGTCCCCCGTGGCGCAGGTGATGGTTCTACCATTCAGGGCTCTGCTTCTCAATCTGAAGAATCATATTAACATATTTCAGACATCATTTTAAAATTTAGGTTCTTTAAGAGTTTAACGTTCCTTACTTTTAGAGTGCCTAAAAACAGAAGTCTTTCATGGTAAAAGCTGAAGAAAAAAGGCAAAGAACATTCAGAAGCCTGTGCTTACTAATACAAAAGCAAAGGCACAACACGAAGAGAGCGATAACTAGAGCACACCAAATCCATAAATCCTCCAAATGCGTTATGTCAGACGGCGAGACAAGGCAGCAGATGCGTAATCTCATCGTGCACAGAAAGACCCTGAGGTCTGGGCAGCCAACGGAAGGGCTCACAGCCAGCAAAGGGAAGGGCTCTGAAGCTAAAGGTGATTCTGTTCAACTTGACTTCTCTTCCCAAAATGAAAACACCGTGAAAAACCTCCATACCCAGAGGAACACGAGAGGATGACAGAGAGACTTTCCTTAAAGTAGACGATCCGAACAAAATAACAGATGAGTATGACAAAACACTACAGCAATACAAAACAACGTTGTCGATCTGCCATAAATAAAAAGCACTCTGCGTGAGAAAAATTTTAAGTATGATTTGCAGACATTTCGAAAGAAATCAAACACAAATACACGAAATGGTCTCTAGCCTCACGATACCATCCATATACCATTCCTCAAAGCTTTTGAAAAGTGATTCATCGCTACGCCCCCGCCTAAGCTATAAGCACAAGGGAACGGGTCATGTCTACGCTCACCTTTACTGTTTTAAAGTGGTTTTTGAGGATTTATCTTTTTGGGCCGTGTCTCTAACTTTGGAATCCCAGAGCAAGAAGGATCACGCAGGAACCATGCCTGCAGGCCATGACCAGGAGCTCAGTCTTGAGTGTCACGGCAGGCGGAAGCCACGGGGCGTGTGATATGGGAGACTGAGCTGACCAACCGTGAGCTACGCAGAGCACCTGTGAGCTGCTGTGGCACAGGTAACAGGAGACCAGATGGGACAACCGCCCGATGCAACAGCAATCCAGAAGCATACATATGTTAAAACGTAATACAGGACAAAACAGGTTCAGGGGTCTTGATGGGATTCGCTGCCAGATGCCCCTAAGATGCCAGGGTTGCCCAGGGATGCAAAAGTAACCTACCGCCACAACACCCACCACTGAACTAACCATTCGTAAAATCAGTCCCCATCAGGCGCCTGGGTGGCACAGCTGGTTAAGGGTCTGACTCTTGATCTCGGGCGGCTCAGGTCACGATCTCACAGTTTGTGAGTTCGAGCCCCACGTTGGGCTCTGCACTGATGGCGTGGGGCCTGCTTGGGATTCTGTCTTTCCTTCTCTCTGCCCTCACCCACTTGTGCATGCTCTCTCTCTCTCCAAATAAATAAGCTTAAACATTTTTCAAAAAAAAAAATCAGCCCCTATCAAACATCCCTCCCTGTCGGTGGCCGTCCAGTTCACCTTCTCCCTGTCGGTGGCCCAGTGACTGACGGACGCTTCAACGACGGAGCAACACAACGCAAACCATGCACGAAGCAGGAGTGCAAACCTTCCCAGAGACGCGGGCCTTCGTGACGTCACTGAACACGACACGAACAGTTTCCAACCAGCGGCAGAGCCACTGACAAAAACAACAATTTTGAGAGGGACGCTGACTGGGCAGGAGAACGAGAGGGCGGCTGACAGGTGGGAGGTGTGCTCTATATCCTGACGTGGGTGGTGGCTACACACGCATGTAGACGCGGTAAAACTCCATCACGCCGTGTGTGCGCTTACAATACACTCCGCCGTATCTACGTTAGACCTTAAGGGGGAGAAAAAGGAACGCAAGATGTCCTGTGACCTCCAAGAAGCACTGGGTCTGGATGTGAGGCCTAGAAACCCTACAGCCAGCCGGCCCCAGAGGCAGAGAGGTGGCAGAGACACCTGGGCGCAGGGTGCCAGCGGCCCGCTCTGCCCCGGACCCCCAGTGCAGGGCAGCAACCGTGCCTAACATCCTCACATGGGGCAGGCTGTTACTTGCAGCCAGAAGCATCTTAACAGAGACAATGAGCAAGTGACTGGAGAAAGCCAAGACAGACGAGGCAACAGGAGGTCAAAGAAATACACCGGAAATCGAGGTAGAGCCCCTGGCCTTCCGAGTGGAGCCCCTGAGCATTTTGGCAAAACGACTTTCTTTGGGAAGACGCTAGAAAAGTCTATCACGAGGGGCGCCTGGGGGGCTCCATCAGTTAAACATCCGACTTCGGCTCAGGTCACGATCTCGCGGTCCGTGAGTTCGAGCCCCGGGTCGGGCTCTGTGCCGATGGCTCAGAGCCTGGAGCCTCCTTCGGATTCTGTGTCTCCCTCTCTGCCCTTCCCCCACTCACGCTCTGTCTCTGAAAAATGAATAAACGTTTATTTTAAAAAGTCTATCACGATATGAAGGGTGCAGTTCTATGCTATCTTACAATTTTAGAGAAAAATTATGTAAAAATCAGCAACTAACACTTGATTCACTCTTGTTCCATTCTAAGAATTTAACACAGCTGCAACCACAACACGAATGTTTTCATAATTTTGTTTCGTTCTTCGAGAGGAAACCCAAATAAAACCTTTCCTCCCTACCTGGCTATCACTGAGGTAGCACTCCTCTTGTAGGGTCAATTCATTTGACATGGCCTTGCCCTTGTACCAATTTCCTTCAGAAAATAAAGATCCCTTATGTGATGAGATCACGAAGAAAATAAATCACTCACTCACATGTCTGCATTTTAAAAGTTCTGGAAGTCCTAGAAGTTCTAGGACACAGAGGCCCCGGGGCAGACTGGTCAAAAGTGTGAGCCCCAGAATGGCCTGCCTGGGTCGGAACCCCCGTCCGCTGGGGACTAGTGGGTGACCCTGTGGAAGCCGCTCTTCTGGGACTCTGTGTCCTCATCTACAAAGTAACAACGGCTCCTACGGCAGAAGTTGTTGGAGGAGCATTAAATAGGCAATATGTAAAGTATTTCAGTCAATGAGTACTCAACAACTGTTAGCTATATTTCAAAACCTAAGACAACCAAAGTATATAAACGCCAACGGTGGAACTGAATTATTAGCAAAGGAAAAACTTTCTTAAAATCCCAGGCATTATGTTTAAATACAAGCACATACAGTTTAAATAAAATTAAGACAAGCAAACATGGAAACAGATGTTGTACTTATACTGTAAAGGAGCTATAAGTTTAATTTCTAAAGATAGAACTTCATTTTTATTTTTTTTAACATTTTTTTTTATTTCTGAGAGAGAAGAGGGAGACAGAGCATGAGCAGGGAAAAGGGCAGAGAGAGAGGGAGACACAGAATCCAAAGCAGGCTCCAGGCTCCGAGCTGTCAGCCCAGAGCCCGACACAGGGCTTGAACTCACGAGCCGTGAGATCCTGACCTGAGCTGAAGTCGGATGCTCGACCGACTGAGCTACCCAGGCGCCCCGAGAAGAACTTTTTTTTTTTTTTTTAATTTTTTTTTTCAACGTTTATTTATTTTTGGGACAGAGAGAGACAGAGCACGAACGGGGGAGGGGCAGAGAGAGAGGGAGACACAGAATCGGAAACAGGCTCCAGGCTCTGAGCCATCAGCCCAGAGCCCGACGCGGGGCTCGAACTCACGGACCGTGAGATCGTGACCTGGCTGAAGTCGGACGCTTAACCGACTGCGCCACCCAGGCGCCCCCGAGAAGAACTTTTTTAAAGGTACCATATCAAATCTATTGTGCTAGAAACTACTGTGTTGCCGTACCTTTAGAGAGGATGTGAAAAATCTGAGTACAGAAAGGGGGGGCGGGAAGCATGGAAAACTTGGTCAATTCTCTCCTCTACTCAAATTAATCCATTAATTTATCACAAGTCTAATTAAAATCCCAACAGGTTTGGAGGTGTCACTTTTCCTTTTATTTCATTTTTATTTGTTTTAACTGATAAAATAATTCTAAAACCCCTTTAGAAGAATGTATTAAATGGAAAAGCAAAGTTTTGAAAGTTCTAAGAAAACAAACAGTAACTTCCCTTACTAGACATTAAACTACAAACTTACAGTTGTTAAATCATGAGGAAATAGGACCGAGTTAGATCATTATCACGTCCAGAAACAGAACTCGGTGGTTATGGAAACCCAGTACGTACACATGAACGTGGCGTTTCAAGCCAATGAGAAAAGATGGCTTAGTCAACAGAGGATGGTGACAGGTGACCAGACACGCGATACTCAGATCCTAACCTAAACTCCCACCACCTTACATCAAAATAAATTGTAGGTGGCTTACACTGAAACATAAATGAAGCCATAAAGAGAAAAGAAGAAAACGTAGGTGAGTACACAGACAATTTTAGGTTGGGGAAGGCACGACAGCAAAGGCAGAAACTATCAAGGAGAGGACTGACAGAGGCACCTCTCTACCGAAACAAGGAAAACTAAAAGCCAAGGTGAATCGTGTCCCAGCTCCGTCCCCTGCAGTCTGCTCCCACGCAGACTCTGGGTTTGACCACATGACCGGCCAGGGCCCAGGAGACAAGGGGATAGGTGACAGGCAGGGATCCGACAAGAGCCTGCACACCAAGGCTGCCACTTCTGCGTGAGCTGCCCACAGAAGGCCCGAGAAGGCCCAGGTGAGTCCCAGGGAGGTACCTCACGCGCCTCCTACTGGCTGCGAGCTGGGGTGTCAACCACGCGGGAGACGTTATACCTGCACGATGAGGAGCTCCCTGTTGAAGACACAATAAATCACTGCAGGAATGACTTAACATCTCACCGGGAAACAGACAAGCACATGAACAGACGATTTGCACAAGTACAGGGATGTCCAATAATCACACGAGGAAACGTCCGACTCTCCTAGTAATCAAAGAAACACAAATCAAAACACTGACGGGTGCCTGGCTGGCCCAGTCGGTGAGGCCCATGACTCCTGATCCCGGGGGGTTGTGAGCTCCAGCCCCACCATGTTGGGCATAGAAAGAGCTTAAGAAAAATCTAAAAAATAAAACACTGAGATAACGCCTTCTGCCTATCAGATTGGCAAAGATTAAAAATGCTGATACTGCCCTAAATTGGACGGAATGTTAGAAAGCTGACACTCTCGTCTACTGTGGCTAATTTGGTAACGTGTATCAGAAACTAATAAAATTCCCTTTCGTCTGGTAAACTCATTTATTTTTCACTCAAATATTTACTGTGGACTCATAGACACCTAGGTGGGAACTAGGAACACAGCCAGATCAGGCAGGACCTTAATAATCCGGGTTTTATTCTGGGAGTACTAAGATGCCACAGAAGGCGTTAGCAGCGAATGACAACAGCAACCAGCCACGTTTACGATCATTCTGACTGCTGCCCAGAGAAGGGGGGATGAAGATAGAAATGAGAAGACGCTACGTGTCCACGTGAGGGGCACCTGGCTGGCTGTCGGGGGAGCATGGGACTCGATCTTGGCATTGTTAAGTGTGAGCCCCACGTTGGGTGTAGAGATTACTTAAAAATAAAACCTTAAAAATAAATAAATGTTCACACGAAGGGACCGGTGGCCCATATTTGAGTGGCGTCAGAGAGACGAAGAAGCAAACAGGTTGACCTCAGAGGACCTAACAGAAAAAAGTAAGAGAGAGGAAAAAATACATACTAGGAATTTATCCCAGAACATAAATAGATGTGCAGATAAAAAAGATCAAATATGTACACAAAGACATATATCCGAAGATGTTCACAGCACTGTTTTTATAATAACAAAAACAGTGAAAAAAATCTAAAAGTCCATCCCCTAAGGAGTAAATTGAACAGATTAAGGTCACCCAAAGCATAGTGAAAATACTACACATTCTCTTAAAATTACATAGATCGGTACTGAGTGACAAGAATTATGTAAAAAGGCATCAGTTACAAAACATATAATGTAGAACAATTTCACTTACAAACAGTACGATCTCACTTTTACTTAAAACACACTCGTACATACATAAACATACTTATGGCTGCATATGTGCGTTATAAAAAGTCTAGAAAGCTATAAATCAAAACAGCAAAACTTTAGATAGTTTGATTTTGAGTTATTAACATCTTCATACTTTCCATACCTTCTGAAATCTACATCAAAACTGTACTGGGAGTTTATAATGGAAGGGAAAAAGTAACTAAAACAAAACAAAACAAAACAAAACACTGACCAGACATTAATTGGGACAATAGTCATTGGTTCATTTTCTCAAAATACTGCAAACGCAAAGATTAAAGAGATTACAAAGCAATAAAAATAACAATGTTCTAAATTAAAACTTATGATTCATAAATCTTAAAGTGTTAAAAACTCAAGAGTCACAATTTGCTGGCAACCCCAGTCTAGCATGAGAAGGGGAGAGGTAGGGACATCTCAGGACTCTAGAACGAAGCAGACACTCAAACGGAACCAATGCGCGGTCACCCTAAAACCACAGGAAGGTCCCTTCGCTGCAGGGGTGAACGCCCAGCCTGCACCCCCCTGCGATGCGACCCAAAGAGCTATTCCTTTTATTTCACTCATGCTCTGGGTTCTTCAGGAAGCTTCCACCGCACCCAGCTGACACAAGTAACACAGAGACCGAACAAGACAGAACACGGAGGGCCTCGCACACACAGTGAAAGGCAGTCAGTTTTGGACTTCGTGCCATGAGATGCACTGGTTACCAAGACCACATGTTTTAGAAGAACTTTACCCCTGGAAAAGTCCTCGGTCCATCTAAAGATGTCAAGACTACTCTGTTCCCCAAAGACAAAGCTCTCTTTGGTATCTGAGGGTATTGCAGACATACCCAAGAAAAATCACCAACAGATTACACGGTTCTCCTAAGATTCTCCTGATTTGCTTCATGGACCATCGGTGAGCTCACCATCAGGACCCCTGGCAGGGCCACCAGAGGGAGGGCCCCAAAGCTGTTTAGGCCGCCCAAGGCGCCTCAGCGAGGCTTCCCTCCCGCACTCCCACCTGCCTGGCTGTCTACAGGGAAAGGCCCAGGGACTCGGTCTCCGACCTCTCTTCTTTAGAAAATACGAACACATTCATTTAAAATATTAGCCCAAAGTTGTAAAGATGTCAGAAACTGTGTACAGCGAATGACAAGATCTATTCTAGTGAATAAGAGGAAATAATAACCCCAGGATGAGGTAGCGTGGCTGAGATATCATCCACATACCCTAAACGTCACCATTTGAAAAGATCAGATTCAGTGGGTTGTGCAAACGTCAGCACCGTTTCATTCCAGAACATCTTCGTCCCGGGAGAAAGGAGCCGGGCACATACCCACAGGAGCACCCACTGCCCACTCCTCCTTCAGTCTCCTGCTCGGGCCCTGGCCACCGTTTATCTTCCCGCTGTCTCTAAAGACGCCTCTGCTGGACACTGCCTATCACTGCAATCCTGTAACGTGGCCTTTCGTGTCTGACTTCCCTCCCTGAGATGTTTTCACCCCTCTGTGGCATGTGGCACTACTTTGTTCCTTTTCACGGTCAAATACTATCCCATCGTATGGACATACCACACGTTGATTATCCATTCATCATCAATGGACGTTCGGGCTGTTTCCACTTTTTGACTATTGAGAATAATGCTGCCATGGACGTCCGCGTGCTAATTTCTCCGTGGACCCACCTTTTCATTTCTCTGCGGTCTACAGCTAGGAGAGTAACTGCTGGGTCAACAGCAACTCTACGTTTAACCTCTTAAGGAACTGCCAAGCTGTTTTCTAAAGCGGCTGTGCCATTCTCTTTCTTGTGTAATGTTTGTTTATTTTTGAGAGAGAGAAAACCCGCGTGCACGGGAGCAGGGAAGGGGCAGAGAGAGGGGGACAGAGGATCTGAAACAGGATCTGCACTGACAGCACAGAGCCCAACGCGGGCCTCGAACCCACGAGCCACGGGATCATGGACGGAGCTGAGGTGGGACAGCGCCGAGCTCCCCAGGCGCCCGCCGAGCTCCCCAGGTGCCCACGGCAGCTGTAACCATTCTTAACGCAAGTTTAAGAGACATCAGGCTTTCAAAGAAGGGATTCACTCTCATCAAGTCCATTTTGTGCGCCAAGTGCTACGCCTGGGTTTTATAGAATTTCTGATTTGGTTTTCCCAGTAGTTCTATAATGCAAAAAGTATCTCCATTTTCAAAACAAATTCAAATCTCAGACCATAACCGACTCAAAAATCAACCACTTAGTAAATGACAAAATAGAAGCCAAACGCAGGCTGACTTCAAAGCCGGTCCCCTTCACCCTCTGCCGAGCAACCGGTATGCTTAGATGCATGCACACTGTTTCACACCAAAATGGTTCTTTGGAAAAGCTATTTGTTAATTAAATTCATTAGAATCATTCTAAAACAGAAGCGTCACAATGGAAAGAAATTTCTAGAAAATATGAGCTCTCTTGTTGCACAACTCACTGTTTACTTTCTTTAGCAAATGACATTTGTATGCAGTATTACTGAAAACAAAACCTATCTATATATTGCCTAAACGTTATACAGATCAGCTTCTTCTGCCAAAGTTCTATGAATGGCCAAAAAAATCTGGGTATCTTCCACCGTGGACTGAACTGTGCCCCCAACATTCACAAGTTGAAGCCCTAACCCCTAATGCGATTATATTCGGAGATACGGCTTTTAGGAGGTAATGAAGATTACATGAGGTCATAAGTTTCTGTGGTTTAAGCCACCCAGTCTACAGTATTTGGTTATGGCGGCCTGAGCTGAGTAACACATCGTCCTTCATGAGTATCAGAAACTATCCAATTATTAGCATTTTAAGCAGTGGTAAGAATCAAAACAAAGGAGGCACTAAGTGGAAGTAAGTTAAACCCACACACATGCAAAAGCTTTCTGCTAAAACAGTATTTACAAGTCCCATGATCGAAGAGACTGTAAAACAGAATGATGGCCCTTCTATTAACTCAGGATGCAACAAGGTAGTCCAGGATCATGGTATCCTCCACAGGGCTCTGGAGTTAAACAAACCCCAGTCTCGCTCTTTTTGGCCATTTCTTAGCTTTCTGTTTGAATAAGAAACAAACTCTACACCTATTCCTGTGCTCCAGATGCTGGCATTAGTTTGAATTAAATTAACATTTATTACATGCCAAATACTATAATACACCCTTTCGTACCCAGAACATCTTAAAGAACATTACAGGTGCTCCCAAAACGGTGGTTGCTATTACCAGTGAACAGATCCTGGAAAGGAATACCCTAGTCAAAGCCAAACATTTACATGAACACCCACTATTTGCCAAATATTTTACCAATACCATAAACATAAAAATGCAAACCCTGCAGGGGTGCCTGGGTGGCTCGGCTGGTTAAGCATCCGACTTGGGCACTATCTCCGTCGGTGAGATCAAGCCCCACGTCAGGCTCTGCACTGCACCACCAGTGCGGAGTGGAGCCTGCTCGGGATTCTCTCCCCCCTGCGCCCTGCCCCTCTCTGCCCCTCTGCCACTCAAGTGTGCTCTCGCTCTCAAAATAAATAAATAAACCTTTTTTTTAAAAAAATGCAATCCCTGCCTTCAAGGAGCTTACAATGAAAAGAGACAGATAGATTCAGATATTTATAAAACAACACAGTAAACGCAAAAGCAAAAAAATATACAGAGCATAGGGGAACACAGGGGAATGCCAGAAAACTTCATAAGCCCTTATCTGGAGAAACATCTATTGAGGTACAGCTCAACTCAGACTCCTTTAACTTTTACGAATACTCAGTCTCATCCATCAACTGGGGGGAGGGAGGGTTAAGTCGACACAGGAAGTGTTTAAGTCCCCTCTTCCTCTCCCACAACCGCATAAAAACTGAAATCACATTTTCCCAAATCCTTCTTTCGCCGGCGATAAAGACTGGGTGTTTTGTAAGTTACACAATTACCCTAGATTGAAGCTGTGAGTAGGGTAAAAGTAACCAAAACCATCAGTCCGGTATGTGATTCCTTCTACACCAGCCAAATGGGGTCTGCCTAGTTCCTCTGGGGGAAAGTCACACATCCAACAAGTACAGTGTAAATGAAGAGCAATGACAACAGAGACGCCAGTCTGTGCCTCCTTTCATGGGTATGTCACTTGTCACCTGACACGACAATCCTGTGAAATAAAAGGATACCTCCATTTTTACCAGTCTGCTCAATTAATGAGAAAATCCCGAATCTTCTGAGCCTTGACTGTACATTCTAAAATGCATCTTAAGCGTATCACTACCATAAATGAAGGTAACAAAATCCTAACAAGTATTTCGAAGACTCTAAACATCCACATAGGAAGGAAACGTCAAAGATCAATCTCCTCACTTAGGAAGTAAGAAGGCTGGACTAGATCAGACGAGAAGGACCATTCCAGGAAACACCCCCACTGCCACACTCTGGGTGGCCACACGCGGGTCCCAAACAAACACCACTCATGCACGCTTTCCCACCAAGCCCAGAAATGCATTTATGTGTGAGTCAACAAGGCAGCCACCAGCAGTTGGGAGCAGATAAGCAAAATGTAACCTACTTACCATCCTTGAACTAGAAAAGGCCCAGAAAGGTAAAGCAAACTGCCCGAAAGTTTAACATAACTAGTCTAAAACAGAGCTGAGCCGGGAAACAAGAGCAGGAATAGAACCGTATGCTGCTTTATAAAGCATACAAAACATCTTCTCTGCCCTTATCATTTGACTCTCACTACCCAGGCAATAACTGTCCCTGTTTTTACATATTTTTAAATGCGGATCAGTGAAATAACGTGATTAGCTCAAGGGCATCCAGCTAGTAAGTGGCTTTGATGAACCCTCATAACTCTACCACACCTTTTCTTTTTAAGACGAAAGTCGCCCGGGGGGCGCCTGGGTGGCTCAGTGGGTTGAGCGACTGACTTCGGCTCAGGTCATGACCTCACGGTTCGTGGGTTCGAGCCCCGCGTCGGGCTCTGTGCTGACAGCTCAGAGCCTGCAGCCTGCTTCGGATTCTGTGTCTCCCTCTCTCTCTGCCCCTCCCCTGCTCATGCTCTGTCTCTCACTCTCAAAAATAAATAAACATTTAAAAAAAAAAAAAAGTCACCCAGTAGAGAATGTAAGTATGGACGATTTACACGTAATACGGACCTAAGAACGTCTGAGCTCTTAGCCACTAGTCTACACGCAATTATGTTATATCAGACAAGCTCCTCTTTCCATCAGAAAAGAGCTTGAGGAAGTAACCAACTAGGTTAAAAAAAAAAAAAAGTCACTTAAAAGGCCTACACTATGTTAAAATTACATATACACACTCCTGCCTCAAACATAAATCCTCTTCCACTTCTAAAACATTACACAAATGAAAAATAATAGAACCAAAAAGTTGCACGTTACCCTAATAAAACTACCAGTTTTCTGGGTCTCCACCTTTTTTCACCGTCTCGAGTAAGAAACACACTTTCTCGTTTTGTAAATGATCCTCTTTAAATGAAGTATTAACACATAATTCCACATACAGCCTTTGACACGTGTAGCATGCCTTTAAGATGGTCTCAAGAATGGACAGCATCACTCGGTTCCCTCCAGCCTGGGAATATTACACGCAGCGAGCCTGCTATTCCTGAAATTGAAGTCATCTGAGAGATCTTATCATAAATACTTAAATGGCAACATATTCATCATATCCTCTCTTCGGAACTCTGACCAACTGAAATGGAAATTCCTGCCCATGCATTCCTATTTCTGGATGGACTTTAAAACATCAGAACTACTCCTTAATATAAAGACTCAATTTAATACTACAACGCGTATGTCCCACAGCACTTAAAAGCATCATTGAGATGAAGTCAAATGTTCATATAACCTGAAAAGCCCTTTCTTAAGCACCAAAATATCCCAAAGCCTTTTGCAACCGGCACAAGGACCTTTTATTCCCATACCAAACCAGCCTACTTTTATAGGGATCTGTGGAAATGTGTCCACCTGAGTTGTACGAACCACCTGCCAAACCATCTAATGCCTACCAAGTGAAAAGCTGATCCTCTTTTGTGCTCTTAAATTATTCAAAATGAGCCTACAAAGAATGGCCGTGGACTACCTGGACGAGCCTTTCAGACCGCTGCACCAGCTTGTTTTTGTGCTACTGGAAAGTATTCGTGGGATTCCTTCCTCTCCAAATTTAGAAAGGAACAGAGCAGGAAGCATAGAAATTACAAATCATTCTTCCTTAGAAAAGGAACTTTTAGGGGAAGACGTAATTTACCTGTGACAGGCTGACAACTATACAGGAGAGTGATCAAACTTCACTGAATACCCAGAACTACTTTTTTAAATTTTTTTTTGGTTCATCACCTCTGAATCAAACAACTTTATAATCATTTTATTTTAAAACACCCCAGTTTCACTGTTCTACATTTCTCAATGTTGATATAAATTTACCCAAAATTTGGGGGGAAAAAAAAAAACTTGTAACTTCTGGTCTGCAAGACTCCTACAGCATTAAATCTTTGAAAAAAATATCAACAATCGTATGAGAAGATATAAGGTTACCCATGTTTTATTACAGTTCCTGCGTTTTCAAGGACATCAGTACGTGGAGGAAAAAAACCATGCTCAAAACCCACGGTTCAAGTTTTTCAAGCCATATTTTACAAAGATGATGTTTTTGGTTTGCATGCCATAATTACATTTTAAACTGATCCTTCCCGTTTGAAAATAAGTTGTGTGAAATGACTAAGGAAAAGGGATCTCTTAGAGGCACAGCACTAAACACATTTTTAAGGCCAGGAAGATCAAGGTTTGAAACTTGGAATCACAGAAAACAGAACTCAAATTCCCAGTAAGCTACAGTAAAAAAAATACAGCTATGTCACACGAGAATGTATTAAAAAAAGGGGGGGGGGGAATGTTCAACCTTGATGGAATAAAAAGAAGGAAAACTAGCGTTGGAAATGGAAACTACTTAAATTGAGGCAGAATCCCCATGACATGACATTTTCTCGCCCAAGCGAAGGAATCCGCAGATTTCGAATCGCCGAAATCTCGCATCGCCTTCGGAAGGTCTGGGCAGCGGCGGGCCGTTAATCTTTAACACAAAGGAGCGAGCGCGGCGAAGGCGCCGCGAGACCACCGCCCCCCGAGGCCGGCGCCCGGCGCCCCCGGGACCCCCGGAGGCGGGACCCCCGCGGGCGGGCTTGCGCGGACCCCGGGGCGCCTCGCGGCCGCCCCCACGCGCGGGGAGAGACCGCCGCAGCGCCGGGCCCGCCGAGGCCGCCACGCTGCCCGACGGCACCCCGGGGCCGCGCTCGGCGGCGGGGGAGGCGCCCACGGGCAGAGGCCAGCGCGCCCCCCACACCCACGCGGGCCCGCGCCCCCCGCCCCGCCGCCTCCCGGTCACCTTCGGGCGCCCCGCGGGCCCCCGCGCCCGCACGCTTGGGGCTCCCAAACTTTTCTGCTCCCCCCCCCCCACCCGCCCACCCCCGTTACAGCCGGGCTCTCGGGACGAAGGCGCACGACTCCTCACCTCCGCCCGGAACAATGCCCGTCTCCCGGCAACGCGCACGCCGGGGCCTGCGGCCCCCTCCCCATCCCCACCCCCGGGCCGGGCCGGGCCGGGCGCGCGGGCGGGGGAGGGAAGCGGCCGAGCAGGGCCTCGGGGACGGCGGGCGGAGCCGGGCGGCGGCGGGTGCGGAGCGAGGCCCGAGGGACAAAGAGACGGAGGCGCCGAGGCCGGGCGGCGCCCGCCGGGGGTTGGGGGTGGGGTGGGGGGGGACTCCGCGGGGTCGCGGCGCCCGCCGCACAATGGCCCGCCGCCCCCGCCCGCGCCCTCACCTCATGGTGCCGGCGGCCGGGGACGCGGGGGGCGCGAGCCGGGCCTCTCCTCCGGGGGCGGGGACGCGGCTGGCGGCCGGCGCTACACCATGTCCCCGCGCGAAGCGGCGGCGCCGGCCGGACGCGGGAGACGCGGCGGGGGCCGCGAGGCTGCGAGCGCGGGGGCCGAGGCTGCGCGTCGTCCCGCTGCGGGAGCGCCCGGCCGCCCTGGGAGGGGAGCCCGCCGCCGCCGCCGCCGGGCCGAGTGCAGGCGGCGCCGCAGCCGCGGAGGAGAGCCGCGAGCGCCGCGCGGGGCCGGGGAGGCGGGGCGCGCGGCCGAGGAGCACGCAGGCGCCGCCCTCGCTCCCTCCCCGCCCCCTCCCGCCCCTCCCCCTCCCCCCCGGCGCGGGGGCGGGGCGGGGGGCGCGCGGCGAGGGGCGGGGCGGGGAGGGAGCGCCCCCGCGTCGGCCGCCCGGGCCCGCCGCCCTGCGGAGCGGGCTCGGCGGGGCCCCTTTGTGGCCTCTCGCCCGCCGCCCGCGCTGCCCCCGGGCCTTCCCCGGCTGCCGGGCTGCGGGGGCCTTGCGGGGGGGGGGGCGGGTGGCTAGCGGGTCCTCGGTGGGGGGGGGGGGTGGCTAGCGGGACTGCGGGAGGCAGGGGGGCTGCCTGGCGTGCGGAGGCGGGAGCAGCGGAGGCCTGCGGGGGACAGCTGGGGGCTGCGGGGCAGTGGTACTGCGGCGGACAGCGGGGCCTGCGGGGGCGGCAGCTGGGGGCTTCGAGGCCTGCGGGGAGGAGCGGGCGTTGGGGGGGACAGCGGGGAGCTGGGGGGGGCTGCGGGGGTCGGGGGGACAGCGTGGGTGGGGGGGATTGCGGGCTCTCCAGCCGGCTCCTGGAAGGGGGTGGGGCGCCTAAATGGGCCGCGAGGGCCGCCGGGGCGCCGCACCAGCCGGGAGACACGGGAGACACGCGCACTGGGGGCGGGCATGACCTCATCGGCTGGCTCACGCGGGGGGGGAGGGGGGAGGACGCGGGCCGGGGGGCGAACCCGCGACAGTTGCAAAGGCTTGCGCAGGTCTTCCCTGCGCTCCAAGTCACCCGCTTTGAGCTGTCGAGTGGGGCGCCGTGGAAATCCACGGGGGCGGGGGGGTGGGGGCCGTCTTCCAGCGAGGCAGAATTTATGGTGTGGGAGGTTGTCGGCCCCCAAAGCAAATCCGGGAATCCAGTAAGAATTCAGACTGGACAAATGGCAGGCGTCCTGCAGTCGCCAGGAGGAGGAGGAGGAGGAGGGTGGGTCTCCTCTGGGGTAGGTGGCCCGGAGGAAAAGGTCTGCTGCTGCGGGGTCCCCGGCGGCCTGCGCGGGCCCGTCCAAGATGGAGGCCCAGGCAGGGCCCCAGGAAGCCGTTCAAAAGTTTGGATGGTTTATTTTAAGACGGAGGTACGATTCCAACTGTAGTTATGCCACTGGAGACCGTTTACACTTGCAAAGGAAACGTGAGCAGGCGACAGGCATGCTTGGTCAATGCCTGGCTTGTCTGTGATGGAACCGCGCGGCCCAGTTTTCACTATAAAAAGCATCCTGGTTTCAGACTCGACGCTGAGTTATTTTCTTTTCGGAACCCGCAGCCTCCAACCAACAGTGACCTGCAGCTATGGCACAGGACCAGGGTGGCCTCAGGTGGCGGAAAGCACAGTGCCTCTGCTTTAACGTGGTGTTCTTGAAGAACGCTAATTTCCGCCCACACACCTAATTACAGCTTACCGCCACACAGCATCTTATTCAGGGACCTCCGAGCGCTGGGAGAGAACACCCTCGCCAGTCAACTGTCCTTGTTGCCACATTACGGGCAGAGACAGGGAGGTGAAGAGCTCAAGAACTGGACGAGTTAGTTCAACGGGCACCGTTAAGAATGATAGCTACCAACTGTGAAGGTCATTGTCTCCGCATCAGTACCGCGGTGGTTTCCATCATGAAGACAGGGGCCCTTCCAATATTACCCTCCCAATTAGCCAAAGACCATTTGCTGCCGAGGCTTTTTTTCTTGGAAAAGTAATAATAAGACGTGCTGAAGTATGTTGGGGAAGTATTAATAAGACATGTTCGACCACAGAGAATTTGCACCACATTGCCTGAGTCCATTCATAGCAATACAGTAAATCCAACAGAGCTTGTGTTTCAGGGAAAACTCTCAGGAAGGGCCAAAAGGGGTGGAGATTTTGCTGTAATGACTCAAACCACCTCCTGTCAGAGAGAGAGGCAAGGATAAAAATGCCTTACAGATGACTCCATAACTTACTTCTCGTTTGTGAAATTTAATCCATGCCGCACTCAGTAAGCGATCTGTCCCATCTCTATCCTGACGGCAAACATTCCAACGGTATGGGCACCGAATTAGGCAATCCGGGTGGAAAAGCCTCCTCTTATTTCCTGTGTTTATTAAAAATGTACCAGCCAAGAATCTTGGCTGCCTACGGCCATTTTCATCCTCTCGCATGGCAGCTCGCCAGTTGGTCATACCATTGCCTTTGGATTTAGATATGGCAACGGGTGGCCTGACCTCCAAAGGTCATTCTGTGGAAAGGCAATTTGTTGTCTTCGGGACAAAAATGTTATTGCTTCTCGTGCATATTTGGTTTAACAGTCAAAGAGGGCCCAGAGGAACTGGAGCTAGGAAATCACAGACTAATTCTGGCCACAGAGGAAACTTTGTGGAACATGTCACCCTATAGAATTAAAGAACGTTAGGGGTGCCTGGGTGGCTCGGTCGGTTGAGCATCCGGCTTCAGCTCAGGTCATGATCTCACAGTCTGTGGGTTCGAGCCCCGCGTAAGGCTCTGGGCTGACAGCTCGGAGCCAGGAGCCTGCTTCATGTTCTGTATCTCTCTTTCTCTCTCTGCCCGTCCCCCACTCTCTCTCTCTCTCTCTCAAATAAACAAAATTTAGAAAAATATTCTTTCTAAAAAAAGAATTTTAGAGATGGAAAGAATCTTAAATCCATCCCACTCATTTTTTTCCAAAAGGGAAAGTGAGACCCAGAGAGGTTAAGTAAATTGCCCGCCATCACACAGCCCCTCTGTGGTCGGACTTGAACCCAAGATTCAGAGTTACCAGTGTACTGCTCCTTCCGCCACATCACACTACCTTCCTGTGGCAAGAGAAACAGCGGCGTGAGGCGGTCAGAGTTAAAGCTGATTCGCTTCTCGTGGACCCTGCTTAACAATTAGACTCTGTTGGCTCGGCCGGATGGAGAAAATGGTCTGAACTCTCACAAGTGTTGTCCAGCCGGAAGCCCAATGCCTGGCCCTTCTGTGGGCATCCAGATGTTAGAAAGGCAGGAAGGTCTGCCTGCTCTAATCTAAGATGAAAAGGAGACTAGTCCTCAAAAGACACAGGCTTTCTCCTTAATACTAAGTGTATGAACGTCCACCTCCCTCCCTAGAGCAAGACCCCAGCGGCAATCTAGAACAGCCAGCGGAATAGACCTGCCCCGAGCCCCAGGCGTCCACAGCCTTAATGCTGGTCTACACCTCTGTTAGCAGGGTGCACCCAGGCGGAAGATGAAACAGAAAATATGCTTCTGTCGAAGATGACTTTGCTTTGGGAGTGTTGTCAGTCTGGCTCCGAGGGTTCTCTCGGAACATGCCGTGTTTAAATTCGTCTGATACATCAGTGTGGGTTTGCCCTCCATTTATGGGCATGACTAATGCGGTTCAGCAGTCAGGCAAACAGCGCGAGAGATTGTAGGCACGGTCTCCCCAGCGCCCCAGAAAAGGGCTCTCCCCTGAAAAATTAGGAGTTACTTAGGGACGGGACGGGTGAGGAAGAGAAGGTAGTCTCCAGTGGGTCGTGATGGTACCCTTTCTACTCCTCTGTATCGGTATTTTTTTCTTTTGTGGCAGTTCACAGCAGAATTTTTGTTTATCTCTCCAAGAATGGAAAAAAGAAATAATGTAGAACATGATATTCCAGTAGGACTCAAGATATTTTTCTTACTCATCTTTCAGCTCTAGCCGCCCATATATAATCTGGGTCCTAAAATATTATCAGGAGACATAGACGCGAGGGGAAAGTATTTGCCTCTGACATTTGCTTTTTTTTTTTTTTCTCTCTCTCCCATGTGTCATTTTCTCCCTTCCAAATTAGGACTTATTCAGTTAATTTCATTTCCTCTTCCCAGAGTCTCTTTTCACAGCGCTGCACTGTGTGAACTTGACAGAAGATTGTTAAAGCCCGAACGGGAATGTTGCGGTAACATTAATTGGGAGAGACCGTATTCTATAAAACGCAAGACTACATCATTTCCACAAAATTCAGCCCCGGCCGCTAATTTAAAGAGTACGGCAGGTGGGCTCAGTTCTAGATAACAATAAAATCATGGTGCTCTACAGATGGGATTTAAAAGAAGCACCACCACAATCTAATTCTGAGCTCTTGGGTCTCGCAGAATCTGCCAGTGGCTTGGGAAGAAAAGCTAGCGGTTTCCTTTCTTCTTGCCTTGATTTCCTCGTCCCGTGTACTGTAACGTAATCAAACTTGAGAATACCGGGCAATCACCTTAGGGACCGTGACGATCAGGTGACAGCTCACCTTGGAATCTCTCCTCAAAGGAGATCAGGAGGAAAGTTAATAAAGAAAAGATTCGTTTCTGCCTAATCGCAGTAGAGAAGCAAGGTATTACCACTAGCACGTATCCTGAAGAAGCTGTCGGGAATTAATTCACACTGCATCACCCCACGTGGTTTGGGGCTCCCCTCCCACATCCAGGTTGTTTCAAAGTCCATTAAAAATCCTGATTATCCTTCTCGTTGAAACTGTTGCCCAGCACGGTGATCCGGCCAAATTCTAGTTTGAGAAACTATCTTTGCATCTTGATTTTTCTTAAGTTTAAAGTCCAAATCCAGTCTCTGGTCAAGGCTTGCTACAGTGGGAAGAAAGGTTTAACCTTCACGCATTTAGCGCCTTTGGTGTCAAATGATGAGATCAAATGGCGTTGTCCCATCAGTTCTACACAAGAAGGGTGGAATTTGTAAAGTCCTTGAGAAGGTAGCCGGGGGTTAAATACTTCTAGTAAGGGAATTGAACTGCAAATCAAAAAGTAAGGAAATGAAGGGCAGAACAGAACCTCTCCTTCTCCTCTCTCTGCACTAACCATACCTGCTTTAGATGGAAGCCGATATGGATAGGCTCTACGTTTGAGAAAAGTAATGTTCTGGAGCCACAGGAATGTGGGAGCGGAGCGTGGCTGTGATTGGCCCGCGATGTTATCTGCCAACCTGCCAGGCATTTATGTACCTCGGTTCATCCGACATGCCTGGCCTGGGAGGTGGGTCCCCTGAGGGTCATCCTCACAGCTCCCCAAAGTGAAGCACAGGGAGGTTAGGAGGCTGGCCCCAAGCCACCCAAGCAGTAGAAGAGAAAGCTGGAAAGGCCGGTTCCGCGGGCCACGCTCTTAAGCTCTGCCCCCGATGGCCTCTTCGATTTCACTTCCGCGATTAAAGACAGAAAAAGAGAAAAGGGCTCAAAGTCCACTTAGGAACCGGGGCGAACATTTCAAAACAAAACAAAACACTCACAAGTCACTTACCTCTTCCTTTCTGCCCCAGGTAGTCCGCCCGGTAAATCCTGGGGCTCAGGCCACCCGGTCATAAATAACCACCACCTGCCCCCCCCCCACAGGCAGAGATTTGTATCCTGAGCCTGAGCCTGAGTACCCAGGCTCGTACCTCGCGCAGTGTAGGGACCCCAAAAATGAGCTCAAAGAGTCTCCAATGAGACACCACTAATAATGTCTGTTTGTTTGTTTTCCAGAATAATAACGCGACTGAGAGTTTGTTTGCTTATTTTCCAGAATAGTAAGGCTACTGAGAAGTGACCCCTCCGCCACACCTTCACCTCAGGTATCCCAGGCTGACCGAGGAGCAGAGGAACGGGTTCTTGAACCAACTCAGTGAACCCAGAGCTCCTGTAGAAACGCTTGGAGTGTGTTGGCTGACATTTTTGGTGGGATACAGGGCAATCGACAACGAGGCCAAGCCCAGGTGTGTTTTTAAAGGGATCTCCAGGGGCGCCTGGGTGGCGCAGTCGGTTAAGCATCCGACTTCAGCTCAGGTCACGATCTCACGGTCCGAGGTCCCTGAGTTCGAGCCCCGCCTCAGGCTCTGGGCTGATGGCTCAGAGCCTGGAGCCTGTTTCCGATTCTGTGTCTCCCTCTCTCTCTGCCCCTCCCCCGTTCATGCTCTGTCTCTCTCTGTCCCAAAAATAAATAAATGTTGAAAACAAAATTAAAAAAAAATAAAAAATAAAAAACTAAAGGGATCTCCAGAAGGATCTGCCTTCTCTTTCTTATTAATCTTGCAGTCAGTATCAGGGAGGCGAGATGGGGGAGGTGCCACACTCCCTGGGTGACCCCACGCTGCCTGGAACTTTGGTTGTCTGCAGAGCAGTCGGACATAAAGTCTCAGTCTAATAGGAGACTTAAAATCTCTGTAAAGGACTCGTCTATTTTTCTTCCTTTATCTTTTCGGGAGAGACTTTTTTAGGCCTGAAGGACTCACTAAAAATATATCACCAATGCACGTGGTTATAATATGTCAGGGAAAGGCCTTGAATGGAAGCCTACTTACTATCTTAGCCTCTCGTCCGTGCTTTCTTGTCTAATCCAGGTGGCATTTCAGATCTGTCAAGCATCTCGTCGTTCATGTTTCCTTAAATAGCTCCCGTTTTGTGTGTTTTTTGCAATGTTACCCTCACTGAGCGTCTAACTGAAGTTGAGTTTACTCAGCGTCTCTCACTTGCAAATAATATTCCCCTTCAAAAGCTCACAGTCTGGGGGCGCCTGGGGGGCTCAGTCGGTTCAGCGTCCGACTTCGGCTCAGGTCATGATCTCGAGATTTGTGGGTTTGAGCCCCACGTCGGGCTCTGGGCTGACAGCGCGGAGCCTGGAGCCTGCTTCGGATTCTGTGTCTCCCTCTCTCTCTGCCCCACCCCCACTCATGCTCTGTCTCTGTCTCTCTGTCTCTCTGTCCCTCTCAAAAATAAACATAAAAAAAATTCAAAAGCTCACAGTCTGGTCTTTTCCTTCTTATTTTTTACTTTATTTTCTCCCCAATTGCTAATGAGACGATAGCCTCGAGTTGCTTGATTTGAGTTATTTATATCTTCCAGCCTCTGTTCAGTATCAGGCCCGGTCTGGTGTTCCTTTCTGACTGAACGATGCCCAAATTAAGTTAAGAGTCAATTCCTAAGACAGCTGGCCTGCGATTCTTCATCTTCCTCTGGTATCCGGAGCACCGGACGGTCTGTTTAACATTGAACGTTGGCGTCTCTAGCTAAGCTCATAGTTTATGTCAGGTTTGACTCCCGGGACTTTCAAAGGAACTCTGTTCTGTGACTGGGTGGGGGGTTACAAGCAGGGAGGGAAAGGTTCGCACCGTCTAGGTGGTGAGCAGAGATGCAGCAAACCTCTTGACGTGGGGCAATCTGATCTCTTTGGTGCCTCCTTGACATCAGTCCATCGCGTGGAGGCCCGGAATGGTCTCCTAATGGTGGGGTTTCTGGTGAGATGACACTGAATGGTATACAGCAACATGGGCCCTGATGCTAAATCTAACACAACTACTTAGCCGTTATTATCAACTTGTCAAAGAAAAGGAACTTTTCTGCTTTGTCCTTCCCTCCAGGTCCCTTTATCAGGCTTCTGATTGCCACTGACAAAAACCCAATGCCAAGTAGCTTAAGCAAAAGAAAGAAAGAAAGAAAGAAAGAAAGAAAGAAAGAAAGAAAGAAAGAAAGAAAGAAAGAAAGAAAGAAAAAAGAATTTACCATGTATTTCAAGTGCGATCTTCAGGCTAAGCTAGATCAGGGCTCAATGTCACCATCTCCAGCTTCGTGCATTGACCTAGTCTCTCCTACTGCCCAAGTCCCAATGTCACATTCTTCCAGCGCTGTGATCCCCAAGCTGGACAGCCTGTCCAACCAGCAAGGACTCCAGACCAGCTTGAGCCGCATGACCATCCCGAACCAGTCCTCGGGACCAGGGTAAAGAGGTTCTCCAGCTGGCCAGGAGAACATGGGTCATGGGTCCACCCTGTGGTCACATTCTTTACAAAAATGATCATGATAAATATAACTTATGCTAATAGATAATATTAGAATAGTCATAATAATACCCCAGGCCTTTGGGCTGGTCTCCCACATTGATGCTGAGCTCGGTCACGTGACTCACTGTGGCCAATGAGATAATAGCAAACGTGACACAAGCAGAGACTTGTAAAGTCTTGCTCACTGGGGCCTGCCCTTACGTGTTGCTCTTTGGAAACCAAAATGCCACGGACACGTGAAGAAAGCTAGGCTCGTTTGCCAAAGAATGAAAGGCCACATGGACAGAAGAGAGTTGCCTGAGTGGAGGTCCTGGACCAACAGCCTGTCAACCCCTGTTTGTGAATGAGGTTTCTAGACCATCCAACCCCACCTGAGCTGGTCCAGACCAAAAAGACTGCCCAGTCAACCTATAGAACCATGAGAAATAATGGTTATCGCTTGAAGGCCGCTTAAGATAATGGGCAGATTGCTATGTAGCAAGACAACTGATATACCGATTCTCTTCAAGAAGTCCCCATGGTGTTGGAGTAGGCCAATGGCTGCTGTCGTGAGGAGGCGATCTGTGGGAAAGCCCAGCTGAAGCGTGTCCAGGTTCCGATGTCAAGGGCCACTCCAAGGACCCCTCAGGGTCCACGTGGGGACAGCACACCTCCTCACTGGTTGATTGGTTGATACACTGGAGAGTTCTTCAGGCAGAAGAGAGCGTAGGAAATGCAGGATGGGCAAGAGTGAGCAAAATGATAAAAATTCAGGGCCTCAAAATAAATAAAAACTTTAAAAAAGAGGGGGCGGTGCCCGGGTGGCCCGGTGGGTTAAGCATCTGACTCTTGGTTTCAGCTCAGGTCATGATCTCACGGTTCGTGGGTTTGAGCCCCGCATCGGGCTCTGTGCTGACAGTGTGGAACCTGCTTGGAAATTCTCTCTTTTTCCTCTAAATAAGTAAATAAATAAATAAATAAATACCTTTAATGTAAAACAAACTAAAAAAGTTTCTTTAAATTTTTTTTTTATGTTTTTATTTTGTTTTTGAGAGATTGACAGAGTGCGAGTGGGGGAGGGGCAGAGAGAGAGGGAGACAAAATCCGAAGCAGGCTCCAGGCCCTGAGCCTGACTCGGGGCTTGAACTCACGGACCATGAGATCATGACCTGAGTCAAAGTTGGACGCTTAACCGACCGAGCCACCCAGGCATCCCTCAAGCCTTGACTAAAATCTCATTTAAATGTTCCAAACTGTTCCCAGTGGGCTCACGAGATATTAATAGTCATTGTGGTCAAGTTTAAGGTTCCAGTGGGAACAGCACCCTTCTTAGGCCATCAGGTTGGTGATGAGGGTAACTGTGAGGACGATACTCCCTCTAATCCGCCGGACTCTTCAGAATCACTTGGCAAAGTTCTCAGTGAGGGACCGCTGTCTGGCTAAGGAGCCAGGCGTGAGTTGGGATGAAACCCAGGTTTCTCTCCGATTTGAAAAAGACACTGAGGTCATCCTCCAGAAGAGTTCAAGAAGACCATTTCCTTCCAAGGAGAGAAGAGGAGAGGAAGCAAATATTCCTGGAGGTCTCAGAGCGAAATGTTAGATCTTGGCCTGTCGCTGTACCAGGCGGCAATCCAGGGGAGTAACTGCAGAAAAGCTAGAGTTTGTGAAAGATCCAAGGAGGCTGTAAGAAGGACACTCAGAGCTCAAGACACTTAGGTCTGACAGATGTGGACGTGGGGGTCAGGAGGAGGGAAGAACCAGGGCAGACTGGAGAGGAATGAGAGGCGCTTTGCAAACACTTGGGGCGAAGTGTTGGGCAAGAGGGTCCCGGACCCAGTAGATTACGTGTGCCCTCACTGGAGGACCCCTCCGTGTTTTTCTCCTTGGGGTCCCAAGTCACTCTCTGGTGCCCTGGACAGGTCGACTGGATTGTCATGCATGCCAGAGGTGGAACGGCTTATAACAATCACTTCCTTTTTATTATTATTATTATTTTAGAGAGAGAGGAAGAGAGGGGCGAAGGGACAGAAGGAGAGACTCCCAAGCAGACTCCATGCTCAGCAAAGAGCCGGACGTGGGGCTCGATCCCACGACCCTGGGATCATGACATGAGCCGAAATCAAGAGTCGGACGCTCAACCGACTGAACCACCCAGGCGCCCCAATGATCACTCCCTCTTAAACGGTTGTAACAGCCAGCTTGCGCTGAGGGAATGATTTCTCACGTAGTAAAGCGTCGGGAAAGGCGGGGGGTGGCTGGTGTCTCAGTCAAAACCGTCTCTGTCTTTTGTTTTTACCTCCCTGAGCGTTAGTTTCTTCCTCTCCAATTGGCTCTAACCGTGGCCGCCAGCACCTCCTGGCTCCCCTCTTATTTGGCCATCAGAGGGGGGATTCCAACGGACTCCAAAGGACCGTGGGCGAGGAAACAGAGACCGACTTTCATCGACTCGTCTGGGCCGTGTGCCAGCACCCAGTCTAGCCTGGGTCCCACGCCTGGCCAGGGAACCCTTCTAGAACCAGACCCTGCAAGGAGAGAAAAGGAGGCTCCTCAAAAGAAGAGAGGGGTTTTCTCTGAAGATGGAAATAAGACAGCTGCACACCCTTCTGGCTTCCTTACAAAGCCCTGCTGCTTCCCAATGGACCGCTCATTTAAGGAGTCAGATGGAAAAGAACAGAATAAGGTCTAAATAATGGCAGAGTGCCTACGGACCGAGTTCCGGGCAATGTCTCTCTCTCTCTCCCTTTATTTTCTTTTTTCATTTTATCTCCCTCCATATTTGACTTCCTCTTAATGTTTTATTTCTAAGTAATCTCTGCACTGAACATGGGGTTCAACCTCAGAACCCCGAGATCAAGAGTCGGACGCTCAACCGATGCAGCCAGCCGGGCGCCCCTCCGCGTTTCTTTTCACCTGGATGTGTAATCAAAATCGTGAACATAACAATAAAAACGAAAATACAGAAGAATAAAGAAAGCTTTTATTTTTTAAATTTTTTTTTTCAACATTTATTTATTTTTGGGACAGAGAGAGACAGAGCATGAACAGGGGAGGGGCAGAGAGAGAGGGAGACACAGAATCGGAAACAGGCTCCAGGCTCTGAGCCATCAGCCCAGAGCCCGACGCGGGGCTCGAACTCATGGAACGCGAGATCGTGACCTGGCTGAAGTCGGACGCTTAACCGACTGCGCCACCCAGGCGCCCCTAAAGAAAGCTTTTAAAACCAGCAGTATTCTAGATAACCCAGTGGTCTGCATAATAGAGATGCATTCAAAACACAGAAAAATATTAAGATAACGTTTCAAACGGGTGGAAGGTGGTTTGTCAATCCTTAAATTATTTCTAGTTCTCATGGAGTTTGTGATTACCCCTACTAACATCTTGTTGAGTTGCTTTTCGCTAATGTGTAGAACAGGGGTTTGTATTATATTGCCTACTGAATTTTACTGTGTAAATGTCTCCCTTTGTTGATTGGATGGACCAAGAGGTCCTTTCTGTATTTGTTTCTGTCTGTGCCCGTTTGGATTATTTTCAGACATCAATCCAGGGGCGCCTGGACGGCTCAGTCCGTTAAGTGTCCGACTTCACTCAGGTCATGGTCTCACGGTTTGTGGGTTCGAGCCCCGCATCAAGCTCTGTGCTGGCAGCTCGGAGCCTGGAGCCTGCTTTGGATTCTGTGTCTGCCTCTCTCTCTGCCCCTCTGTCACTCACGTTCTGTCTCTCTCTCTCTCTCTCTGTCTCTCAAAAATGAATAGACGTTTAAAAAACATTTTTTTAAGACATCAATTCGTAACTAAATAGAACCAAGAAGAAAGCCTGTAAACTCGGATCAACCGCCATGTTTTTAATTGATTTCATCCACCGTCTAAGTTCAACTTATTGTTTTTAAATAAAATGTATTGTACTATAATAGCACTCCCTATGTATACGTTATTTCAAAGAGCTTTAGCAAATTTATAGGCCATGCGACCACCGTTACAATCAAGGAAAAGAAAAAGTCCATCACCCCAAAAAGCTCTTTGGTGACTCCTAGCTTCCTTCCCTCCAGGCTGCTTTGTGTCATTACACATTAGGTTTGTTTTTCCTAGAGTTTCATACAGATGTGATCTCTCAGTGTGTACTCGTACATCACGTCCTTTCGCATAATGTATTCGTGATCCTTCCAGGCTGTGTCCAACAGTAGATCGTTCCTTTTTATTGCTGAGTAGTATTCCACTGTATGGATAGACCGCAATTTGTTTATCCATCTATCTGTCGATAGACAGTTGGGTCCTTTCCAGTTTTTAAGCTATCATGCATACGGCTGGTACGAACATTCACGTACAAGCCTTTGTGGGAACGTATGTTTTCGTTTCTTTGGGGTAAAAGGTTTCGATTTGGAATGGCTGGATCACATGATTAGTATATATTTGACTTTGACTTTACAGAAAACTGCCACACTGGCTTCCAAACTGTTGTGCCATTTTCTATTCCCCGTATATGAGAGCTCCCTTCGCTCCACATCCTGTCAACACTTGGTCTGGTCAGCCTTTTCAATTGTGACCGTTCTCGTGGATCTGTGTTGTTATCTCACTGTGGTTTTAGTTTGCATTTCCCTGGTGCCTGGCAATGTTGAGTGCCTTCTCGTGTGCTTGTTGGCCATCTGTATACTTCCCTTGGTCCTTGTTATCGCCGCTCTTACATGGTTAGGCTCTCTGGTCTCGAATGTAAACTGCTAATTCAACTCCACTGCGAATCCAGGTCTGATCGTATCCTCACCCTACTGAGAAGCCTTCACGGAGCCCTATTTGCTCAGAATAAAGTTGGCACAAGACTTTTTTAAGACCAATTTCCTGCCACTTTCCTTCCTTATCTTTTCTCCCTATGCTCGCATTAAGGTCCAGCTCCAAAGCCTCCTCTTCTGGGAAGCCTCCCCAACCTCCTCGGGTAGAGCTAACATCTATCTTCAGGCTTCTTTGGCGCTCGGCGTGAGCTGCTACCACAATCCCCACCGCACCTGACGCTGCCCGCCTGCCCGGAGTGTAACTCTTCAAGAGCAGCACATTTTTTTTAATGCTTATTAAACACTGCACCCTCCTGCACCCCGAGGGCCTTGCAATGACTCCTGCTTGGAACAGGATGCGTGACTGAGCGGTTAAACACAGCACCTGCCTTGAGACCGACGTCCACCCTCTGTAGACCTCTATTTCCTCGTGTACACTGAACGTACGAGAGCCGATTCAGAACATCTTCCGGGTCTAATGCTTTGAAATTCTATATTTTGTATTGGAAAGTGGGTGAAAGGGTAGGTTTCACCGCATTCCAAAACTGGTTGACGGTCCAGGGGCGCTAATTAGATAACTGGATTGTCTTTGGCCGTGATGCTTGCAGGAGCAGCGTCTGATGTGAGAGGAAAGTGACAAGGTGAAAATGGCTCCCTTCCCAATCACCTTTGCTGGCCGACTCGGATGATGAACACGTTGCACCCTTTGAGGCTAAATCTCAGCGCAGCAGCAATAGCACGTTCTCATGTGTGCCCGCGAGTCCATGCCGTTATGTTTCCATGTGTCATGAGCTTTTTCTTCCACAGTTTGAGGGAAGGCAGAAGGAAGAATGATAGGGGCGCCTGGACGGCTCCGTCCGTTAAGGGTCCGACTTCAGCTCAGGTCATGATCTCACAGTCTGGAGGTTCGAGCCCTGCATCGGGCTCTGTGCTGACAGCTCGGAGCCCGGAGCCTGTTTCAGATTCTGTGTCTCCCTCTCTCTGCCCCTCCCCTGCTCATGCTCTGTCTCTCTCTGTCTCTCAAAAATAATAAACATTAAAAAAAAATTTTTTTAAAGAAGGAAGAATGATAATAGTTGGGAACACGTAGTATACGATTTAGCTGTAGAGTCACAATTCAAGCGACCTAGTAATTCTGACTTAAATTGTAACTTGTAGTATTGATCATCTTTAAAAAAATTTTTTTTAAGTTTATTTATTTATTCTGAGAGAGAGAGTGTGTGAGTAGAGCAGGACAAAGAGAGAGGGAGAGAAAGAATCCCAGGCAGGCTCCACGCTGACCGCAGATAGCCCGACACGGGGCTCAAACTCATGAACTGTAAGATCATGACCCGAGCCGAGATCAAGAGTTGGATGCTTAACCAACTGAGCCACCCAGGCGCCCCTCATCTTTTTTTCAAAAAAAGGTTGTTTACCAGGTATATCGAGTTAAAAATATATGATGAGACTTTTTTTTTTCTGTATATAACAGGACAAATATTGTTTTAAATAACGCAGGTTATCTATCATATGTTTTGACCCATAACATCCAAGAGTTTCTTTCCCCCATGATTACCCTGGAAAAAGTCAGAAATCGAAGCAGTCTATGAGAGCTTCTGAACTTGGTCCCGGTGTTGCAGCATTTATTAGCTGGCAACAGCCAGGGCCAGCTGTATAATTTGGATTTCAAATTTAGTAAGTGGTAAATCATTCGTAAGACCCAAAATACACCAAGCTTACAGCAGCGACAGCATTGTTCGCAAGCATTTCAGAAAGACCACAAGCACGCTGCCAACATGTATTAATTGTTCTATAAAAAGACGCACGTGAAGACACGCTCCGCAAAGGCCTGATGGAGCTGAAACCGCATTCGAATAACCATGAACCGTCAGGTAACTCAGAAGTGAAAGCTGCTCGTGGAATTCTGTCACAACCGCCTTCCAAGACCCCTTCATATTTTGTAGGAGTTTTGTCCAAATTAGGGCCATTCTTCCTCCTCTGACAGTTTGAGAGCCACATTGGATTGGCCCATTCTACAGGTGTCTTTCCCATACATAGCAGGTCGATATTCCCACCATTTTCAAAAAGGTGCCAGGCCAGAACTGCCCCTCTGGTTGGCTGTCTTCCACCATCTAGAAAAGGAGAGAAACGGTCTTGGGCAAGAGTCTACCCGGCGGGACTCCTGTAAAAAACAGGTTTCGTGGTTTGTTTTGTTTTGTTTTGTTTTGTTTTAACTCTACAGTATCCCCAAGAGAGTCCAGAACAGGAAAACCTCCCAAACGCATAATGTGAAGTGATTATTTTTTCAGGATGCTTTACCATGCAGCTATCAAAAAGGAAGTTAATTACTTAAAAATATGGGGACATGGGGAAATGCTCTTTAACATACAGTGAAATGAGAAAACCAGGCTCTCAGATTCTAAGAATAGAATAAGGCCAACAATGGGGCGCCTGGGTGGCGCAGTCGGTTTAAGCGTCCGACTTCAGCCAGGTCACGATCTCGCGGTCCGTGAGTTTGAGCCCCGCGTCGGGCTCTGGGCTGATGGCTCAGAGCCTGGAGCCTGTTTCCGATTCTGTGTCTCCCTCTCTCTCTGCTCCTCCCCCGTTCATGCTCTGTCTCTCTCTGTCCCAAAAATAAATAAATGTTGAAAAAAAAAAGAAAAAAAAAAAAGAATAAGGCCAACATTTATTTATTTATTTTTTCACGTCCATTTATTTTTGAGGGAGAGAAACAGCACACGAGAGTTGAGGAGAGGCAGAGAGGCGGGGACAGAGGATCCGAAGCAGGGTCTGAGCTGACAGCAACCAGCTCGACGCGGGCTCCAACATATACACACGGGTACAATATATGTACCTATGTACATAAGTCCGTATACATATGTGTGGGCTGTGTGTTGGGGGGATTATATAGAATGGAGGGCTATGCAGAAAATGTTAGCCAAAGTTATCTCTGGACAGTGGCACTATTTTTCTTTTACTTACTTTTCCGTAATTTCTAAATTTCCTATCATGAATGCTTCTTATTTTGTGATAAAAAAGGTATTTTTAAAAGATCTTTTAAAATAATTGATTATAGGCCTCTTTTAAGGGGCCAGCTCTTCTGTGCATTGAAAATACAATTTGGGGGGCACGTGGGTGGCTCGGTCGGTTGAGTGTCCGATTTCAGCTCAGGTCATGATCTTACAGTTTGTGAGTCCGAGCCCCGCATCGGGCTCTGTGCTGACGGCTCAGAGCCTGGAGCCTGCTTCAGATCCTGTGTCTCCCTCTCTCTCTGCCCCTCCCCTGCTCGCACTCTGTCTGTCTGTCTCTCTCTCTTTCTCAAAAATAAACAAAAAATTTTAAAAATTAAAAAAAAAGGTCAAGATGGTAAATTTTACGGTATGTGTATTTTACCACGGGAGGGAAAAAAAAGTAACATCTCTTAGCAGAAATTTAGGGATCTCTAGCATCACTTTTGGAGTTTGGGAGGTTGTTTTTGTTTTTTTCCCAGAAATCAGAGACAAGTGCTTATTACTTCTCTGGAATATCCTATTTTGTTCTAGTCACTCTGGGACTGGCTTAGTTTGTAAGTTATATCTGTATTTCACACTCACATGTCAGTAGTAATTGTAAGTGGATGAGGGCCGGGGACTTGGGCCTCTGGAAAAAGGATCAGAGCAGTGGTAATGTAAACGCTCACAAATCCTTCTAGCCATTTCAGAAACTGCTACTTCCTTTCCCCACTCCCAGTAAAATGTCCAAGTTTTTGAAAATCTTAGGTGTCTCTGAACCCTTTTGGAAATATAAGATAGTACTTTACTACACTCCCATCTGTAAAGTCACTTGTCTTAAAAGACAGAAAACATTGATGGACCCCCCAAAATTCAGTTACTTGAAATGCCTATACACACGTGGCTGCAAACCAGAAATGTAGACAAATACTTGACTTAATTATAACATTTGGTCCAACGCTCCTAACTTTGCATGAAGGAGAGATTGTCTCGTTCAGCGGAATGACTTCCTTAACAATGAACCATTCATTCGCATGTGATTGCCCCAGAAGGAGAGAATTACCAGTTCTTCAAAGTAGCTTTATAAAGCAAAAAGTTAGCCTTTTGGGGGGGTCAGAAAGGCTGGGAACAGGTAGAGGCAAGAATTCGGATCTGGATTCATTCAGCCGGTTTCACATGGATGTTTTTGGTCTGAGTTCTAAACCAGTGGCCCTATTCTGATTAAAAAAAATTTTTTTTTTATTTAGGTTTACTTATTTTTGAGAGACAGAGAGAGACAGAGCACAAGTCTGGGAGAGGCAGAGAGAGAGAGACACGGAATCCTAAGCAGGCTCCAGGCCCTGAGCTGTCAGCACAGAGCCCGATGCGGGGCTCAAACCCACGAACTTGTGAGATCATGACCTGAGCCGAAGTCGGACGCCCAACCGACTGATCCACCCGGGCGCCCTGCTATTCTGATTTTTAATGCAAAGAAATCTTCATCATGCTTAACACAGCTGATCTAAAGGAGACTTTATGTGATCAGCACAGCAGAGGGAGCAAAGGCTGAGCGGGCCAAGTGGCCCCCGTCCTCTGTCTTGAAGCCAAGGTAGACATGGGTACAGAGGTAAATAATGGAGGACGCATCTACTTATCCCCCCTCGGGAGACAGTTTTTCACCCAGAATCGTCTACACAGCACCGTTCACCTGGGTTGAAGTCTCCTTAAAATGAAACAACTCCGTGCAGGGGGCTCTTGTAACGACAAGAAATCTACAATACCACGGGGCTTGATTAAGCAAAGTTAGCAATGGGTTTTAAGGCAAGAAGAAAGAGGTTCGGGAAGACGGGGAGAGACAGTTCCTGCAGAAAGGCAGTTGGAACAAAGAGCTGACCCTGGGAGGAAGAACACAGATGGGGGACAGCGAGATGAGCCTGTGCTCATTATGGTCATTACTGGTACCATGACAGTTTGACTGGCACAAGAGAACAGGAGCCCAAGGAGCGTGAGAGATTTATTGGAGGTCAGACAGCCAATCAAAAGGCAGGATGGAATCTTTATTCCAGGACTCTTGATTACACATGTTGACCGTCAAACTGCGGAGGTCATAATTACAATGTTCGGCATTTGAATGGGAGATAGAGCATTTTCCTAAATCGTAAAGAACCAAAACGTATTTGTTGGCCGGGACCGCTTTTAACAGAGCACCACGACTGTGTGGCTTAGCCCAACAGAAATCATTGCCTTCGTCCTGGAGACGAGAATCCAAAGTCAAACTGTGAGGTGACTCCTCCCGAGGGCCACTCCACGTCTCTCGCCTAACTTCTGGTGGTTTTCTGGCAACTTTTCACATCCCTTGGTTTCTGCCAAGAGACTTCACTCTCCACCTTGATGTTCATACAGCGTGTTCCCCGTGTACGTGTCTGCGTCCGAATTTCCCCCCGTTTTTTATAAGGACACCAGTGATCTTGGATTAAGGGCTCACCCTACTCCCGTATGACCTCATCTTAACAAATCACATCTGCAGTGACTGTATTTCCAAATAAAGTCACGGTCTGAGGTCCCGGGGGTCGACACATGGATTTTTGAGGGGAAGCAATTCCACCCAGAGCACACCTCCGCAAACCCAATGGCTCATCATCGACGCTTTTATTCCAGGAACTCCGTGGGACTAGAGATGATTTTAAGACCCTCTACTCTGCCACAGTGTAGTGACGCTGAATGCCTTAGGGCAGATATGTCTCCTGGGCGGCTCTGTGGCTAATTTTACTTTATTCTCAGGAATAAGCAATCATGAATACTTGATGGGCTCGTGAGCCAAATGCCTGGAATCCGTTGTTTGCGTTCAGATTACAGGACACAAAGACCTTCACTGCATTTGGAGAGAGAGACCGGCAAATGAGTTGCGTCCACCCAAGAGCCTGGTCCCTCGGGTCACCTTTTCTGCTTTAACATTCAAAGGCTGATCCCAGGAGCAAACACTGTCCCCAAACAAGGGTCTCGCCTCATCCACTTACCAACTATGAAAACAGGTTCAGATCGGTGGTGTAATCGATGCCCTAACACAATCCGCGAGGACAGCCTGAAGGGGTGTTCTTTTTTTTCTTCTTCTTCTGTTTGGTCCATTTTTTTGTTGGTTTTGATGGAAATCTCTATTTTGAGAGGGAAAGTTATAATTGCTTACTGGAAACAGATGTTTTTTGAGTCAGTGGATTAGATGTTTTTATGACTATATTGATTTCGGTTTCATGGAATGTTGCGCACATTCAAATATTGTATACGTGGATACACACATGAAACCTATCTGTAAATTACCAACTGTAACAATAAAATAAATACACGTGAAACCCACCACCCCGATTAAAGACCAGACATCACCCATCACTCCCCGCTCCCCCGGGATGTACGTAACGTCCTCGATGTGTTGTTTTGCCTAGCGGTGTGTGGAACGCCCGGAAAGCATTGAGTGCAGGACGCCCGGGGGGCTCAGTCGGCTAAGCGTCCGACTCTCCATCTCAGCTCAGATCTTGAACTCAAGGTTGTGAGTTCAAGCCCTGAGTTGGGCTCCACGCTGCATGTGAGGCCTACTTAAAAAATAAATAGGGGCGCCTGGGCGGCTCAGTCGGTTAAGCGTCCGACTTCGGATCGGGTCATGATCTCCCAGTTCATGGGTTTGAGCCCCACATCAGGCTCGCTGCTGTCAGCCCGTCGGCGCAGAGCCTGCTTCGGATTCCGTGTCTCCCTCTCTCTCTCTCTGCCCCTCCCCTACTCGAGCTCTCTCTCTGTCTCTCAAAAACAAATAAACGTTAAAAAAATTTTTAAATAAACAAAATAAAACTGAGGCGTCTGGGTGGCTCAGCAGGTGAAGCATCCAAATCTTAATTTCGGTTCAGGTCATGATCTCACCGTCGTGAGATCAAGCCCCACGCAGGGCTCCCACTGGCAGGGCGGAACCTGCTTGGGATTCTCTCTCTGTCCTTCTGTCCCTCCCCCATGCTCTCTCTCTCAAAAAAGAAAGGTTTAAAAAATAGATAGATAGATAGATAGATAGATAAATGGAGGGTAGTATATGTAATCTTTGCTCAGCAATTTGCGTTCAGCACTGTGGCTCTGGGGTCTACCCCTATGGCCACATGTAGTTCTCACTCCTTTCAGTTGTCACGTAATCGTCCCTTGTGTTAATGCTGCAGTTTACTCGTCCATCTTCCTGGAAAGGAACACTCGAGTCGTCCGCAGTTTTTGTCCTCGTGTGAATAAACAAACATTCCACGGGTCTCTCGGTACATATGTCCCGAGTTACTCCGGGGCATTGGTTTTCAAACTTAAAAAAAAAAAAAATTCTGGACACGTGTCATAAACGTATTCTGCACGTACAGTAAGAATTGTATACATCTTCAGTCCCCACATGGGAACTCACGCTCAGATGAAGCACTTGATAAGACAGAAGTTCTCCTTACTATGGACAACGTCCCTTAAGTTTCTCTATTGTATTCCACGTGGTTTGTTACAAATGCTGGCTGTGTACTAGGACTTGGGGAAGCCGAAAGTTATACTTGGATTTTTGACTGCTCGGGGCCCACTGCCTCTGGCCTTCCCTCCTGTGCCAGGGTCGACTGTGTACCCGGGAGTGAAACCGCCAAGCCGTAGCTCTGTGCACGTTCAAGTTCACAACCAAATGCCACAGTGTTCTCCAAAGGGACCCTGCGAGTCTACCCGCCCTCCAGGGGTGGGGGCAAAGGCCCCAGTGTCACACCCCCTCCCAACACCTGCTCGCTCGCGCTAACCGGCGGGCTGTGCAAGGACATCTCACCGAGGTCTGCATTTGCAGTTCCCGGAGGAATGATGAGCCCGGACGTGTTTTTGAGTCTTTCCTCACCTTCTCCGCGACGTGACCACTCCTGCCTCTTGCCCACTTTTCTGCCGGGCTTTCTGACACGGCACCTTTTGGACAAATGACGTCACGGCGTGGGCTCGTCTCACCCAGGACTTACGTGGGAAGATAACCCCGTTTGGGGCGCGGGGAGCCAAGGAACTTGAGCTGGTTTGGGGGACTGAGGGTTTTTGCCACCGAAGCCTTCCCGTCACCCTTGTCAGGAGCAGGCGTGCCTCAGGACTACTGCCCTCTCTCAGCTGGACCCAGGGCTCTTTCTCTTTGTCCCTTTCTTGAATGCGTAATAGTTGCCGACGATGACGATCTGAGGCTGTCAACCTCTTCTCACTGACACTGCCGGAGACACAGCCGCCTCCCCTCCCCCACCCCTGCCTGGTGCCCTGTCATATTTCTTTTCCACCCTTCTTACTCCCCTGCCCCCCTGACGCTGGGATCATGGGCTCCTGCACACTCTAGAAACTTCTTTTGATGGCACCCGTGCTGTCATCTGGAGCTGAAATTCTGGACCTTCTCTCTGTGTCCCCAGAAGAGGTGGAGAATCGCGGGCCACCGTGGGCTGGTGGCATTGTCATGGTGCTGCTCACGGACCCCTGCCCACGCGTTTCACCCAGAGCCCCGTGCTGCCGCATCTGGGCCACCCGGGCCTTGTCCCAGGAAGCCTTTTGCGGCCGCGGGGTCCATGAAACCACATCACAAACGGATGATGGTTTTCCATGGTGACCACGTTATAATTGGGGTCTGTGTTGTCGACTAAATCAAGCATAAACGTAGCCACCCCAATATCATTAAACACAAAATTCGAACAATACACAGGCCTCCGTAAGGATGAACTTCTGACCCTGAAAACGAGCGAGGTTCTGTTCACCGCTCATGTGACTTGGAACACGACTTTGTTATGACAAGGGTCACAGGGCTCCTGTGGCTTTGTTTCAACGCCGTTACTCTCGGGAGCGGCTCTGGGCCCTGCTTCCCACATTTCAGGGCTCCCACCCTGGGCTGCTTGGAGCCCACGCACCTGGAGGGAAACTTTGGACTTGACATCCAGCCCCTCGGGCGCCCACCTCTAAGATGCCAAGCCAACAAAAGCAAAGGGACCAACAGGCCCCCTCCTCTGCTTCAGCCAGAGAACACTTGTTTTCTTTTTTATAAAATGAATCCCGTGTAAGAACTCATTTTTCTAAATGCAACTTCTCATTTCTTTTTTTTTTAACTTTTTTTTTTTTAATGTTTATTTATTTTTGAAGCAGAGAAAGAGAGAGCATGAGGAGGGGAGGGGCAGAGAGAGAGGGAGACACAGAATCCAAAGCGGGCTCCAGGCTCCAAGCTGTCGGCACAGAGCCCGACGCGGGGCTCGAATTCACAGACCGCTAGATCACGACCTGAGCTGAAACCAAGAGTCGGACGCTTAACCAACTGAGCCCCCCGGGGCGCCCCCTTCCAGTGACAATTTGATGGCTGCTCAAGGACCCACAATCACCCCTGTCCTGGCTGCTATAACCTTCTGTGTCCTTCCTGTGGCCGACCGGGGCTGCCTCTCCAGATCGCTGCTCCCTCCGTCCCCAGTAGTGGAGTTTGGGCCCCACACCCTCACCCGGCCGGACGCCTCCTTTCCCGGCCCCGCCATGGTTAAGCGTGGCCGCACGACTGTGTTCTCCACTGGGAGAACAGAAGAAACTGCTTCTCCACGTACCCTCTTGTACCATCGCCCAAGCTGAGCGACACCCTCCCACACACCCACACGCAGACGAGGACAAGTCTGGAGGAAGGAGCAGCGATAGGAGGGTCGCTGCAGGACCGTGCGAAGCTCGGCTGCCCCAGCAGTGGGGACACCTCACCTCCAGGTTGGCCTAAGGGTCTGTCGTCAGTCGCCACGTGAGTGGTCTGCAACCCTATTCTGGAAGACAATCAGCAAATCCAGTAGTTTTAGAGTCGAGAGAAGTCTCGGGGCCTTGATGCTCGTTCTAATCTGGGAGGGGGGGACGCTGCTTTTGGATTTCCGAGACCCCGGGGAGCTGGGGTGTGGGGTGGGATCAGACTTGACACGGAGACAGAGAGACCTCCCCCGGGGACCAGAGAGCTTCCCTCCATGCAGAAGGGGGGTGCAGGGGGTGCGGGGGGGGACCCAGCTGGGCGACCATCTCAGGTCCCCCAGCGAGTCTGAGATCCCCTTTGACCGTCCTGAATGAGATCTCTGCTCTGGGGCCCCCCATCCTGGTCCAACCTCCTTTGCCTTTATTTAGTTTGTTTGGGTTTATTTATTTATTTTGAAAGAGAGAGAGTTTGAGCAGGGGTGGGGCAGAGAGAGAGGGAGAGAGAATCCCAAGCAGGTTCCGCACCGTCAGCACAGAGCCCGACGCAGGACTCAAACACAAACCGTGAGATCATGGCCTGAGCCGAAACCAAGAGTCCGATGCTCAACCGACTGAGCCCCCCGGGCGCCCCAACAGCCTCCTTTGCTTTTAGAGAAGGCAACTGAGCGCAAATGGCTTCTCCAAGGCCACACGGTGATGTAGCAACAAAGCCGGGACCAGAACCCGGATATTCCTGGGGCGCAGGCTATGCCGATGCACCGTGACGAAACTCTCGGTCCCATTTCACACTGTAGCGTCAGCCCACCGTGCTCGGCGGAAAGAAACGTCTCTCGACCTTGGCCTCTCATCTGTCTCACCACGGCTGACATTCCTGCTTGCCCTCCGGAGTCTCCTGCCTAGGGCGCTGCCCTTACCCGAGGGTCCTCCCCTCTGCCTGCCAGCACTGTCTTCTCTTCCCCCCCTACTCTTCTCTCCGAAGACACCCCCTTCTGTCTCACCCCAGCGCCTGGTCTTCTCTCTCTCCTCCTGGTCTTGGCACAGCACGTGCCCAGGACCCCTCGGAGGACAGATCGCCTGGAAGTCCCGTCTCGCGACAAGCAGGAATAAACGAGCAGCGAGCCACACAAGGCTGGTTATCTGGAAAAGTCCATCACCTCCACCGTAGACACTCGGAGCCACATTCTCAGAATGAATGAGTGTAGGGAAGGGGCCGGATTCCCCGAAGACGGCGCGTCCTCCGCGGCTCATACGTTCTCCCTGTCGGCACCTTTCCGGCTGAAAAGAAATGGGAAAGCCGTGCGTGAGCTCCTCTCCGCTGCTCTTTAGATCAAGAAGGAATCCCACATGCTTCCACGGCCTCCATATTTCTCTGCCTTCTCTCCTTTCCTCTTTGTTTGAGGATCCAGACCATTGAACAGACAAGGGTCAGAGCTAAAAATAAACCCATTTCCTTGCACCGCCGATGATGTCATTCGCCGTGTTCTTAGGTCTCCAGAGTCCACACCAGACGCCCAGGCACTTGCAGAATAAGGCCTCGGATGGCAAGCGGCTTCCAGAAGTCCGGGGCATTGGCGCGGCCCCGGGGCTGGGCTCCCCCCCGGAAAATTCATCCCTATCGCCGCTCACACTCGTCACCTTTCACCCCGAGATCTCACCTAGATTTGTCGCCAAGCACATTGCTTACCAAGAACGCTGCTCTCGGCAGAAGGAGGCCCGGGCTCCACAAAACGAGGCAAAGGCCTGAGCGGCTGGGGGCATCTCCAGCCAAGTCAGGAATAAAATGTACTTTGTGAAAAGTAGAGAGATGTGGAAGACGGGTCCAGGCCAGGGTGGAGGGAGCAGGGCCCACGCCCAACAGTGCCCTTTTCCTGGACCAAACACTTATTTTTTTTTTTTAAGATTTTATTTTGAAGTCACCTCTATACCCAACGTGGGGCTCGAACTCACAGCCCCGAGATCACCGACTGAGCCAGCGGGGCGCTCCTGGACCAACCCTTTCTACAGAGGGCTGGGGAGTCCTGTCAGTGGCCTCCTCCTAAGACCACGTATCGGCAGAGCACAAAACACGGACTTCACCGACTCCACCCCTTGGTTTTGGAGGGTTAACTTCCTGGTAAACAAGGGTGAGAAAATAATGCACAACGATACTCCCTCCGTACTTCTCGTGAACGTGGGCTCCCTAGGTCTGAGTACCTGGTGGCTCCCCTCGGTGATTACCATCTGGGGCGTTGGATGCTTCCACTCTTTCTACCGACGTCCTCAAGTGTCAGCCAGACCCCCCAGCAGACGCAAAGACGTGATCGTCAAGCGTAAAGAATGATCTCTTGCCTCCACAGGTGACAAAGCCCAGAGTGGCATTTGTCAATCTCAGCTTTCCTCGTTTCGCCTGAGTTTATTTATAGAGGCGAAGCCGTGCCTCACCCCCTCCACATTCTCTCCCGCGTCCCTGTGACCCAGCTCAAGCTTGAGCGAGTTGGCTGGTGGACAGTCAGTGAGGTCTGAATATTTACATAGAGTCAAGGAAGAACACACTTCAGTATTTTAAAAGCCTGGCCTTAAAAATAGCGGTACAAATATTTCAGGATCAAAAGAATCAGTCCCAAAGCCCTTCGTTAGCCCCTTCCCCGCCCCCCTCCCCTTTCGTAACCGGAAGACTTTTTCGTGACCCACTGCATCTGGGGCCGGTGTCGTGTTTGTGATGTTTATAGTAACCAAAACCTCCAGATAAATATTTTGTGTCGTTACAAAACGTTGAGCAGGCCCCAAACTTGGAATAATCTGAAAGAGGACGAAACACTCCATGTGGGGCAGTCGGGAACCACCCCCCCACCGTTGTCGATGTAACTTGGACATGGGAAAAGAAAGAGCCGGCCCGAATGGTTGCCATATGTCTGCCGCGAGTGGACTTTGCAGGGGGGGTGGGGGGGCGGGGGAAGGGGGCACGGAGGAGGGGGCTGCGCCCAGTGTCCCGACAGCTGGTCACGTGCGGCGCACCAACTTTGCACCTGTTAGCTGTCGCCCGGTGGACGTCTGTGTGATAAATGATTAACGGTCTCCACGGGGCTCTTCTTAACGCTAAAAAATTCAGCGCATATGGTTCGGGCCGGCCCTCCGGCCCGTCCTATCTGGCGGTCATCGTGGAGGTACATTTGTTCCCCCGGGGCCGTAACGAGGAGTCTTGCGGCTTGCAGGAGAATCTTGGAGCCAACGACACAGAGCGTCAGTCTTTAGGGACGTGAGAGGAAGAAACCGTGTTTGGAGCCTTCGCGCAGAGCCTTCTAGAGGAATACGCGGGGTCGGTGCGGCGGGAGCGTGGAGAAAAAGGAACAGGAGCTTTGTAAAGACAAAGGGCACAGCTAAACTGATAACATTCCACAGGAGAGAGAGAGAGAAAGAGAGAGAGAAGATGGGGAGAGGACGCTCCCAGGCGCGCAAGCATCACGCGTGGCTGTGGGTTCGCGGGAACGGGGGTGGGGGGGCGGTGGTCTATGACATAGGAACCACAGCTGTGGCCGCATCCCAAGGTCGTCGTGAGGAATAAAAGCTGCCACGTACAGGCTGCTCACGACACCGCCGGGCACACGGTGAGCCTGGCCCACAGTCACCGCTACAACCCTGACCCGACCTCTGAGACGCTGCGAGCCAACGGCTCCCGTGAGCCACGTTTCGCGGCAACGACTAGAAACCTCGAGCGGCAAATCTTCACAAGGGCTTTGATCCGGAGCAGGGATGTTCCCGGGTCTGTTCCCCGAAAGCCCTGGCCTGGGGCGGCGGCAGCCCATCCCCACCCAGGAGAAACCCTACCCTCAACCCGGCTGAGTTAGCAGAAGGCTGGCCTCCTCCCCACCCGGGGCCTTTTTGCCCTTGAGGAGTTCAAAGCATTTCTGGAAGCTTTGCTAATGGGGCAAGGAAGGCTGGGTGGAACCTGAGATAGCTCCCGCCAGGGCCGCGAGCCAACAGCTGTGGCGATGCATTTGCGGTGTCCCGTGTCACTGCATCTGACCCCGGGCCCGGGGATCCCTGACAAATGGTTTTCATCTGTCTGGAAGCCAACAGGAGGTGAATGGGAGCCAGACTCTGGCCCCAACAATGGTTCCCTGTGCATGCCGCCCCCCTCCCCCCTTATCCTCGTCCCTGCCAGGGAGTCTGGGGGGGAAGGCGGGTTCCCACACTTCGGATCAATGAGGGGACTATTTTCTCTCCTGTTTTCAGGACAGAGTTGTTTGTTTGTTTCTTTGTTTGTCTGTTTCACTAGGACATTCAGGGAACTTTCTTGTCCCAGGGAACCTGACACCTGGGGCCCGCCTAACCGGTTTTGAGCACTGACCGTCATTTGAGGAGGAACGGTCACGCTAACTGTCCTTTCCTGAGCACCTACCTCGTACCTCGCAGTGTCACAGGTGCGTCGTGTACATTGTCCCACTTACGTAACAGTGTGTCCCCAGGACCCCGTTATCGAGCAGGACCCCCTCGATAACGGGGTCCAGTGATGGCCAAGGCGGAAACCGACTCGCTTTCCCCTCCACGGGCGGCCGCCTGGTGTTTTAAGGAGCATCTCAGAGCATTTTGTCCTTCTCGAAAATAGTTTATAAAGTTTCCTGGTCATCAAAATAACGTATGTTGATGTTAGAAAATTTGCAAAATGTGAAATGCATTAAAAAGTACTAATTCGGGGCGCCTGGGTGGCGCAGTCGGTTAAGCGTCCGACTTCAGCCAGGTCACGATCTCACGGTCTGTGAGTTCGAGCCCCGCGTCGGGCTCTGGGCTGATGGCTCAGAGCCTGGAGCCTGTTTCCGATTCTGTGTCTCCCTCTCTCTCTGCTCCTCCCCCATTCATGCTCTGTCTCTCTCTGTCCCAAAAATAAATAAACGTTGAAAAAAAAAATTTTTTTTAAGTACTAATTCTACTACCCCCTTTAACCGTTAGAGTTTTTCCTTAGGTAGTTTTCTGTGCATATATTTATCCTATTGCTTTTTCCCCCCCAAATTGGGAACCTGAACCTTTTCAGACTTTCCATAGATTTTTTATAAATCTACTTAAAATACCAGGAAACCTATTTCACCCGGTGAAGAAACCATGGGCTTCTGAAGTTCAAATATAGCTCAGAAAGCCGGCCAAGCAATTTCTAAGAGGGGACTATATTTGGCAAAATGCCTTTTTCCACCCTGACAGAGGCTTTAAGCGCCTGATCAGTTATTTTTCCGGCAGTGGGACCGCTTTCCAGAGGCAACCGGTGGCTATTAGCATCATTACAAGTTCTTAAACCTCTTTAGGCATTAATCACGCTGCAGATGTCGCAAAAATTTAGTGGCTGAGAAGGAACATACATTAAAGTCTCCAGCTGCCAGCTCAAGGTCACAGGGACTATAGCCTCGTTCTCTTAACGTGGACGTCCAGCCAGACCCCATCAGTGGCATTTTACCGTCGTTAGACCCAAGGAGGCTTTGCTCTGCATGTAATTTAGCATTTTCTATTTTCACTCGGCCTCCCGGATAGCTGTGTGAGTTCCTTTAAAACATCACTCCTTGGGGCCCCTGGGTGGCTCAGTCGGTTAAGCGCCCGACTCTTGGTTTCAGCTCAGGTCATGATCTCACGGTTCATGGGTTAGAGCCCCACGTCGGGCTCTGTGCAGCTCAGAGCCTGCTTGGGAGTCTCTCTCTCTCCCTCTCTTTCTCTCTGCCCCTCCCCCAGTTTACACACTCTCTCTCTCTAGATAAATGAATAAAATTTTTTAAAAAATTTTTGGGGGGCGCCTGGGTGGCTCAGTCGGTTGAGCGTCCGACTTCGGCTCAGGTCATGATCTCGTGGTCCGTGGGTTCAAGCCCCGCGTCGGGCTCTGTGCTGACAGTTCAGAGCCTGGAGCCTGTTTCAGATTCTGTGTCTCCCTCTCTCTGTCCCTCCCCTGTTCATGCTCTGTCTCTCCCTGTCTCAAAAATAAAATAAAAAATTAAAAAAAAAAATTTTTTTTGAAAGTCACTCCTTGGATAGAAAGCCCATCATGGGGTTCTCTTGTGGGCACAGAGTTTATACTCTGTTTTGATTGTACCTTTGCCCCTGAGATACGAACCAGTAGCATTTTGCCTATCGTGTCCGATCACATGGGATTATTTCTAGTAGAGGCGGCTTTGCCTGAAAGACAGCCAATAATCTGAAAAAGCTCTTTACACTGGAGACACGCACGGGCTTCCTGGCAGGGTGTGCCTAGAATTGCAATGTCTCCTCTGCCCGGAAGTGGCCCTTGGTATCCACGCCTTCTGCGCCCGCGTGCACAAAGGTACACGGATTGCTTGGGCGCTGAACGTGGTCGCCCTCTTTGACACTTTGAACTTCATCCCCGGACGTTGTACGAACCATTTCTGCAGGAGCATGCCGGCGGGACGGCCCTTCCCACGGCTTCTCCAGGCGGCTTTGCGTGTCCACTTGAGAAATGGCACGGGGCGATCGATTTCACCGGGGCCCTGTGGGTACATACGGAAAAAATGTGGGAGCTATGTCACGAACCACAGTGGTTTGCGTTCCGTGTAATTTGAAGACAAGATTCCTTTGCTGCCAGTCACTTACCTCCCATGTGACCTCCGTCGCCAACATTTCGTAACCGCCGAGTTTTTGCCAGCGCCCGCATGCAGAGATGGGTTTGTATTGAAAAGCACATGAGAACAGCACATTCTGATGTGGTTAATGTATCAGCAGTTTCCACCCGAAGCCTTGATGGCTGCCCGGTCCCTTTCAGGAAACAAAAGACCCGGGGAGGCCAGCTCATTCTGTTAGGGCTCCTGGAGGGAAGGGGGACAGGACGTCAGAAATAAAAAGAAAAGCCTTCTTCCTTTGAATTACCCGAACGTCCAAAGATGGGCACAGTCACAGGGGAGAGTACTGGGCTGTGCATTTTGATCTGATTTTTTGGACCATCCCCTTCCGACTGGGCAGCTCAACTGCGGCCGAAAACCGGACTCACAGCGGCTCCGACGCGTAGAGATTTCTTTTTTTTCACATAACAAGGAGGCGGGAAGCCGGCGGGCCGGGCCGGGTCATCAAAGACTCAGCCCTTCTTCCTGGTCCACAAGCCTCGCCAGGTCAGGCTGTGTCCTTGCGTTTGCCCCGTCACGGAGGCAAGGCCGTGTCGGACGCTTAACCGGCCTGGGTTTTTAAGGCAGGAAGAAGGGGTCAGGGCCATGCTGGCCTGATGGCCTCCCTTCATCTGGGAAGTGACAGGTCTCCCTGAACCCTGAACCGGGTCACGTGACCACACTCAACAGGCTCGGGTGCTAGCTGGGAGCGCCGCCCTCGTGAACAGCGTGGCTCCGTTAGTGCCCACGTGTGGTCAGAGGCTACTTGGGGACCGCGGCGGGGACAGGGTGCTGAGCAGTTGTTCACATGGGTTCCCGGAGGGGTGGGCGTCCCTCATAACCCTTGCTTACGTGACAGCAGTCCAGAAAGTTCTGTGCATACATGAAAAAAACTGTTTTAGTTGATTTATTTTGTTAGAGAGAGTGAGAGGGACAGGGGCAGAGAGAGAGAGAGAGAGAGAGAGAGAGAGAGGCAGAGAAAGAATCTCAAGCAGGCTTCATACTCTCAGCTCAGAGCCCGATGTGAGGCTCGAACTCATGGACTGTGAGATCATGACCTGAGCTGAAGTCAGACGCTTAACCGACTGAGCCACCCAGGGCCCCCAGGTGTGAAAATTTCTGTAACAGAATGCTAATTCCCCCTTATAATTAATTATTATGAAATCGCACTGGGTTAAAATTAAATTGGGTCATTTCTAAGAGGTAAATCCGACCATTGTAACTCCCCCTCCCCCCCCAACCCCTGCACTTAAAACCCTTCAGAAATTTTCTGTAGCTTTGAAGGTAAAATGTAAAATCCTTGGCATGTCCCCTAGAGACCCCCGGGGACACAGCCCCTGTTTATTTCAGCAGCCTCTCACCTGCCTCTCTGCCTCAGGGCCCTTGCACCTACTCCTCCTTCTACTCAGAAGCCTCTCTCTCCCCTCTGGGCCTGTCACTCCCTGCTTATTCTCCAGCTCTAAGACGAGAGTTTCCCTGGAGAAACACTCCCTGACCTCTCGGTCTAGCGTGGGGCAAACTCATATGAACGCCAAGTACCCCAATCTCCTTCGCGTGTATCTGAAACACTAGTCGGCAGTGAAGTGTTTCAAGTCGGCTTGCCCTGCTAGAATGTCAGCTGGGCGAAGGCCCTAGCGTTCTTGTTTACTGCACCGGGTTCATTGTCTGCCGTGAAGTCAGCACTTAACAAGCATCACTGAATGAATGAAATGAGATATTAAAAGCACGAGACTGCTTTTGCTGACAATTATGCATTTGTGCCGCTCAAAACATGGTCCCCAAACCGGTGCCAGTCCGCAAGAGGTTGGCCGTTGACCCGCAAGATCAGTATAGACGCTGAAAGTCAACACTGAGGGGCACCTGGGTGGCTCGGCCGGTTAAGTGCCCGACCCTTGATTTCGGCTCAGGTCGTGATCCCAGGGTCGTGGGATCGAGCCCCACGCCGGGTTCCGCACTGAGTGTGGAGCCTGCTTGAGATTCTCTCTCTCTCTCTCTCTCTCTCTCTCTCTCTCTCTCTCTCTCTCAGATTTAAAGAAAAGTCAGCGTTTAGAAACTTCATAGCAATTTTAAAAGTGTCACTCTATCATTGGAAATTTTTAAACAGATAGTTTTAGAAACGTTCAAGCCACCAATAAAAGACTAGCATTTCTAACAATGGAGGGTCAGCCCCTCCCTCCCTGCGAGGGGGTGGCCACACAGCCCTCCTGAGTGGGGTCCTGTCCCCCAGCTTCACAGCAAGTTGCTCCATGTGGACACGCGATGTCATTTGCCCGTGCCTCAGTTTCCCCCTGTGTAAATGGGGCTGATGACGATTCAGCAGGGCGATCCCACGCGGGGCGTTCAGAAACGCTACCTGAGCGTCTGATGTTATTATTCGTGGTGCAGGAGAGAGCCATGTTGCACAAAATAAGAAAGGACTTTTAAAAAATAAAACACGGTTTTGATGAAAGTAACACTTGGGCTATGAAAGCACGCTGAACCGGGATTGAAGTCAAACAGCACCGAGAATAAACAGCCCGCCGGGAGGGCGAGAGGCTGCGTGTGCCCCAGGCAGGCTGGGACCTGGCTCTGATCTCCTATCAAGGAAAATATTTGCACAGCAGGGCTGGCAAATTCGAGCACGGTTCTTCTATGGGAAAACTTGCAGTCAGAGAGGGAGGGATGCGTATATGTTTTTTACTCTAACATTCTTCTCCAGCTCAGAGCGGACGCCAGAAATCTCATCCTTAAGGCTGCGTCTTCTTGGTTGAACGAAGGCTCTCACGAAACGTGCGTTAGCTGGTAGGTGGTAGTCTCTTTTGAAGTTCTTGTCAGTCATTTACACCTTAGTATGAAGAAGGAAGTTGAGGGAGGCTTTTGCTCATTTCGTGCTCTAACGGGCCCTGGCTCCCTAACCCCACCCCGGCCCCCCGCAAGTCCTGCCCATCATGTTCAGCTTAGCTCATACCTTCCACTTGAACATCGCCCTGGGGCCGTCCAGCTTCGCTGTTCGCCCGCCTCCCCGCCAGGACAGGACTCCGCACGTGTCTGCACCCCGCCACCCCCGGCTCCAGGAGGCTCCGTGTGCGTTCATCTTATTCCCGTCTCGGCGCTCAGGGACCACACCTGACGCTTCCTGGTCCCCTCTCCTCCCCCGGCACAGACCTGCACACAGGACACTTCTCGTTGGGTGACGGGGAAGGCGAGGTAGAAAACCCAGGGCACCTGTGCCAGTGGAGGGAGTGAGGGGCAGGCAAGGTCATGGTGACCTTAAGAGAGCATTTTCGGTGGGGTATACACTGGGGGTCGAGCAGCAAGGGGGTTGGAAACAGTGTGGGCAGGAATTGCAAAGGGGAGTCTTTTTCTCTCTCTTTCTTGCTTCCCTTTCCTTGTTGTCTTCTTTCCGTTTTAAATTTTTTTAAGTGTTTATTTATTTATTTGGAGACAGAGCAAATGGAGGAGGGGCAGAGAGAGAGAGAGAGAGAGAGAGAGAGGGAGAGAGAATCCCAAGCAGCCTCCGCGCCGTCAGCGCAGAGCCCCACGCGGAGCTCGAACGCACCAACCGTGAGATCGTGACCCGAGCCGAGATCAAGAGTCAGACGCTCGACCGCCTGAGCCCCCCAGGTGCCCGTCTTTCCGTGTTACTGAGGTCTAAGGGCCCGGCAGCCACGTGCAAGGTCGAGGCGCGCAGCGCATGAGGACTTGACTTCCGGGTCGTGAAGCGGTGGCCACAGCCGGCTCGGCGCGGGTCGCCCCATACGCCCGCAGAAAAGCGAAGAAAAATCGGTTTTCTTCCTCGTGACGAGAACTTTGAGAATTTACTCTCTTAGCGACTTGCACAGACGCCCCCACAGCAGCGTCAGCTACAGTCACCGGGCCGGCCGGACGTTAGTCCCCAGGGTCACTTGGCTCGACCGGGGGCTCCACCCTTCTGACCCCCGCCCCCACCACACCTCTGGTAGCCGCCCGTCCCGTCCCTTTCTCCGTGAGTTTGGACTTTGTTTCCCTTTGTTTTAGATCCTACGTGTAAGCGAGAGCCTGGAGTGTTGGCGTTTCTCTGCCCGACTCGGTCCCTCCACACGCGCGACCGAGCTCCGTCCACGTTGTTGCAAATGGCAGGATTTCCTTCCTGGTACGCGCACATGTGTGAGTGTGCGTGTGTATGTGCGTGCACGTGTGTGTGTCTTCCTCGCCCACCGCCCGTCGATGCACACAGGTTGTTTGCACGTCTGGCTGGAGGAAATAACGCACTAGGAGCACGGGGTGGGCAGATGTCTCTTGCACACGAGCACGGGGTGGACGTGGCAATTGGCTTCCCGGAGACAAACACCCCAAGTGGAGCTGCTGGACCGCGTGGGAGCCCCTCCTCACTGCGTGAGGTGCTCCTGCGTGCTTCACTGGTGCTCCCACCAACACCCGGAAGGGCTGCCTTTGGGCCACATCCACGCCAGGCCTGTCGTCTCTTGTCTTTCTGATGCTGGAAAGTCCTTTATAAAAAGAGGGGCGCCCGGGTGGCTCAGTCGGTTGAGCGTCCGACTTCGGCTCAGGTCAGGATCTTGCAGTTTATGGGTTCGAGCCCCGCGTCGGGCTCTGTGCTGACAGCTTGGGGACTGGAGCCTGCTTCGGATTCTGTCTCCCTCTCTCTCTGCCCCTCCCTGGCTCACACTCTGTCTGTCTACCTCTCTCTCAAAAATAAACATTAAAAAAAACATTTTTTTTAAGAAAAAGAGTTTGTCGGGGCGCCTGGGGGCTCAGTCGGTTAAGCGTCCGACCCTTGACCTCAGCTCACGTCTCCATCTCAGGGTCGTGAGTTCGAGGCCCGCGTTGAGCTCCATGCCGGGCGTGGCGCCTAGTTAAAAATAAGTTAAAATGGGGCCACTTTTCAGCCGAGGCCCCCCCCCAGCTGCCCCAGTCACTCAGTGTCACAGAGCTAGCAAGCCGTGGGGCTGGGGCTGTCCCACATGAACAGCAGTGAAGGGAAGGACAAGGGACCCAGACGCAGGCAGCTTGGCAGGTTTGGTGACGGGAAACCGCGGGCAATGGTCATCTGATGTCCTCTCTGTGAACTCAGGGTGGGGTGACAGCGGAGGGGCCATGGGACAGCCGAGCACCTGGCAGGGTCCATCCGCCGGAGTGGGGACTGGTTCCCACTTGCCTCTCCCCACGTCCACCCTGCAAGCTGAGGGAGGGACGGAGGGCCTGTCTTGGAGGTGTCCCAGCCAAAATGCCAACGTAGTTCCAGAAAGAAGGAGGACTCCCTGGTCACCTGCTGGCACATGTCGGAACAATGGTCCTGCTGTGTCCTGGAAAACTTCGCGGCCACACCCCTGTCATTACCGTCCCTATAATCCTCCACCGGCTCTTGGATCAACTTTGTAATTTGTACGAGCGTTCATTTTTGACTTGCCGAATCTCTGCAGCATGACGGCTTTTAGTTCTGGAATGTTCCGCTCACCCCATCGCTCATTCACTCATTCCACAAATGTTTATTGAGAGTCAGGCAGTGACACCCGATTCATCCAGCGTGGACGCCCCCCTCCAGGGCCGGGGGACGCCTCCGCTCCAGCCGGACTAGGACGGAGACGGTGCCCGGCATGCAGGCAGCTTAGCCAACGTGTGTTGGCTACACAGGGCGGTGACTGTGACGCCAGAGGAGGTTAGGCTTCAGCTCCCACCTTTAAGTTGGAGACCCCGTCTTGCACTGGCCCCTTCCCAGGCTCTGGGAGCGGCCCTACTGTGTGCTTTCACAGTTATAAGGTTTTTGGGTTTTTTAAGTTTATTTATTTACTTTGAGAGAAAGAGAGAGCACATGAGCAGGGTAGGGACAGAGAGAGAGGGAGAGAGAGAGTTCCAAGCAGGCCCCACGCTGTCAGTGCAAAGCCAGACTTGGGGCTCGAACCCATCAACCGCGAGATTGAGACCTGAGCCGAAATCGAGCATCAGACACAACTGACTGAGCCCCCCAGGCTCCCCGTCACGGTTCTACATTTTTATAAAAATTTCGAAAGTACGATATTTTCACTGGCGTCACCTCTATCTCTAACCAGCTCCCTCTGTCCCCTGCCCTCAAGTCAAGGGACGCTGGAGTGGCCACGGGCCTTTGGAGACCCGGCTAAGAGGAGCTACCGGGGAGACATTTCGTATGGGCCACGGGGGACATATTCAGGCTGCCTTTTGAGGTGTGCTGAGGTATCTCTAGCTGGCCGGAGTAGGAGCGACTTCCAGGAACATTCCAGCCGCCCGCCGTGGAGACTCGCCCGTGCCACGCGAGGGAGCAGGATCAGCTGTGGGGTCACAAAACTGAGTATCTCCTGGGTTCCTTGCACTGTGGGTGTGTGGGTGTCAGAGAGACCAGATCTTTCTCAAAGAGGGCCTCCAGAGTCATTGAAGCCGCCGGCCGGGGCAGACACCCAAGTCCGGTTCAAGGTCTATCCTTGGTCCTAGGACATCCATCCAACCCTTCGAGTCAATGGCCCAACCTCCTGGATGTCACTCTTGTGAAGACAGCTCGACCACTGTCTCCAACGGGCAGCTAGGTCGCCGTCAGCTATTCGGAACGGACACATCCGTCAGATCCCAACCCCCTTTCCGTAACATCCACGTAAATCCCGTCACTGCCGGACTCCTTGGACCAAATGGTCACACCGGAAGCAACGACCGTGAGCAGCGACGTCCATCCGTTCGTTCATTCAACAAATGTATGGAGTCCTTACTATGAGTCAAGCAGTGGGGGTGAAACATTAAATAAGACAAAGTCCCCTTCTTGGGAGAGCTTGCGGGCTCATGGGGGTGGGGGTGAGCCAGCCGCACACTGAGAAGGGCGGTGATGAGCTCGTGGGTGGGGCGGCCCACGCGGGCCAGGCGAGTCAGGGAACGTTCCTGGGAAAGGCTGAGTCAGGCGCTTGGCAGGGATGCGGTGGCCCCGGCGGGAGGGGGGACTGGATCAAAGGTTCCCAGGGCCGGCCGGTCATGAGAACCACCTGGGGGGAGCCTCACGACTCCCAGACGCACCCAGACCTACTGACTCAGAATTTCAGCGGGCTGAGCCTTAGGAATCCGCCTCAAAAAAAAAAAAAAAAAAAAAAAAAAATCACCCAGTGGTGTTTTTTGATCAACCAGGTTTGGTGAGATGTGGATGCACTTTGTGATTCGGGGGTTGGGGGGAAAAGCCTGCAGGTAGGGGGGCGTCGTCTGGTGGGAGGAGAGAGAGGACACAGGTGGGGGGCGGCAGGGAGACTTTCCAGGCTGGGGGACCCAGAGCCCCCAGGTGGGCCGTGGGAACAGACAGGGACACAGGCACTCAGCTTGGCAGGGGCCCACGTGGCTGCCGGCTAAGCCGGGCTCCCTTCAGCGGGCACAGCGCCAGGGGCACGGGGCACCCGGGCCTGGGCCATGAGCCGGACGGAGAAGGGCGGGCTGCCCAGCGACCCTGCGGCTTTCCGGCCCCCTGAGCTGTGCGCCCCGTCCAGCCTCCCCTTCTTAAGATCAAGACACAGCTCGTGCTGCCATTTATCTTTGAAAAAGGTGGGTTTTTTAATGTCTATTTGAGGGGGGGGAGGGGCAGCGAGGGGGACAGAGGATCCGAAGCCGGCTCCGTACCGACGGCAAAGAGCCCGACTCGGGACTGGAACTCACAAACCGCGAGATCGTGACCCGGGCTGAAGTCAGACTCTGTGTCTCTCCACTCACGCTCTGTTTCTCTCTCTTTCCCAAAAAGAAATAAAGAATTAAAAAAAAATTTTTTTTAAAAGAAGAATGCTGCTCTGAACATTTGTGTATACGTTTTTGCATAAGCATAGGTTTTCAATTCTCTTGGGTATGCTTGCAGGAGCAGAATTTCTGGGAAGCCCGTGTTTAATTTTTTGTTTTTCAATTTTATTTGAGACAGAGGAAGAGAGAGAAGGGGAGAGGGAGAGGGGCGGAGGGAGAGAGGGAATCTTAAGCAGGCTCCACCCCCCAGCACAGAGCCTGACGGGGCTCGATCTCATGACCCTGGGATCATGACCTGAGCTGAAATCAAGAGTCGGACGCTCCGGCGACTGAGCCGCCCGGGCGCCCCCCACGTTTAACTTTCTGTTTCGCAAAGCAGTCGCTGCATTTTACACCCGCACCAGCCGTGTGTGGACGTTCCCACTGCCCACACCCCCACCACTCTCCTGGGGGGCAAAGCGGCTCCTCACTGTGGTCTCCATTTGCACCTCCCCTGTGACAGACGACGTCCAGTGTGTTTTCATGTGCTCATTGGCCATTGTCTCTCTTCTCAGGAGAAATGTCTATTCGAAGCCCATGCCCATTTTTTTTTTTAACGTTTATTTATTTTTGAGACAGAGAGAGACAGAGCATGAGCAGGGGAGGGGCAGAGAGAGAGGGAGACACAGAATCCGAAACAGGCTCCAGGCTCTGAGCAGTCAGCACAGAGCCGGACTCGGGGCTCGAACTCACAAACTGGGAGATCATGACCTGAGCCGAAGTCGGACGCTTAACCGACTGAGCGACCCAGGTGCCCCGCCCATGCCCATTTTTAAACTGGGTTTTGTTTTTATTGTCATGTTGTAAACGTCCCTCATATATTCTATATACGACTCCCTTATCAGGCGTATGATTTGTAAATATTTTCTCAAATTCTGTGGGTTGCCTTTTCACTCTTTTTTTTTAACTTTTAAAAAATGTTTATCTATTTTTGAGAGAGAGGGGTGAGAGCGTGGGCAGAGGGAGGGGCACAGAGAGAGAAATGGAGAGAGAGAATCCCAAGCCGACTCCGAACCGTCCTCGGGGAGCCCGCCGTGGGGCTCGATCCTGTGAGATCATGACCTGAGCCCAAACGAAGAGTCGGACGCTTAACCGATTGAGCCCCCCGGGCTTTTCACTTTCTTAATGGCGTCCTTGAAGCGTAAGAGTTTTTAATCGTGATGAGTCCAATGTATCTATTTTTTCCTCTGTCACTCGTGCTTGTAGTGTCATATCTAAGAAGCCACTGCCTGATCCAAGCGCTTAAAGATTTGTTCCTGTGCTTTCCCTTGACAGTTTCATAGTTCAGCTCCTGCATTTAGGTCCATGACCCACTTTGGGCTCCTTTTTATAGGATATGACAGACAAGGCTATTGTCGTTCTCTTGCGACTACTGTATCTTTGTCGTAAGCTTAGAAATCAGGGAGCGTGAGACTCCCAACTGCTCTTTTGCTGTTGTTTTCGTTGTTTTGACTATTCTGGGTCCCTTGGATTTCCATATGAATTGTAGGATCCCTTTGTGGACGTCTGCAAAAAAAAAAAAGGCAGCTGGGACTTTGGTAGGGAGAGTATTGGCATCATCTGTTCTTGAAGTACGTCTGTGAGGTCACTAACAGGAGTATTTATCACCTGTTGGTACTCCAGTATTTATTATCTGTTTGACAGATAGGAAACAGAGACCAGGACGGTGCATTTTTAAGCCCCTCGGTCTGACAATGCTGTTTTCGACAGCCGAGCAGATGTCTCCTAAAATCCCATGATGCCTGTCTCCGTCTCTGTCCTCAATTTGCAAGCAACTATTTACTGAACAACTGCTCTGTGCCACGCACAGTTCCAAGCACTCAACAATTTAAAGACCAAGCTTAAGAGAGGACCATTTGAAGCGTGCTGTCAAAGCAATTGTTCTTTCTGATATAGAGAGACGGTGCCCCTTAGGGATGTCCGTTCTCTTGATCGTCCAGAAAATCCCAATTAAATTTTTTTTTCAATGTTTTTATTTATTTTTGGGACAGAGAGAGACAGAGCATGAACGGGGGAGGGGCAGAGAGAGAGGGAGACACAGAATCAGAAACAGGCTCCAGGCTCTGAGCCATCAGCCCAGAGCCCGACGCGGGGCTCGAACTCACGGACCGCGAGATCGTGACCTGGCTGAAGTCGGACGCTTAACCGACTGCGCCACCCAGGCGCCCCCCCAATTAAATTTTTTTAACGTAACAACTTACAGGGGCGCCTGGGGGGCTCAGTCGGTTGAGCGTCCCACTCTTGATTTCAGCTCAGGGCATGATTTCACGGTTGGTTCGTGGGATCGAGCCCCACGTCGGGCTCCGTGCTGTCAGCACGGAGCCCGACGCGGGGCTCAAACTCACGAACCGTGAGATCATGCCCTGAGCCGAAGTCGGATGCTTAACTCACTGAGCCCCCCAGGCGCCCCGACCGGCAATTTAAAAACGTCACGTGAATGTGAATATCCGAATCGATGCAAAACCCCAAATCTCGAGCCTCCAGCTCGCTTGAGCCCCCCGAACCCGCAGAGGTGAACCCCCTCCTTGCTCGGAGACGACTCCGTCTGTCCACTTGGGGACAGCACACCCCTCCCGTGGACTCTGCTGCCTTCCACCCTTCTGACCACTAACCAGGATGAAGCCACGGCATGGCCGGGCCAGAGACAGGCTGGGTCTGAGACAGGCAGAGAGGCTGCTCTAGGGGAGCATCTGTCTCCTAGAGCCGCTGGGAGACAGCGGGCAGGATTACGTGGGAGGCGTGGTGGCACGGGGGCGGGGGGGGCGGTGAAGAGGGGCGAAAGAGTTTGCAAAAGAGAGATTATCAGTTTGGGAGTCGTCCTTCAGGACACAGGAGTCCAGGGGCACAGACTCAACGTGCTGCCTGAAGGTTCTAGAAGCGTGAAGCCAACGACGGGCCTCGCTAAGTGAGGGAGAGATGCCAGGGTCGCCCGGCAGACGATGAGGCAGGGGAGACGAGGTTCAGAGAGGCGGGCATGCTGGAATGGATAACATTCTGTGCAGCAGGGGAGCCTGCAGACTGTACTCCCTGGGGGGGCCCGGAGGTAAGCGCGAGGGGGCACCAGTGTCACCAGGAGCCTGTCAGCTCACCAACAGTAACGGGGACTTTGGGGCGCCTGGGGGCCTCAGTCAGTTGAGCGTCGGCTTCCGCTCAGGTCATAATCTCACGGTTCGTGAGTTCGAGCCCCCCGTCGGGCTCTGTGCTGACAGCTCAGAGCCTGGAGCCTGTTTCAGATTCTGCGTCTCCCTCTCTTTCTGCCCCTCCCCCACTTGCTCTCTCTCTGTCTCAAAATAAATAAACATTTTGGGGGCTCCTGGGTGCCTCCGTCAGTTAAGCGTCCCACTTGGGCTCAGGTCATAATCTTGAGGTTTGTGAATTCGAGCCCCGTGTGGGGCTCTGTGCTGATGGCTCACAGCCTGGAGCCTGCTTCCGAGTCTGTGTCTCCCTCTCTCTTTCTGCCCCTCCCCCACTTGCTCTCTCTCTGTCTCAAACATTTTTGGGGCTCCTGGGTGGCTCCGTCAGTTAAGCGTCCCACTTTGGCTCAGGTCATGATCTTGAGGTTTGTGAATTACAGCCCCGCGTCGGGCTTTGTGCTGATGGCTCAGAGCCTCGAGCCTGCTTTGGATTCTGTGTCTCCGTCTCTCCCTGCTCCTCCCCCTCTCGTGCTCTGTCTCTCTGTCTCTGTCTCTCTCTCTCTCAGAAACAAATAAACGTTAACACAATAACAAATGGTAACGAGGACGAGAGGACCCCAAAACAGCAAGGACCAGAAGTTAACCCCCAGAAGCCAGGTGGCTGCCGTTATCATCGCTCGGGGGCCGGAGCCCCTCAGAGGGCAGTGAATAGAACACAGCGAACATACCTGGGCGAAAAGCTTCTGCCCCGTCCGTAGGACCACGGACCGAGAATGGATGATCGGTAAGACGAGGTCAGCCGCTGCAATACACAGTCGTGCTCCTTTGCTCAGTTTCCGGAAAGGAGCTAGTTTGCAGACCCAGGACCCGTGGAGAGTTCAGGTCCCCCCAGTAGGAGGGCCCTTTAACACGACGGCGGTGCACGTGGCGGGCGTTCCCCCAGCTTTTCCCTACAGCGGCCCGTGGTGTTTATGTCGGTAGCCGTGTGTTAGCTGCTCTTTCGAGGATCGAGACCCTGAGACCTGAAATTTCATCACGGCACCCCGGTTAGAGTGCGTGCGGAGGGGGGCCAGTTAGTAAATGGAGGCTAGCCCGGGCCTGCCCCCCCCCACTGGCCCCGTGTGTGCCCACGGGAGTCCACGGGCCCAGCAGGTGGTCATGTCCCCAGCCCCTGAATGTGTCATTAGAATGCACATACCTTGGGTTCTCGGCCTGCGGGATGCAAACTACCCAGCAGAAAGGCCTTTGAAACGGCTTGGCTGGTACCACGCCTGGTCCCAGGAGCCAAGATAGTAAATGAAAAACAATCGCGCGTCGGCGGGGATGGAGAGGGGACGGGGTTTCACAGCAACTCCTGCAAAGCGATTGCAGAAGGAATTCGGGCTCCTGAGGGGTCTAGGGCTGGCGGCCCCCATCACGGCTCCGTTGATGGCCGGTCTGCGCCAGCACGCGTCGGGCAGACCCCGGGCGACGACAACAGATGACTGTGGTCCACCAGACGGGAGCCACAATCTGCAGCTGCCGTTTGCTGGGACAAATTAACATAATTGCACATAATATGAGGCCACGGAGCCAGGGAGCGTATTCTTTTCCGTCCCTACCAAAAGGGGATCAGAACACTGGATTCATTTGGAACAGACAACATATACGTTTACGGTCTTGCCCCAGGGCGGCGTTAACGCTCCTGCTCTCGGTCTGATGCGGTCCCGAGAGACCCGGACCGGCTGGGTGTCGATGACATCGCGCTCGTCGGACGAGCTGAGCCAGCAGCGACTAGTGCATTAGAGGCCTCCGTACCGCAGGATTCCAGAGATCGGGAGGAAAACACTCAATGTTCAGCAATATTTTTAGGGGTCCGGTGGTCTGGTGGAACACAGGCCGAGACGTCCCCCCAAAGTAAAGGATATGTTACTGGCTCCTGCACGTCCCGCCACAAACACGGGAAGCCCGCACCTGTGGGGCTCTGAGACTTACAGGTAGCACGTTGCACCCCCGGGAATATCACTTCCACCCACGCACCACGCAGCGGGGAGGCCGGTCACCTTGAAGCAGGGCCAAGGGCAAGAGAGGGCTCTGCGGAGAGCATCCGGGCTGCCGCACTCGCGGCCCCACCGCGTGGACCCTATGGCCCGGGTGGCCCTACGTGACTAGAGGTGTCAGCGGAATTTGTGACACGTGCCAGTGGGAGAATCACAATTCAGATCCCCCAGGCTCTTGGAGTGAGTTCATGCCGTCTGCAGCAGAGGATTAAATACCTTTCTAGAAACCTTCTGGCATGCCGGTAGGCCCTCCTAGAGACAGACCTTGACCACGGGACAGGTGACCAGGCATCCAGAACTGCTCATCGTGAGCTTAGATGCCCAAGGCTTTGGCATCCTAAGGCCAGGTGGTCCTAAAAGGGCGCACCGTGAAATGACAATGGTACATCCAGGATCACCCGAGAGCAGGGCTGAAGGGCATATGGGATCTAAGCCAGTTGGTGGGCCAGACCCCCGTCTCTACTGACCAAGCACCTCTCAACTCACTCCCGTGGCTCCATGTGGATGGCAGGTTATGACCGGTTAGCGGAAAACGGAAGGTGGCCGCTCTGTGGTACCATTCAGGGGTGACCTCGAGAAACAATGGTAGGCGGAGTCCTCTCAGCGGCCAGACCTTCCGGTGATGAATCCGTCACCCGGTTTGTGAGAAAAAAGCAGCCGGGTGTGGAATAAACAAGGGCTCGTGAGTAGTGGTGAGCGGCTTGGCCTTGAAAGAGACACATCTGAAGGCGGGAACTAGGACGTCTGTGATTCGGAGACTTCGATGGACCTATGGGAGGGGGCGTGCCGTGCCGAGGTCACCGGTTAGCTCGCTAATGTCCCCGAGATAGCACCTGCCGAGGAAGAAGTACTCAGTAACCGGGTGGGTTGGAGTCACCCCAGTGCAGGCCACGGTGGGCGGGACACGGGCCACCCGTGGGCCCAATGGCGCCAGTGCCCTCAGCGCCGCTGACCTGTGCGCCCAGCCTGCCGGCAGAGAGACGGGTCGGAGCGCTCTCTTTGGTCTCAACCCTCGAGGAGTCCAGCCAGCCGCCTTAGAAGGAGTCGCAATTAGATGTTTTTAACAGCAGACGGGCAGAAAACCGAGTATTCATGAGGTCTGGGCGGGAATGACTACCTTCACAGCTTTACAGCAAGGGAGGCGACCAGTGACGGGGAAAATGACCAGATTTGAATATTTTAACACTTAAAACTTTTATGCAAATACAGAGGCAACAGACTGGGGAAGAGTTTGCATTGGACTCGAGATGCAGAAACGAGGGGCGCCTGGAGGGCTCAGTCGGTTAAACGTCTGACCTTGGCTCAGGTCACGGTCTCACGGCTCGTGGGTTCGAGCCCCGCGTCGGGCTCTGAGCGGACAGCTCGGAGCCTGGAGCCCGCTTCCCAGTCTGTGTCTCCCTCTCTCTCTGCCCCTAACCCACTTGCACTCTGTCTCTCTCAAAAAATAAATAAATAAACATTTTTTTTAATTAAAAAAATTTTTTTAACATTTATTTATTTTTTGAGAGAGACAGAGTGTGAGCACGAGATTCCGAAGCAGGCTCCAGGCTCCGAGCTGCCCGCACGGAGCCCGACGCGGGGCTCGAACCCACGAGCCGCGAGATCGTGACCTGAGCCGAAGTTGGACCCTTAACCGACTGAGCCACCCAGGCGCCCCACGTTTTTAAAAACTTTTTTAAAATAATAGTTTTCAGGGGTTGCAATGTATTTTGCTGGCGAGGAGGTACAGCCTTAGTTTACTTGAGGCTTCCTTTTTCTTTTTTGTAATTAATTCTGCAAGAGCTAGACAGGTACTCCGGGGACATCTCTGCCTTCCTCCAGGCGGGGCCTCAGCCAGCACCAGTATCCAAGGGCTCTGGGTTCGGTCGGCCGGCTCGGGGTCCCACCAGACCGCGGGATCCACGTTACGGCGAAAGAGGGTCCGGAGAGGCCGGGGAGGGTGATGCCTGCCCGACCACCTCGTCAGAGGCCGTGCTGGAGCGGCCTGTTGAAGCATCCCCGTGGGGACACTGCAAGGTTGGCGACAAACCCTTTCAATCTGGGAACCGAGAGGTGGGAGCGCGTCCAGCTCTCCCCACCACCTCTCTCCGTGCCCCGCTTGGGGGACCTGTGCCTCCAGTCTCCGTGACTCTGGGCTCCGCGGGGACAGAGGGCCTGGTTCCACCGAGGGACACAGAAAAGCCTGCTCTCTGAGCTCCGGCTCCCATGTGGAGAGTCCCGGCTCTTTGCGCCAAACGACCGGCAGGCATCACGTCGGGGGAAAATGCAGGCGATGGGCAAGAGGAGGTAGGATGCTATGACGCATTGGGGGCAGGAGAGTACGTGTCAGCACGCAGGTGACTCCTACTGTCCCCCGCCCAGTTCTGACGGCTCAGGGGCAAGGGCAGCCGTGGTGGCCGAGAAGCACACGGTGACCCGGAACAGGTGCCTCAGAAAGAAGGCTCTGGGCCCCCCACCAGCAGAGGTGCTACCTGTGGGTGAGGGGAACCTCGGGTGGACACTGGGGTCAAGGGGAGAAGAGGAGGGTCACCTCGAGCCCCCAAACGGTCTGCCCCACCCCCTTAAGTTGCTCCAGGAGCAGCCCCCTGGGTCTGGAGGGAAACTTCTAGAGGGAGAGGATCTGGGCGCACGAAGGGTGGTAATAAGCGGTGCTGCGATGTGGTCCCCATCGGGACCCGGGGCCTTATGCCCACAGCAGCCGGTGGGGCCACCAGTGCCCAGCCTCGCTGTCAGCCGTCTTGGACTCACCCCTGTTGTGGAGTCTAGTTCCTTCCCGAGGGCCGTCCTCGTCCTGTGACGGGGGAATCGGGGACAGAACGGCCTGGCCCCGCGCCCTAACCCACGACAGCCCTGAATGCCCTTGGGGCTGGTGGACGGCCTCGAGGGGGCTGCTTCGCAGACCGATCCCGCCGCTTCCTCTCCCTGCTGTGGGAGCTGACCCCAGACGGCTCCTCGGGAACCGTCCCGCGTGCCCCCGGGGAGCCCGCCGGGGACACGGGCATCTAAGCAGACCTGGAGGGAGCAGGAAGGGGAGATGGTTCCAGGCAAAGGGACAGCGAGCCCTAAGGCAAGTTGGTCCCTGGGGTCAGGACAGCAGCAGCCGAGCCCTGCAGGGGAGGGAGCGGAGGGGCCGAGCGGGACCAGGATGCCATCACCGCTGGGACTGGGCTCTGCGTTCCGAGTGGAGGCAAGGCAGGGCTTGGATGCGACAAGTGACACAGTCTACCTTCAAATGTAAACACATCTGGCTGCTGTATCGTTGGGGCAAGGGTGGGCACCGGGGGACCGCTTAGAAGGGTATGTCAGCCCCCCCCTCCCCCGGGAGGGGGGATAAGAACACAGCGGGAAGGAGTTGTAAACGAACCTGGTTCCAGGCGTGTTCTGCCGGCAGAACAGGGGGATCCGTGCAGGTACGGCAGAGAGAAACGTACTCAAGCCAACAGAAATTCCTCCCACCTTGCTGCTTTGGGTTTCCAGATATTGTTATCGAAAATTGTATAGAGGAGCGCCTGGGTGGCTCAGTCGGTTGTAAATAATAAAACATTTTTAAGAATGTTTGCAGAGTACATTTACACAGTCTATTATTTTCTTTCTTTATTTTAATGTTTCTTTTATTTTGAGAGAGACAGACAGAGGTCGAGCAGGGGAGGAGCAGAGAGAGAGGGAGACACAGAATCCGAAGCAGGCTCCGGGCTCCGAGCTGTCAGCACAGAGCCCGATGCGGGACTCGAACCCACGAACCCGCGAGATCACGACCTGAGCCAAAGTCGGACACTTAACCGACGGAGCCACCCAGGCGCCCCACGATCTAGTGTTTTCAACCAATCGATCTTTAATGCTGTCTAGTTGTCAGTAAATGTTGTTCTACATAGTCATTTTTTAATGAATTAATTCCCATAAAATTCCGTAAAATCAATCATTTTCATGAGTGTGTACTTCGTCCCCTTTTGGGGAACTTTTAGGTTATGTCTCGGCTTTTTACTACAGTAACCCCCATCACTCTAGGGTAAATGCTAAGAAGTAGGGTTACAAGGTCAAAGAACGTGCGCATTTCTAGGGTTTTCGAGATGCAGTCCCAGTTGTCCAAGCACCTCCAAACTGCACGATCTCCACACAGAGCTCTAATTCGTAGATGAACGTTGGCTTTTCGCTCAACGATGAACAAAATACATGCGCCGAAACAAGCAAGCAGGAAGTCACAAGCTCTCTTTGGAAGAATAATCGGCTTCCCAGGCAAGGACGTTACTTGTGGAAGAGACAACAGAAGAGATAGATAGAGGGAAGGTAGCTGGACGCCTAGAACGTGACGAGGCAGGTCTGTACTCGCGCGGGACCTGACCTTCCAGAAGGTTCCGTCTGGCTTGGCCTCTGGTTAATGGGGCAGCCATCCCAGGGACTCTTGATGGTACTCTGCCTGCCTTGCACCTGTCCCCACGCAACACCCCTGTTAACACTTGTCCAACGCCACCTCCTCCTGCGGGTGGCTCTTGTAGGCTAGTCGTTGCTTTGGAGAGGCGCTAATACATCCTCGTCCCTTCCAGCACGGACGTTTTCTGCTGGTTCACAGAAGAAATGGCGGCATTGGCAGAAAAACCGGGTCAGAGGTGGAATGCGGCTAGCACAGACTCCCACAGGAATCGGCGTCCTCTAAGATGACCGGCTCATAAGCCAGAGAAGACTCTTCTGCGGGGACATCAACAGCCACCTTGACCTCACGCCCTAGCCTCACATCCCGGGCCCCGACCCAGGCTCATGGTCTCCCGTGGGCTCTAGCCCCTGGCTGCGATTAACGGCCCCACTTTTCCTAGCAGCCTGTGGAAGACACCTCATTTGTCACTCCTGACTCCCTCCCCTTTCCTTCCCGTGTCTGGGCTGCCGGCTGTTTCCATCCGCCCTCTCCCCTGCCCGTCCGCTCCTTCCCTCCATCACCTTGGCCTGCAAAAAGCTGGCAGTCCCGTGAACCGGGCTTCCATGAAGGTCCAGAGGACCTCCCGCAGCTCCACACACGTGCAGGGTACCGTTTCTACTCTACTCTGGCCCCCTCCTTGCTTTTCAGCTTCAGCCTGCCTCCTCCCTCATGGTGCTCCTTATGATCGGACCCCCCCCACCAAAGCGATCGCCTCCTGTGCTTCTATTCCAGCGTCCCCCTGGCCCCTGCCGCCGTCCTCCCTGTTTCTCGGTCTGCTGAAGCCCTTCTCATCCCGAAAGGCCGAGTGCCTTCTCCAGGCAGAATTCATCACCCTGTCTTCTGTGTTCCCACCACACTCCGTCTCCCGCCGGGGAAGCAGTGATCATGGTATCAGTTGCCTCCTGGTAGACAAGCAGTTCACTGAGGACACGGGGCATGTCTCTTTCTTTCATTTGTGGACTCCTAGGACCTCGCTCGATGTCAGGCATACAGCAGGTGCTTCCTAAACACTGCCCGAAACTAGGCTGACTCCGAACCAGATTCACGTCACCTGACCCTTATCCGGTGCCTTCGAAACGCTGCTCCGGAGCAAAGCATAGGGAGGACGAGCTTCCCGTAAGGCGGAGCGGACGGACTCCTGTCCCAACTCCCCACTGGCCATTTCTGTCACCTGTTGAAATTCTAGTGGAAATGCACTCTTCTGGGTGTGGTATTACCTTCAGCTCTGTTGCTATTGTCCCTGGGAGGGATTAATTTTCACTACTGCTGACCCTAGTAAAGTGTTCATGCTCGAGGGGAACTTGGAAGGTGCCCCAGCGCCTCTCCAAAGCAACGACCAGCCTTCAAGAGCCACCGGCAGGAGGAGGTGGCGGTGGAGAAGTGTCTGGAACGCTGGAAGGAGGCAGGGCCAGGGCAGGGGTGAGGGGCTGCTTGAGGGGGCAGCAAGGAGGCGCGGGAGTCAGGGCAGGGGGTGCCCAGTGGGGGAAGGACGTGTGTGCTGGGAGGGAGACAGCAAAGTTCCTGCTACTCCCCAGTCTGGGCAAACGCGTTCCCCCTGGACAGTACTGATCCCCAGTTTTGATTTCCAATCACCTCCCATAAATCTCCTTTTTGCTAGAGTGCCAGAATTTTCTCAGGTAATTTTCCAATTTCAATTCGCCTTAATCTTAAAAATAAATACATGCCTCGTGGCGTTTTTTCAGAGGGGTGGGTGTTTGATGAAATAAAATGAGTGACAACAGGGTGTCACAACTCAATAGAGGTTTCGCGTGGCTGGTTTAGAGTTTCCCAGGGAGTGGGCGTTTGATGAACTGAAAAATGAAGCGGTTCCCAAGTCACTCTGCCCCTACTATGCCGATTTGCAAGCGCGTAACCTTCCTACACTGCTGAAGAGCTCCCAGCCCTGGGGTGAATGAACCCTGCAAAGCTAGTACGCGGAGCTCACCCGGCAGGCAGCGGGGAGAAGGCTCTGGAAGGAAACGTTAGCAGTCAGCTGATGGCAGCACGGCCCCGGGGGAGGCGGAGCCAGAGGCGGCACCAGCCAAGGCCACTGGACAGGCATCCCGGTTATGGCCCGAGAGCCTTCCTGGGAACACTCCGGACAGCGGCAGGTGGGAGCCCTGGCCTCACATTTCGCGCTAAAAGAGGCCACCGCCTGGGGTACCCGGTGGCTCAGTCGCTTGAGCGGTTAAATGTCCGACTTCGGCTCGGGTCATGATCTCGCGGTTCCTGAGTTCAAGCCCAGCGTCGGGCTCTGTGCTGACAGCTCGGAGCCCCGGGTCCTGCTTCAGATTCTGCGTCTCCCTCTCTGCCCCTCCCCTACTTGTGCTCGCTCGCACTTTCTCTCTCTCTCTCTCTCTCTCTGTCTCTCTTTCAAAAATAAATACACATTAAAAACAAATTTTTTTTAAAGAGGCCACCACCTAAATGGGTTGAGATGCACCATTCCGGCTCTTTGAAGTCAGAGGTTCACGCCGCCCGGAGAAGAGGGGAAAGGGAAAGTTAGCCTTAAGTTAGCGTCTGTTTCTTCTCGGGCTCCGTGGTGCCTTTCGGGACTGGGAGAGACCAGGAACATCTTCCTATGTTCGAGGGCAATCCGTGCCTTAATTTCACGTTGTTTAGCTCTGGATGACGTAGGGTCATCCGGCGGATGGAGAATATAGGAGTCTTTGGTATGTGATGACAACCTCGGATTAATCGTCCGAATTGTGACCTTCCCATCTCCCAGACGGGATCCCTTTCGGCCAGGACCCGCCTCCAGGTCCCAGCAGGTGGTGTTGCCGATGTGGAGACACCTTCACAGGCGTCCTGCTGATCCCCAGGTGACTTGCATCCTTTCCCCACGTCCCCAAGGGCTCACTCCCTCTCCCTCCGGATTTTCCTGTCTCAAAACTCCGCCTAGCTGCCGGTGGATGGGACAGCGATAACGCAAGTCAGGCCCCTGTGGACGTTGTCTGATAAACCAGAACTCTCTTTCAAAGGACGTCTGTACCCGCTGTCCGTATACGAAGCGAAAAAGAGAAGGTCCTTTGCTGAGCTCAGACGGGGGCCCGGAGCGCCGACCTGCCCCTTCCAGCCCCTGGAGAGCCAATCCGTCCCGGGCTCCAGAATCCTGCCGTCGTCCAAATCACAAGGTCTCCATCTCCCAGGGAAATTTTGTCAGCTGGCATTTCAATGGCTGCTTTAAAATATTACAAAAGATCTGGCAGAGTCCCCACGGGAGGGGCGGGCACCTGCGTCCCGGCTTGGAAGCCAGCAGGCAGCACGGGGGAGTCTCGGTGACCGCTGCCAGCTCGGCCCGGTGGCTCACTCGCTGCCACCCCGTTGGCTGTCGATGTGTCCCACGAAGCGCCTGGTTGAGGGAAGGCCTCAGGAGGAAGCAGAGAAGGGAGAGAGAGAGGGTCGGGCGGCGCGTCAGCTTGACGGTCCCAAGCCGCTTGCCTGCCGAGGCTTGTCCAGAAAACTGCCAGTGGCCGCTTGTGACCAGCCAGCAGGGAACAGACGTGCAGGGGCACACGCTCGGTGTCCCGGGGTTTCTGGATCCCGCACCCCTGTTGAGGGGGGCCACGCAAGCAATTTCTGGATCCCACACCCCTGTTGAGGGGGGCCATGCGAGCAGCTTCCGCTGGGTCGCCTACTTAATCCAACACAGTCGTCGCTTGGATTTTTCTGGAAGGGAGGGGGGTGCTCTGCCTCAGTGAGCGGAGGAAGCCGCTTGGGTGTTGGAATTAGTGAAGTGCAACGTGCGTTCTTGGGAACCGGTGAGCTGTTCCCAGGACAAGGAAGCCGTGACACGAGGCCCGGGTTCGGGGGCTGATCTCAGGGACCTGCTGGCCATAGCAAACCCACCCCCTCCTCCAATTCCCGTCCCCGGCCCGACTCGCAGGCTCACTGTGTGCTCCAGCCAGGTCCCCAAGCATCCTGTCCTCTGAAAACGGACCCGTCCCGCAGGGCACACGCCAAGGGGGTCTCCCCCTGTGGCATCAGGGACAGATTGTGACACTACTGTGGCCAGAGCCAGGGGGCTCCTGGGTGAGGGGCGCTGCCCTCCCCCCCCACCAGACCCTCGGCCCCACGCGGAGCTCCATGGGCTCACCCTCGGGACTGTCCTGACAGGCAGCTTGAAGCAGTGAAGGTCCGGGAATTGGGAACAGCACAGTCTGGGCTTAGGGACAATGATCATACATGCCTTACAGAGTCACTGCAAAAAAATGAGCTAAGAGATGTGAAGTCTGAGACCAGGGCTCTGCCCACAGCAGGTGCAGCGGCTTAAGTGTGAGCCACCTTTATTTTGACCCTGGACGTGCCTCTGTTCTATGCCTCAACACCCCCCCCCCCAACGGGGCCACACTCCAGCCATGATGTCTTTCAGATGGGAAAACAGGGGCTGCCAGGGGCCATTGTACTGCCACCCGCCCCACACCCGTGTCCGGGGCCCCGCGGTGTGATGCGACGTGTGCCCCAGATGGCCTCCCACTTCTGTGCTCCAGAACCCGCTGGCAGGCAGACCACCCTTCTCCTCCTGCCCCAAGCTGGGAAGAAACACAGTCCCGTAGCCCAGATACGCGCATCTGCCTTTCCCCGGGGACGTGAGCCGCGCGGCCGTGACTGTGACCGCGGAGGCCCCGCCGGGCACCGGTGGAGCGGGACGTTCGCGAGCCGTGAGCTCTTCACGCTCCCCCCCCCCCATTTGGCCGCCCCTCTTTGGCCAGGCCCCGCCGTGCTCTGCCTCGAGGCCCTGGAAGTCAGTGATCTCCGAGGTGGTTGGTTGTTTTAAGGGGATTCGAGCGATCGATCGCCAGTGTCTCGCGAAACAGAAAGTCCGGAAGGAAAGCCGAAATGCTTCCTTTCTTTCCTGCCTCCGACGACCCGAACCACAGAATCAATAACGCCGTTCCAAGCGCAGCGTCCCCAGGATGAGACAAGAACCCGCTGGGGGGCCTGGCCGGGCGTCCGGAGCCTGCTGTCTCTGGCCGGGGCCCCGCTCTGCCCCGTGAGTGCCCGTCCCTGCCTGGGATGGCAGCCAACGAGGCCTCGCAAAGTTCTCGAATTTCATAGGGGGGCTTTGTTCAGGGCTTGGGCCCTCACAACGGCGGGCGCGGTCTGCCTGCCCCGAGGAAGGCTCGCCATGTCCTCCTGGGTTCCCGCTGCCAGCCGTCACCGACTCTGTCCTGTGGGCGCCTCCGACCACATGTTACCAAAGCAGCAGGGACAGGCTCAGGCTCAGGACTCCTGTCCGTGCTTCCCTTACCACGGCCGTCCCACATTCGGACATTTCTGGTGTCACAGACCACCCAGCCGCGGTTTGAGGACGTGCTGATTAGAGACCTCGGGGTAGCTGAGGTTCCGGACGTGTCGTGGGGAAGACGCTGTGGGAACCCCGTGCCTGGGGGGACGAGGGTCTAGAGGCAGAGCTCGGGGGTCACCCCTGCACGCTTGCCCCTGTGCTCACTGTTCCCGGGGGGAGCAAAGTATTGATTGCGAGCCCCTCCGTCTACGGATCTGTGGGTTTTCTAACTTGTAAACAAAAGAGGCCCCGGGTGCTGGGGGCCCAGTCCGTTAAGCCTGGACCGCAGCTCGGGTCATGGTGTCACCACTCGTGGGTTCGAGCCCCGCGTGGGGCTCTGTGCCGACAGCGTGGAGCCTGGAGCCTGCTTCCGATTCTGGGTCTCCCTCTCTCTCTGCCCCTCTCCCACTTGGTCTCTCTCTGTCTCAAACTAAATAAACATTTTTGGGGCACCTGGGTGGCTCCGTCATTTAAGCGTCTGACTTCAGCTCAGGTCATGATCTCGCGGTTTGTGAGTTCGCGCCCCACGTCAGGCTCTGTGCTGACGGCTCGGGGCCTGGAGTCTACTTCAGATTCTGTGTCTCCCCCTCTCTCCGCCTCTCCCCTGCTCATGCTCTCTCTCTCTCTCTCTGTCTCAGAAATAAATAAACATTAAAAAAAAAAAAGGTCCATCGGGCATCTGAGTGGCTTAGTTGGTTAAGCATCAGACTTAGCTGAGGTCATGATCTCGCGGCTTGTGAGTTTGAGCCCCGCGTCGGGCTCTGTGCTGACAGCTCGGAGCCCGGAGCCTGCTTCGGATTCTGTGTCTCCCTCTCTCTCTCGCATTCTGTCTCTGTCTCTCTCAAAAATAAATAAAAACATTACAAAAAATTTTTAAAAAGAAAGAGAGAAAGAAAGAAAGAAGCTTTCTGTAGCTGATGCGCAGTCCCTTTTAACGGACGGCACGACCAGACCATGACAGCAGCTGACAGTCTTGTAGGTTTGCCCTGATCGCGCCGCGATCGACACTGGTTTCCGCTCTACCGCTGTCCCCACGGTGCAGAAGGGAGTTCGCCTTTTTCCTCCTTTTGCTTTTGCCACGCGGACTCCCTCCCAGGGCTCAGAGCAAGGGGCAGGTGCGTGTGGGTCAGAAAGCCTGATGTTACGCGAAGAGTAGATTTAGGGGAGGGTCACACTCCGTATTCAGATCAGTTTGCGTTCTTGGGCCTTGGCCTGGGAGGAGAGGAGGGTGCGGGGCAGGGAGCGTCCCCGGTGATCTCTGGAGTCCCCGTTTGACTGTCACTCCCAGACCTGATAACATCGAGGTCTGCCGCTCCTGCCCTTCGCAGGAAGTTTTTGTCCACGTTGAAGGCGAGAACGAGTTGGTTCCAAGTAGCAGAAACCAAATCAAGCCAGCTCACGCACGAAAGGACAAGTCACTGAGCGGGGTAGAGGGTTTCTCTCCGGCCCACCGGCAGGCAGGTGGGCAGTGGCCACAGGAGCGAGATAAAATCGGGGACGGGAGTGTCTCCACGTGACATTTCTGCGCCCATGTCCACTCCTCTTGCTCTATAATGGACTTTCTTTTTTATTTAGTTATTTTGAGAGAGAGGGCGTGGGGGAGGGGCAGAAAGAACGAGAGAGGATCCGAAGCAGGCTCCGAGCTGTCAGCGCAGAGCCCCACGCGGGGCGCGAACCCACGAACAGTGGGATCGTGACCTGAGTTCACCCTGTGCCACGCACACCCTGCTGCCCCGTCCCGGTCAGGGGCCCCGGCTGCCGCGGAGTGAGCCCTGGGCCGTGTGGCTTCTGCCTCCCGCCACCTGGCTTCTGGGCCAGCACACGTGGGCCTTTTAAGTTTTTGTTTATTTTTTTTAGTAATCTCTACACCCAACGTGGGGCTCGAACCCACAACCCGAGACCAGGAGTCTCACGCTCCTGTGACTGAGGCAGCGGGCGCCCCTCTTTGAGTGGCCCTTCTCCTGCCCCCGCCCCCACCCCCACCCCCACCCCCACCCCACCCCCCAGCCATCCCAGCACCCTGGATCCATTCGTTCCCAGCTCCCTGGCTCCCACGGCCCGGACCATCTCCTCGGCTCTGGTTTGGGGACCCTGCCTGCCTCCTCCCTCCCCCCAAGGCTCCCCTCCCCCACCTCCCATCCTATAGGGACCAGAGAGAAATGTCTCCCAGGGCCCGTCCCCTACTGACCCTCCCTCCGTCCTCCCACCGCCCCCAGTTTGGCCTCAGAGCTGACCCTCCGTGCTGACACCATGGTTCTCATCCTCGGGGCGGCTCATTACCCACCTTCACAGAGAGGGACACAGTGACAATCTAAACCAAACGGAGAAAGCAGGAGACATTTTTTAAAAGAGAGAAAAAACAGATAATTTCGAGAGGACATTAAGCTCCATTCAGGGACACAATCCCCAATCAACAAAATGCAAAGCAGGTGGTGACTCCAGGGGGCGGCTGAAAGGCAGCCCTGGTGGTGAGAGTGTCCCACGTGGCCTCTCTCGCTGGCCGCCCCACCCCCAGCACCAGCCCCGCGACGTCGGTGGGGGGGAGGGGGGTGCACGTCTGAAGGGTTCTGGGCCTCCCCTGCCTCCCTGAGCGCTTACGAGGCCTCCCTCGTCGGGGAAACTGAGTCTCCCTGACAAGTAATTAACCCTCGTGATGTCTCCCGGGGCACTGATCAGGGTCGGGGGTTGAAGAGTTTGGCTTCTGGAGGGAGGGGAGGGCAGTCAAGCCTGGGCCCCCCGCACCCCGGCCCGAGGCAGTGGGGCGCTCCCAGCCGGCTCGGGCCTCAGGATTGTTCTGGGGGGGGGCCTACTCCCTAGCAGACTCTACCCGGGGGTCTGGTTCCTTTCAGCGTCTTTTCTTAACTCGGGAGTCAGACAGTAGCAGATGGGAAGAACCACCTGTGCTCAGAGAAGATACCAGGGTACTAGAGATCCAGACCGGGCCTCAGGGAGCTCACCGCCCCGGGGCGAGAGGCCAGACACAGAAAGACAGGCCGTCGGTGCATCCAGCGTCACGAGACAAGGTATTTCCCCCAGCCGAAGGCCAGGAGCGCCAGCATTCGCCGTCTGTGAACCGTATCGGTTCTTCCTTCTAAGAAGCCTCAGGCTCCCTGCCAGCGTCTCGGGAAACCTTGGTCAGATTCCCCCTCTTTCATTCTTCTCCATTCCAAGGCCGCGACGTCTCACGCATCCTTATTCCACAGCCAGGAGAGCGAGAAACGCGGGCCACAGGCCGGCCCGCCAGGCAACTGGCCCAAGGTCGACACAGACCCGAAGGTGCGGCCAAAGGTTTTAGAATCCCCACGGGCACCTCCGTCTTCACGCCCAGAATGAGTTTGCTGAGTGTCTAATTGTTAAGTGCCCTCTTGGAAGAGGCAGCGTCCAAGGAGAATCCGAGAATCGGGGAATGAGAGCCAGCACGCGGGGGCTCGCTGTCGATACAGTGATAACGGAACACGACGTTGACCGGGGGGCAAAGGGAGGCTGGGGTGTGAGTGATCTTCCTGTAAAGGACCGGATCCGAAAGAGGAAAGGTTTTGGGCTTTGTGGGCCAAATATCACCTCTGTCACCCCTTCTCCTCCTCCTTCCTCTTCTACTTTTTAAAAAAAATTGTGTTGGGGCGCCTGGGTGGCTCCGTCGGTTGAGCGTCCGACTTGGGCTCAGGTCATGATCTCATGGTTCGTGGGTTCAAGCCCCGCGTCGGGCTCTGTGCTGACGGCTCAGAGCCTGGAACCTGCTTCGGATTCTGTGTCTCCCTCTCTCTCTCTGCCCCACCCCTGCTCGTGTTCCGTCTCTCTCTGTCTCAAAAATAAATAAAAACCTTTAAAAAAAATTTTTTTTAATTGTGTTAAATTACAGACAACATAAAATTTACCTTCTTCCCTGTAGGGAAAGGACAGTCTCCCCCGAAAAAATGATGCCGGGAGAACTGGATATCGACAGGCAAAAGGATCTAATTGGACCCCTACCTTACACCATATACAAAAGTTAACTCGGGGAGACTGGGTGGCTCAGTCAGTTAAGCGTCTGACTCTTGATTTCAGGGTCTTGATCTCAGGGTCGTGAGTTCAAGCCCCATGCTGGGCTCCACGCTGGGTGTGAAGTCTACTTAAAAAAATTTTTTTGACTCTGGGCACCTAGGGGGCTCAGTCAGTTAAGCATCGAACGTTGGCTCAGGTCTTGATCTCGTGGTTCTTGAGTTCGAGCCCCACGTCAGGCTCTGTGCTGACAACTCGGAGCCTGGAGCCTGCTTTGGATTCTGTGTCTCCCTCTCTCTGCCCCTCTCCTGCTTGTACTCTGTCTCTCTCTATCTCAAAAATAAATATTAAAAAAAATTGTTTTTTAAATTGACTCGGGGCACCTGGGGGGCTCAGTCAGTTGAGCATCTGACTCTTGATCTCAGCTCAGGTCACGATCTCATGGTTCATGAGTTCAAGCCCTGCATCGGTCTCTGTACTGACAGCGTGGAGCCTGCTTCGGATTCTGTCTCTCCCTCTCTGTCCCTCCCCCTCTCAGACATTGTCTCTTTCTCTCCCTCTCTCTCTGCCCCTTCCCTGCTGATGGGTGCACACACAAGTTCTTTCTTTCTCTCAAAATAAATAAACACTAAAAAAAAAAAAAAAAAAAGGACACCATCAGCAGATTCCAAAGGCAACTTTGAAATGAGAGAGAAGATTTCCAAAAGCCACTTTTCTGATCGGGGGTTAATACGCAGGCGATACAAAGAACTCCTACAAGTCAACAACAGAAAAATCAAATAACCCAATTATAAAATAAGCCAAGGGCTTGCGTAGACACCTCTCCCAAGACGATGGCCAACAAGCCTACACTCAACATGACTAATTACTTGAGAAACAGAAATCAAAAACCACAGTGAGGTATCACCTCACGCCCATGAGGATGGTCCCGATCAGAAGGAAAAACAAACCAACCAACCAGTAAATAAAGTGTGCTGGCGAGGATGTGGAGAGTGGGAAGCCTCGAGCACTGTAGGTAGGACCATAAAGTGGGTGCAACCGCCTGGGAAAGCGGTGTGGCGTTTCCTCAAAAAGCTAAACACAGACCCCGCGACCCCACTGACGGGTATGCGGCTCACATCCAAAAGGACTGAAGCATGATCTCAAAGAGATATTTGCACACCCATATGCACAGTAGCCGAGAGGTGGGGCCAACCCAACGGCCCTCAGTGGATAAATAAATGAGACACACCCATATGCACACCATGGAATATTATTCAGCCCTGCAAAGGAAGAAGATCCTGTCCGGTCACACGTTACATGCGACGGAACAGGGGCGAGACATGAGGACGTCGTGCTGAGAGTAATCAGCCCATCACAGAAAGGCGAATGTTGTGGACTCCACTTCTGAGAGGCGCCTAAAGGACATTCGTAGAAACAGAAGGGGGAACGTAGCCAGGGATGGGGAGAAATTGACAAGTGCTGGGGGACGGGTACAGAGTTTCGGTTTTGCGAGACAAATTCTGGAGACCCATCTTACGACAACGACAACGTGAAAACACAACACCACTCACTGAGCCTTACGCTTAAAAACGCTGACGAGGATACATTTGATCTCACGGTTCATGAGATCGAGCCCCACGTTGGGCTCTCTGCTGACAGAGGGGAGCCTGCTTGGGATTCTCTCTCTCTCTGCTCCCCCTACTTGTGCTCTCTCTCTCTCTCTCTCTGAAAATGAATAAATGAACATTTAAAAAGCAAATAAAATAACAAATCAAAACGTAAAAAACCAGCCCTTGCAAAAACAGGCTATCGCTAGATTTGGCCCACACACCATAGCCTGCTGACCCCTGGGCTAGACCGATTACACGAGACCCAGATTCGGCAAAATGTACAGGGTCTAATCCGGGACAAAGGGGAGTCATCCTACACGAGAGACGGTAAGGTGGTTAAGACTCATCCCTAGACGTTCAGCTCTGCCTTGTACCGGCTGCACGATCTCAGACAAGTTACACCCCCTCTCTGTTCTCAGCTCATCAGTAAACCTGGGGCGAGCACCGACCCTTCCTTGTGGCGTCATAGGGAGGCCCCCACGAGAGGACAGGCAGAGAGCGCTGGGCGCACGGGAAGACCACGGGGGTGTCGGCCTCTAGGCCGGTCAGGAGGAAGAATCTGGAGCATTCCGTTCACGGCTGAGGCCGCTGGAATCCCGCGATGAGGTAGCGGTGGGATCCGTTTGCTCCAGCGGACCGGGAGCTGTATGGTCCCCTCGCCCTGGGGCTCCCGCGAGGGAAGCCAGGCCCCCCAGGCTAACTGATGGGACATTGGACCTGCCCCTTGGCCGCAAGCTTCAATGCAGGGCAGGGCAGAGACTGTCCCCTCCAGATACAAGCGGGGGTGACCGGAGCAGGAGGGGCAGGGGACGAGGGAGTCACAAGAAGGAGAGCCCGGCGCAAGCCTCACACCAAGGGGCCCACACACTCTCTGTGTCACACCAGTGGGTGTGCCCAGCGGTGACAGGGCCAGGGACAGGAGGATGGCCGTGCTCACGCTGGCTCCTTAGCAGGCAGCAGAGAAATTCGGGATCAGGATCAGAATTCTGACACTCGCCCTTTAATGCCGGATTTAAAACAGCCTCCAGCTCCCACCCCCCAACCCCCCAGGCCAGCATCAGCATTCAGCCCCCTGTGGGCACAGCCCCGTGGGAATCAGTGTGGGAAGCTAACTGGGAAACTTCAGCCGTGGCCGTGGCCGTGGCGGGCTCACGTGGTTCCAAAACACGAGCCAGCGCGGGAGGCAGTCACGAGGACCGCGCTGGCTCCAGCCTGGTCCCTGAGTGCTTCCGAAGCGGGAGATGGGGCCTGGGGTTCGCACCCGCCCCCCTCCCAGCGAGTCCCCAGGGGTCACTACCGGACTTGAAGGGCACCCAGGCCAGGTGGTGGGTGGGGATCTGTTTGGTTTTAGAGGAAAAACAACCACAGATCGGATTTCAAGGCTTTGAGTCTCTCCACGCCCTCCTTCCAGTCTTTTCTAAATAGTCTGGAGCCAGGACCACCCCCCCACCCCCCACCCCCAACCCCGCTCCAGAGGGGAGGTGGCCACGCAGCCAGCCGGGCTCCAAGCCCCCAGACCACCTCCAGCAGTCTGCCAGGCTTTCCTGGATGGGGGGGGAGACAGGAATCCGTAGGAGTGTCCAGCCCAGTGATGACCAAGCCTGGGTGGTTCTGACACCAAGGGCAGGACGCCTGCAAGGTCCATACTGGGAACTCAACCAAGAACAAAAGAGCAAACGAGATCAATTTTCCTCCCACTGGAGCCAGGATTTTCTGAAGCCAAAGCTACCGATGTTCAGAAACGCCTTCACCCTGTGCAGGGACCCCACGCCCATCAGGACCCCCTCCGTCCCCCCTCCTCCTGAAAACCGGTCAGGTCCCTGCCCACTCACACCGGGACCCCTCCGAAGTGGGAGCAGCCAAAGGTTCACGAGTTGCTTCCCCGAGGGTGGGTTAGCCCCCAAACTAGGGCCGGGTCAGGAGTGAGGGCGTTCAGAGCCTAGAAGTCCCAAACCTCCCAGACGGTGCCTTCCCCAGCCCTGGGCACTGCGTCCAAAGTCAGGGAGGGGGTCGTGTTGGGACAGAGGACCACGTCACTCGTCACGTGTACCTTCAAACACAGCCTTTCCGCCACCCTTGGGGGGTTGTTCGGAGAACGGTGGCATCACACATCGTCATTCCCTCCGCGGCATGCTGACCCCGCGAGCGTCAGACCCCAGGTCCAGGCGTCAAACCTCCGTGGCCAGAGCAGAAGGCTGTCGAAGATAATACAGGAAGGTATGTTTAGACATCACGGCCCAAAGCTGGTTCCCTCTAACCGCATATCCAGCTCCCACCGAGACAAAAATTTACATTAATTTGCATTTTAAACAATTGATTAGTCTTCCGAAGAGTACTGATAGACAGCAGCAATTACCAACCAAGTAATCAGTTGCAAATTGCCAATAATTGCTGTCATTTCGAGTGTGTTTTTTTTTTCCCTCTTCATTTTCTTCTCTCGGCTCTGTCTCTGATTTTTTTTTTTTTTTAAGGAAGGTCTACACCTGGGGGGGCGCCTGGGGGGCTCAGTCCATTGAGGACTGGCCCACGTCATGATCTCACAGTTCGTGGGTTCGAGCCCCACGTCGGGCTCTGGGCTGACAGCTCGGAGCCTGGAGCCTGCCTCAGATTCTGTGTCTCCCTCTCTCTCTGCCCCTCCCCCACTCACACTCTGTCTCGCTCTCTCTCAAAAATAAATAAACATTTAAAAAAAAGTAAGTAGTACCCCCAAAGTGGGGCTTGAACTCATGACCCTGAGATCAAGATCACGTGCTCCACTGACTGAGCCAGCCAGGCGCCCCTACCTCTGCCTTTGATTTTAAACCAACAGATTTTGGGGCGCCTGGGTGGCGCAGTCGGTTAAGCGTCCGACTTCAGCCAGGTCACGATCTCGCGGTCCATGAGTTCAAGCCCCGTGTCGGGCTCTGGGCTGATGGCTCAGAGCCTGGAGCCTGTTTCTGATTCTGTGTCTCCCTCTCTCTCTGCCCCTCCCCCGTTCATGCTCTGTCTCTCTCTGTCCCCAAAATCAATAAATGTTGAAAAAAAAAAATTAAACCAACAGATTTTTATTGACCTTTAGACAAGGCGTAGGCTAGGAACCGTGGCGCCTAAAACGGACACCATCCGAGTATTTGCAAATGAGATATTCGTGGTCTGGCGAGGGTAGGAACACGGAGAAGAAACCCAAGTGTCAAAAGAATGGTAAGTGACGTGCACCGGCTCTGAAAAAGTGAAGATGACACTGGACGTCCGGGGAGTCTGGTCTTAAGTTGCTTAAGTCGTCAACAACTCCCCTTTCCAGGGGAGTGTTGTCCTTTACCTCCGTGGTTTCCAAGCTTGGAAGTCTACGAGTGGTTGACACAAGTTCAACGAACGACGCGTTCTACGGCCAAAACCACCTGGGGGACGTGCCAGTCGGGTTTTTTAACACGGAGTTGAGATGTGATTGACACACAGCCCGCGTCGTCTCAGCGCCCACCCCGCGCAGAGCGTCACATAGGTTTCGAGAGTCAGGGTGCCTAGCAAACGAGTTCGAGACAGTGCAGGCCCCACACTCGACCTTGGAAGAGTCCCTCCTCCGCGCCCCGTTCCCCACACCCAGGACAAATTAGCATCTTCGTAGACCGGGTGATTCTGGAGAGCCTAAACGTTCAACTCGGTTTACACGGCAGAGCTCAAACCTCATGGTCTCCCTGGAGTTTCCCCCAAAAGCCCAGCCCATACTCACCCCTCTTTCCTCAGATCTCCAAAAGCACTTTGATATCACCAATTCAGAGCCCCACCTTTGCCTGTCTCCTGTTTATACGGTTCCGAATCTCATACTGCCCAGCTCGGCCCAGAGCGCACACTCCGTGTTCACTAACGACAGATCGGCCAGTTGTTAATTGCACTCGAGGGTCGAGAAGAAGAGTGGACGCGGGGCTCAGGAGACCAGAGTGGAGATACTGGCTCTGGCTTATTGACTGTGTGACCTTAGGAAAGTTACTTAACCTCTCTGGACTTGAGTTTCTTCAACTGTCCCTCATAAGGTCGCCGTGAGCATGAAGGTGAAGTACCAGGCACACAGTCAGCATTTAACACACGTCGGCTGTTTTCATTACCGATCTGCAGTGCCTGCTGTCCTCGGTCACCGAGGGAGGGACAGAACATGGCCCGTGCGTGGAGAGCCAGACCTCGAGGGCAGCCCGAAACACCGGCCCGAGACATTGATTGCTTATCTCTCCTGAGATCTCAAAGCACTTCAAAATCCCAACTTTGCAATTTTCCCGGGAGTCCCTTGACATAGGCTGGAATCCAATATAATTACCCTGGGTTGGGGTGGGCGGTTAGCGGCCTGCTCAAGGTTACTTCCCAGGGTCAACCGCAGGCCAGAAATAGAAGTTGGCTCCACGGTCACCTCTTTGTCTCAGCAGCTTCCTCTCAGCGTGGTTCTGGCAAAGATAAAGCACCAGGAGCGAGGCAGCACCTGGGGTGAAGGTCAAAGAACAGCGTCTGTGTTTAGCGCGGCCTTGATTGACGATGCTTTTGTCCCGTCGGCCTCTGCAGGCTGGCTGATCGCCCCAGCAGCCTCCCGTCCCTGTCCGAGCCTCAAAATAGTATTCCCTGACCTCCATTCAGCAGGCTCTGGAGGGAGAGGGAGAGCAGGGGCGCACCGGGCGCGCCATGGGGAGGACTCACCAGCACACAGCGGCTCCCTGACCTCAGACCTTCCTGCTCCCCACCCCCCGGGGCTGCCTTGGCCGTCGCCACACTCACCAGCTCCTTGGAAGGAGCCCACGGTTCCCTTGCCACTTCCGTAAGCAGGAAAAGTTCGCCGCCGCCAGCCCCTCGCCCTAGCACGCATCCAGGGACCGACCTGGCCACCGGCCTATTTATGACCGTAAATGCGGTCCAGTGCAGGAAAGGGCACGACACAAAACCACATAAGGACAGCTCGCTGAGAAAACTCGTCCTGTGTGTGTGTCTGTGTGTTTTCAAACCCCTCTCTTTCCTCCCCCTCTGGTTCCTGAGTTCTTGCGTTTACAGTGATCACAGTTCACGGTTTATGGAGGCCCATGCTGCATCCGGGGCCTCCCTCGACCGCCCAGATTGTCACGGGGCATTTACTGCCTAAGTCACCCAGACAGGATGGGCAGGCGAGGTAGAAGGTGACCAGGAAAGGACAGTGATCTTCGTTGGGGACCCCTCGTCGCCAGAAAGTGGTGTGAGGGGGTGACAGATGGACGATGGGGGAGCCCGGTGGGCCTGACTCCTTGCCGGTGGAGATGTGCAAGCAGGTGGGGACCGAATCAGGAAAGCATAGACGTACAAACAGTGAATTCCGGGCCACGCTCTGTCATCACGACAGTCATGTGCAGCGACGGTCTGATGACCCAGACGCTATCCTCACGGCGAGAGGCATGGGTGGGGATATCCGAGGGTAGCAGTGCAGCCGGGACCGGGGCCGGGAGGCTGGGGCTCAATTCCTGATCATCTGTGCATTGTCTCTGCACCGTTGGTCAGCCGCTTCCTCCAGAGAGCCCTCCGGTTCACAGCCGCTGCTCGCAGGGCTTCACATCTGCTCTTTATCACGCAGAGCATACCAAGCTCTTTGTTCCTCTGAGTCTCTCTGCCCTCCAGTAGTTGACAACATGTGCAGAACACAGTGCTGCCTCTGCGAGAGAATGTGCTAGAATGTTCTGGAACCATCCTCTCAAAGTGTGCCTGTCATGGGACACCTGGCTGGTTCATTCAGTGGAGCGTGCGACTCTTGATCTTGAGGTCGTGAGTTTGAGCCCTGCATTGGAGAAAGAAAGAAAGAAAGAAAGAAAGAAAGAAAGAAAGAAAGAAAGAAAGAAAGAAAGAATCAGTGTGCCTGCCTAGAGCAGTGTTCCAAAATCTCACTTTTCACACTGAGAGCTAATATGCAAATCAAATAAAAAGACCCACTTATTTGCATTTTATATGTATTTTAAATGACCTTCCCCTATACCTGATCTCATCCAATTATAGATACCATCAATAGAAGATATTTTTGTAGACCACCAAGGGGAAAAAAAAACTTGCATTGATTGCAAAATGCATCCTGATTTCAGAGATATTAAAATGGGGGGGGGGAGTGCATCTTAGAATTGATACAATATCACACGCAGAGTAATAATCTCCTTTTCATTAGCTTCTGGCAGTGAGTCAGGCCACCGCACCCCACCCTCTGTGAGAGTCTGATGTGAGGCCAGCCTGCTCCGGAGTTGATGCGGCTCGAGAAAGCCCGGGGGGAAAGGAAGGTGGGGGTGAACGGATTCAGCGTTTCCAAGGACGAGGTACCACACGGGTGAGCAAGTCCAGTCCCCCCACCTCTGCTTCCTGGGTCTGCCAAATAACTGAGCTCGGGATTCACGGACAGGGACCCGGGGAGGGGGAGGGACGAGCCTGTAAGGGGTCGCCCGTGTCCGAGGCAGTGTAGACCCTGCTGCAGGAACGGTCCCGGCCACGGAGCTGAACGAAGCCTCCGTGGAGAAGGCGTCCGACCTGAGCCAGGAGGCAAAGCATCTCAGGACCACAAAATGCAAGGGAGGCGGAGAGACGGGCACCAGGACCAGGTGACCGTGCTGTCCTTTAGTGACAGCTGACCACGGGCAGCAAAGCCGGAGGAAGAGGTAGGCAGCTGACTTCAGGGTCGTACACAAATGCCTCAGGGTTTTGGACCTTCTCGGGCTGGCCGTGGCCACCATCCAGTTTTTGAGCTTGGGGATCATTGATGTGAAACAACATTTCAGGGGAGAGGGGGAAGGCACCTAAGGAAAAAAATACAAGGAAAATACACCCCAAGATTTATTGGAGGGACTATTACCAGAAGGAGGACAGGACAAGACAGAGCGGTTTGGGGACACGGGGGGGCAGAGGTCACCGACCTGGATGACTAACGTGAGATCGGAGAAGAATCAGCCTTCAGGTGGCTGGAGGCAGTCGTGACGCTGGGGAGGGAACGGGAGGACGCCGGGTCAGGAGTCGCTCGCACAGAGGTTCTGACGTCATGGGAAAAGATGAGAAGCAGAAAGGAAGGTTCGGGACCTCTCCGGAGAAACTGGTTTTTGTTACAAAGTATTTGAAACACGCTGAGTAATATAGACAACAATAGAGAGGCACCTCGGATACAGGGGAGAGGGGGCTCCCAGACCCGGAGGGAGTGCTCCCAATTGGGGAGGGGATGCTCCCAGACCCAGCAGGAGTGCTTCCAGACCTGGAGGGGGGTGCTCCCAGACCAGGAGGGGGGATGCTCCCAGACCGGGGGGGGGGGGGTGCTCTCAGACTGGGAGGGAGTACTCCCTGACCCAGAAGGGGGGTGCTCCCAGACCAGCAGACCATGCTACAAAGCCAGTCCAGAGAAATTATCAATTTCCTCTTCCTCCTGCACGTAAAAGCTATGTTTGCAGGATACCATAGTCTGGTAAGTGCGTAATAGCGGATGTCTAAAAAACAGTGAGAAAATTAAAAACAAGGAGCATACCTCAATCAGAAAATACTTTATTGCAGGGGCGCCTGGGGGGCTCAGTCTGTTAAGCATCTGACCTTTGATTTCAGCTCAGGTCATGATCCCAGAGTCATGGGATCGAGCCCCGTGTTGGGCTCTGCGCTGACGGCGTGGAGGCTGCTTGGGATTCTCTCCCTCCCTCCCTCTGTCTCTGCCCCTCCCCAGTTCATGCGCGCGTGCTCTCTCTCTCTGTCTCTCCCTCAAAATAAATAAGTAAACTCAAAAAAAAAAAAAAATACTGTATTACTAAAACACCCTAACCATCATCTGAGTTTCCAGTGAGTCGTGATTTGCCTGCTGCTGGAGGGTCCTGCCTCCCTGTTGGCGGCTGCTGACTGGTCAGGGTGGTGGGGCTGAAGTGGTTGGGGCAGTTTCTGAAAATAAGACAAGTTCGCCTCATCGCTGGACTCTTGCTTTCATGAGCGAATTCTCTGGAACACGCGACGCAGCCTGATCGCATCTGACCCCTGGCGGAACTTCTTTCGGGACTGGAGTCCTGCCTCAGACCCTGCCGCTCGCTGCCTTATCGGCTCAGCTGATGTCCTGTTCCGAATCCTCCGTTGTCATTTCAACGGTCTTCCCAGCGTCTTCACCGGGAGGACCTTCCACCTCCAGAAACCATGTGCGCATCCGATCAGGTTTGACGAGGAGATCGCAGGCCTTCGGTCCCGCCTGCAGCCCCCCCTTCTGACCCCGGTTCCCTTGCTGTTTCCACCACAGCTGCAGGGGCTCCCTCCCCTGACGTCCTGAACCTTCAATCTGTAAAAAATGCGATATCTGTGAAGCATAATAAAACGAGGTAGGCCTGATAAAAAACACTCAGATGGTCAAGTGTCCCTCTTTCCATGTATCTGCTTCAGATTCTTTTAAAAACATTTTTCCCCTTGGGGCACCTGGGTGGCGCAGTCGGTTAAGCGTCCGACTTCAGCCAGGTCACCATCTCGCGGTCCGTGAGTTCGAGCCCCGCATCGGGCTCTGGGCTGATGGCTCAGAGCCTGGAGCCTGTTTCCAATTCTGTGTCTCCCTCTCTCTCTGCCCCTCCCCCGTTCATGCTCTGTCTCTCTCTGTCCCGAAAATAAATAAACGTTGAAAAAAAAAAAAATTAAAAAAAAAACAAAAAAAAAAAAAAACATTTTTCCCCAAAGAAAAAACAAACATCGCAGATAAAACTGAGGTCACTCGCATTTCCCTCCTCCCCTTCCCTGGAGAGAAACTCTATTCTCCTCTTGCTCTGTGGTCCTTCCAATTATTTGTGTTTCTCTTACGACCGAGAGAGAGGGACCCGAAAATATTATGCAGGGATTCTAAATTGTTTATATACACAGAACAATAACATGCATATCTTTTTGAAATTTTCTTTTATTTCACTCAATACCTGTGCTATGTGTTGGAAATTCATGTATATTAATATGTATTATATACATGTATATTATATACATGTATATATACATGTATATTATATACATGTATATATACATGTATATTAATATGTATTATATTTTATACATATAAATATAAATTTATACATATAAATATACATATACATATAAATATGTATAAACATGTATTATATTATATACATGTATATATACATGTATTTTAATATGTATTATATTTATTTTAACTTTAATATCATATGTCCTTATATGCACATGCCAGGATTTATTTCTCCATAAACAACAAATCAATGGGCATCGAAGGTGTGATCCAAATATATGTCGTGCACGTGCCCAAGAGTTGTTTTTTTTTTCATGTTTATTCATTTCTGAAAGACAGAGAGAGACAGAGCACAAGCAGGGGTGGGGTGGAGAGAGAGGGGGACACAGAATCCGAAGCAGGCCCCAGGCTCCGAGCTGTCAGCACAGAACCCGACGCGGGGCTCGAACTCACAAACCACGAGATCAGGACCCGAGCTGAAGTCGGACGCTCAACCGACTGAGCCACCCAGGCGGCCCTGAAATTGCTTTTGTAATCTATGCCTTTTTTCCTATGGGGTTGGTAGTTTTGGGATTTTGTTTTGTTTTGCTTTGCTTTTTTAAAGTTTATTTATTTATTTTGAGAAAGAGAGAGAGATTGGCAGACAGAGAGAGGGAATCCCAAGCAGTCTCCATGCTGTCAGCACAGAGCACAGCTTGGGGCTCAAACTCACAAACCATGAGATCATGAACTGAGCGGATATCAAGAGTCAGACAATTAACTGACTGAGCCATCCCGGTGCCCCTGTTTTTTTGTCTTTTAACTAATTTGTGGGAGTTCTTTATATATTTTGGGCAGAAACCCCGTCAGGTGCCTATGGTCGTAAATATCTTCTCCCCGTCTATGGCTTGTCTTTTAACACTAGTCGGTGTCTTTAGTTTTCCTTTTCATTATGAAAATATTCAATCAACCACAAAAGTTGAGAAAAGAGTAAAATGAAATCATATTATCCGTTACTCAGACTCAATTGCTAAAAGGCTTTGTCTCATGCGCTTTGCCTCTTTTTTCTGTCTTCTATCTCTGCTAACATATGTTCTTTTACTATTTTTTTTAATGTTTATTTATTTTTGAGACAGAGAGAGACAGAGCATGAATGGGGGAGGGGCAGAGAGAGAAGGAGACACAGAATCCCAAGCAGGCTCCAGGCTCTGAGCCATCAGCCCAGAGCCTGACGCGGGGCTCGAACTCATGAACCGTGAGATCGTGACCTGAGCTGAAGTCGGACACTCAACCGACTGAGCCACCCAGGCGCCCCTTTTACTATTTTTTTAAAGATTTTATTTTGGGGGCCCCTGAGTGACTCAGTCAGCTGAGCGTCCGACTTTTGCTTTCGGCTCAGGTCACGATCTCGAGGTTCGTGAGTTCGAGCCCCAAGTCGGGCTCAGTGCCCGACGGGGCAGAGCCTGCTTGGGATTCTCTCCCCCCACCTCCCCACACCGATTGCCCGCACTCTCTCTCTCAAAATAAATAAACAGTTAAAAAAGATTTTGGGGTGCCTGGGTGGCTTGAACCCACAACCCCGAGATCAATAGTCACACGCTCCACTGACTGAGCCAGCCGGCGCCCCCCTACTCACACATTTTAAAGCAAATCCCAGACTGTACATCAGCAGCCGTCAAACCACGGTGGACACTCAGTACTCCTGCCACCGTGACACCTGCCAAAATGAACACTTTCTCCGCCACGTCACCTCGGGCGTAGTGACTGTGGATACCTGGGAGTTTTTCACTGGGCTTTGATTCTTCTGCTGCCAATCACAGACGTCCCACTGCCTGGCCCCGGGGTTACCACGGCCGTCCTTCTACGTGAGGACGACCCCGGAGGTTCCATCAGGTGGCAGCCAGAGAAGCCGGTGACAGCCTGCCCGCCCCCTGCGGTGTGCTCGGATCGAAGGGCGCAGATGTTTCCGGGGGGAAAGGGGGACTTGGGTACAAATACTAGATTCCCTTCGCTAGAAAGTCTAGGGATTCCTCCCTGCACTGCTGAGCCCTGCAAAAGAGCCCAAGTCACTGGAGTTAACGGGAAGATTGGAGCAGCTTTGGATAAGACACCAGTGAGGTAATGTCTGGTTTTTGTTGAATATCCCGGATAGATTACTCACCCTCGCTAGATACAAGGTGAAGATACCGTCGCGTACAAACGCAAATCCTGCAGGAAACGGGGCCCCCGCTGGCCCCGGACTGGGGAGCCCCTGTGCTGTCCCAAAGACCCCAGGCAAACGGCCCAGTCGGCTCTGTGATCTTTGCAAACTCCTTTTCCCTGGGACCCCAGGCCACCGCCGAGAAGCGAGGCGAGGTGCTCTCTTCCGGCAAGATCTCCTCTCTGGCTGCAGGAGAGCCTCCTGTAGCCAGAACAGGCCCCCAGGGCGGCGCTCAGCAACTCTTGCCTTCTGGGCCCTCAATCCTGTGCCTGGACCAGTCCCTCCCATTTAAAAAGCACTTTCCAGGGGCGCCCGGTGGCTCCATCGGTTGAGTGCCCAACTCCTGATTTGCGCTCAGGTCATGAGGTCACGGTTGGTCGTGGGTACGAGCCCCACATTGGGCTCTGCGCTGAGCCCGGAGCCTGCTTGGGATTCTCTCTCTCTCTCTCTCTCTCTCTCTCTCTCTGCCCCTCCCTGCCTCGTGCTTGTGCACACACTCTCTAAAACAAAAAAATTTTGTTTAAGTTTATTCACTTTTCAAGAGACGGAGAGAGAGAGAGCATGAGCAGGGGAAGGGCAGAGAGAGGGGGAGACAGAATCCGAAGCAGGCTCCGGGCTCCAAGCTGTCCGCACAGAGCCCGACGCAGAGCCCGGACCTGGAGATCGTGACCTGAGCCGAAGTCGGACGCTCAACCGACTGAGCCCCGACAGGTGTGATTTTTTAAAAATAGAAACACAGTCAAAGGGGCACCGGGGAGACTCAGTCAGTTGAGCATTCGACTCTCGGTTTTGGCTCAGGTCGTGACCTCACGGTTCATGAGTTCGACCCCTGTGTCAGGCTCTGTGCTGACAGCGTGGAGACTGCTTGGGATTCTCTGTCTCCCTCTCTTTCTATGCCTCTCTCTCTCTCTCAAAGGAAATAACATGAAAGAAAGAAAGAAAGAAAGAAAGAAAGAAAGAAAGAAAGAAAGAAAGAAAGAAAGAAAGAAGAAATTTTATTTTAATTTTTTTTAATGTTTATTTATTTTTGAGACAGAGACAGACAGAGCATGAATGAGGGAGGGTCAGAGAGAGAAGGAGACACAGAATCCGAAGCAGGCTCCAGGCTCCGAGCTGTCCTCACAGAGCCCGACGCGGGGCTTGAACTCACGAACCGTGAGGTGATGACCTGAGCCGAAGTCGGAGGCTCAACCGACTGAACCACCCAGGCGCCCCAAGAAACACATTTTAAATATGTTCTTTCTCTCAATCTTCAGAATACAGCTGTGCCTGGTGACTGTGGATTCAAATGTCGGCCTCTCTTCCTTTCTTCTGATAAGGCTGGAAGGGAAAATATGACCCCGCACCAAAAGGGAACAAACCGAGGCCACAATTGTTCAAGAGTAAATATGCACAGCAGGGGACCCTGGACTCCGACACAGCTCTCCTGGCCGCACCTGTCCAGACCCCGGGGTCCTGACTCCTCTCAAGTCCTTCCTCCGGTCGGTCCCCCTAAACCTCTCAGCTGTGCCCATCGTCACCCCTCCGGGCACGGTGCTGGGCTCTTGGAATCTGCTAGCTAAGCGAATTCTCTCAAAGCGCCTATGATGCTCCTTCTACACAGCAGGAAGCGGATGCCCGTGGTGGCTGTGATGTCCCCAAACGGCGCCGGGGCCGTCTGGCTTGGTCCTAAGGGCTCGCCCGCCTCAGACTCACTCAGGGAGTCCCTCGAAGGCACCAATCGTCCATATCCTTATTCCCCAGCCCCAAGCACCATGTCTGGGACAACGGATGTGCTTGGCAGCTACCTGCTGGGTAAGCACTCACGTAGCCCAGGACGGAGGCGGGGAAGGAGGCTTAGGAAGGCCATTCTGTCTGAGCCTGGACCCCCAGGCTTTCCCCGGGCACAAACTCCTTCCCCGGCTTTACCCGAGACCCCCAAACACCCCACCCTCCGATGGACTCCGAGCCACCGTCTCCTGCAAAGGCAGGACCTACTGCACGGCTCCGGGGGCCCCCAGCCTGCCGCCCGACGCCAGTCCCCAGGACCGCACTTCTGTGTCTGCGCTTAGAGGCCACGGGCTCCCCGCGAAAGCTGGGACTCCGACTCGCAGCTTCCAAGGTCACGTGCGGAGGGCGGAATCAGATGGGGAGCCCTTCCCAGAACGTCCGGGCGAATCAGCTGCTCAGGTTGGGACAAATCCAGAACATGTGCCCACACGGGGCAGCGGATTGCACGCCCTAATGTGAGCCAGCTGGTCTGCAGAAATGGCCCACGGGAGGGACGGGGGCCTGGAAACCGCCCAGAGAGCAGACTCCTCGGCGGGGGGAAGTGATGAGTCGACTCTGCCCACGAACAAGGGCTTTACTGAAGTCCTTGCAACAGGCCTAGCAGCCGCTCACCTTGGGGTAGCCAGAGTGGGGTGACCCCTGACCCTTGGCGGGGGGGGGCACCTGGGAGCTCAGTCGGTTGAACGTCTGACTTGGTCACGATCACACAGCTCATGAGTTCGAGTCCCGCGTCGGGCTCTGCGCGGACAGCTCGGAGCCCGGAGCCTGCTTCGGATTCTGTGTCTCCCTCTCTCTCTGCCCCTCCCCTGGCCACACTCTGTCTCTCTCAAAATAAATGAACATTAAAAAAATGTTTAAGATGACTCTTAGATTCAAAGTTCTAAGGCATCTGGCCCCAGGCTTGGCACGGACATGGGTGAGCGTGGCCCTGGGGGCGGGGAACCGACGTGGCCACGCTGGGGGCAGCGTGGGTGCAGAGAATCGAGCCTGACACACAGATGTGCTAGGCAAGACGGGACAGGATGGCCGGACGGGACGGCTCAGCCTTGGGTCCGGAGAACAACTTTCTTCCGCGTCTTCCTCTCTCAGCCACGGTCACTGCCGCAAATCAGCAAGCCAATTACCAGGTCCAATTATCTCCCTTCAGCCTCCTCCTGGCCCCAGCTGCCACGGCTCTTGCCAGAACTCTGCTCACCAACACCCTGGCCCCAAAAGCCCCAAGTCAGCGAGAGAAGGTTCTGCCCGCCGGGACCAGCTGCCGGGCTTCCCGACGCCAACATAGGCCACGGGAGTTCAAGGCCGGCTTCAGAGCGGTGCTGGGGCCCGTGGGCCGCTGCGTCTGGACCGAAATGAGGTGGGGGCGCCCGGCCCCCTGGAACCGCAGCAGCCGATGGCCGCACCCCTACCCTAGGAAGTCGGGAGGCTTTCGAGGCCTGTCGCTCCGTGGTCAGGGCTTGCCTAGAGCCGAGCCCGGGCCTCCGGGACGAGCACGGCTGGGAGACGGGCCAGGGCTCACTCGGGGACGCTGGGAGAGTCCCAGCACCGTGCCACGGCCCGGCCACGTTCCCTTACGCTGCCAAAGCAGATGTCCCACCTCTGCCCAAGGGTGAGGCCGAGACCCACCGTGTCTTCCTGCCCCGAGCGGGGGCGCTCACTCCTGAAGACGCCCACGCCAAGGAGCCCTCCGAGCGGTACCACGGTGACTCAGCCCCCCCGCCTTGCGGCCCAGGGGACCAGGACCGGGCGCGCGTCGCCGGGCAGTTGCGCATCCTGAGAAGCAGCAGAAGTGACTTGGGGCCGCTGCTTGGAGAACAGGGGCGTATTGTGCCGTTGGGTGCAGACGGCCATAGGACATCTGTCGGCCCTGTGCAGACGCCATCCGGGCCCCACGCAGGGGGTGGACGGGCCGGCCGGGAAGCTGGGTGGTTTCCAACCGGAGTGGCAGGAGGGCGGCTGTGCCCGTGGGATGCTGGCGACCCACGTCCAGTAGAAAGGAGGTTTAGAAGCCACGAGGGACGTGTTTCCCAGCCCTCACCCCACGCGTGTGACAGTCCGGATCTCAGCACGCGCACCTGACATGTCTCAGGGGGTACAGAAACCCCACTAGTGGGTGATTAAAGAATGTTTTCCTAAAATCACTGGTCGGTGGGGGCGGGCAGTTTCTCCCTGCGTCATCAGCAACACTGACTGAGCGAGACAGTCTGAAGTGTCTGGTTACAAAGGTCAGCGCCTGCCCCCCCCCCCCGTCGCGCCCCCCCCCCCCCCAGCCCCTTCATCCTGAAGACAGACCACAAAGGGCAGAAATGCTTCCCAGGAGCCTGAGCCACCAGACACACCCAGCTTGCAGCTGGTCGCTCACCGGGGGGACACAGAACACCCCACCTTTGTACCGAAGACAAAGGCTTTGCACACGTTGTTCCGTCTTTGGCAGTGGCTGGAGGGCTGGGTGAGGTGGGCAGAGACGGGAGCAATGGACAGACACTCTGTGTGCGCCCAGCGTCTGAGGAGGAGAGCGCGGCCAGAGGGGGGGACGGGACGTGGGACGGAGCAGTCAAGCCTCCGACTGGCTCAGGTCACGATCTCACGGTTGGTGGGTTCGAGCCCCGCGTCGGGCTCTGACAGCTCGGAGCCTGGAGCCTGCTTCGGCTTCTGTGTCTCCCTCTCTCTCTGCCCCTCCCCTGCTCATGCTCTGTCTGTCTCTCTCTCTCTCAAAAATAACTAAACATTAAAACATTTTTTAAAAAGACAAAGTCGAGTCGGGGTGCTGGGGGGCGGGTGGGAGCACACGGCCCTCCGTGTCTCCAGGGGCCTCTACTCCCTTCAACGCTCTCTCTCCCAAGCCCACCAAACCCCAGGTACCCCAACCTCTCGCTGGGGAAGGTCCGCACCTGCCCCCTGAAAGCTGGTCTCTGCTCCCACCCTCTGCATTCGAAGGCCTGGCCATTCCGTCTGTCATAATCTGGCCTTTATCCTCAAATCCCAGCTCCCCTGTGCAGCCTGTCCCGATTCCCACCCACCCCCCCAGAGCAGAATTCTGAGACTTGATCGTGAACGTTGCTCATTACTGCTAGCCCCGTGCCGGACCCTGTCTTTCTTGTGCTGGGCCCACCCCGCCCTCACGAAACCCCAGCGAGTACCAGCTCAGAACGTGTCGATTGACTGCTGGACTGAATGACTGAAGACACAGGCAGCCGGGATCAGTCAGGAGCCTGCAGTCACCACTTCCCGGGCCACCCAGAGGGTTTCCAAGGCAGACCTCGCCGCCGAGCAGAGACGTCATCTGAGTTATTAATTAATGCAAACACAGTTCATCCAAATGCTCCAGGGCATGGTTAGAAAAAAAATCCAGAACACTGAAAAAAAAAAAAAAGGATAAAAATAACATTTACCAGCCTAGAAATAACTCCCAGGCTTTTCTCCCCTCCCTCCCCCCCCCCCCCCGGGCCCCGTCACCCTCCAGCTGGTTGTCCCCTTCCCGCACCTTCCCACCCAGCTTCTGTGGTGATTAACAGAACTCCCACCAGTGACTGCTAATTGGGTTAATGGAGGGACTGCGGACTTGTACTTGTCCCCGGGCTGCCAGGCCCACCGCCCTGGCTGCTTCCCGACTACCTGCCTCTCCTCTGTCCCCGGCTCACTAATTTGCAACAAGCACCTCCATTGTCACCCACACGTGGGACTTTGGGGGTTCAAGTGAATCTCCCTAAGGCGGAGAACAGAGGACGCTGCTATTTCGGTTTGTCTCGCGGACAATGGGGCCATTCTCTGGGGCCCGTGGGCAGCGCGGGGACCGAGTGGTGGCGGGGGGGGGGGGGGGGGGGGAGGCGGCCAGGCAGCAGCGTGCTGGGGCCCAGTGGGGGGAGCACACGGGGGCGAACTTGGGACTTCTCTTCCCAGCTTCTTGAGACTCGCATTTCATTCCAATCTATTTCAGATGCAACTGACAGCCAGGAGCCTGGGGATCTTGGTGTCCCCGCCTCCACGGGCGGGCCTCAGAACACCCTATTGTTTTCCAGATGTTTTCATTCTGCCCGAGTCTGTTTCACCTTAAACAGATCATTACCTGCCCAACTAGGGCAACGTCAGCCTTGTGGAGCGGGGTGCCCCTGAGACAGCCTCGCACCTGGGGGCGCCTGGACCCGCAGAGGCTGGGGGTTGAGGGGGGCATCCGGGTTCTAACCCTTCTCTGGTCTCTGAGCCCCTGGCTCCTGGAAGGAGCCTTGTCTCTTAGAGGAACTTTCTCTCCCTTTGCCCCTCCCGGCCCCGGGGTAATCCTACTGTCACCACCAGCTCCGGAGTGCTGGGTGGGGTCCCAGGGGCAGCTCTGGGCTACTCCCACAGACCCGCCAGGGAGAACTGTTTGGGACACTGTATACAGTCACACCTTCTACTGTCTGGTCCTCACCGCTGAGCCCCTGGCGGGGGGGGGATGCTTATGTCCACCTGACTCCCCAGTGTGCCCCTGTGCCCAGGTCCTGGGGGCTCCATGCGTGCTCGGCATTGCCTTGGGCTTTGACTATCTGTCAGCTTGCCTTAGCCCTGTCCCCCTGTGCTCTCACTAGCGTGTGAGCTCCCCGCACTCAGCTTTGTTTTCACTGGAGCCCGGGAGAGGTGCTCTATGAGTAATTAATGAATTAAACTGGGCTGCAAGTCCCTGGCGATCAAAATAGGAGCCCGGTGCGGGGGCTGGGGGGGGGGGCAGTGTCTCCAGAAAGGAAGGGTTGATGGAGCAAAACGTCACCGTCACCGAAGGCACCAGCAGCTTCCCCGGCTGAGCTGGGAGTGTGGCTCCCTGGGGACGTCTTCCTGGGGGGGGGGGGGGGACAGGGACAGCTCTCTGGGACTTTCTGCTCACCACTGCCCTCCGCTGGACACAGGGACGCGTCCGCTTGCCTTCCTTCCCCACTCTGGACACAGCTACTGGGCTAACCGGTTTCTCGGTCGGCTCCTCTTACCCGATTTGTTTCGTGTGACCCAGGAAGGCACCAGAGGAGCAGCGGCTGCTCTGACTCCCAGCGACTAGTGGGTTCATCAGACTTCTCACTTATAGGTCGCGTCGGGTTGGGGCGCCTGGATGGCTCAGTCGGTTAAGTGTGGCCTCCTGATTTTGGCCCAGACCATGATCTCATCATCGTGGGAGTCCTGCGTCGGGCTCTGTGCTGGGTGGGAAGCCTGCTCGGGATTCTCTCTCTCCCTCTCTCTGCCCCTCCCTGTCTCTCTCTCTCTTTCTCTCTCTCAAAATAAATAAATAAACATGAAAAATGAAAAGCAAGTCCCCTCAGTTTGCCAAGAAGCTGTTTTCATCTCCCCAAACGGAACTCGGCTGGGCCCCAGGGCTGGCAGGGATTTGGACACACGAATCTGAGGCTCGGGGAGGAAGGCAGGACTGAGCAGGAATCTGGGGGGAAGAACCGCAAAGGGGGACCCCCGAAGTCTGCTAGCTCGGGACGGCTCCCGAAGGAGTTGGGGGCCCCAGGATGCAGAGCAGGTAAAGCCAGGTGGGGAGAAGGAGGGACAGGGCCTGGCAAGTCTGGGAAGTTTTAAAGACGACAGGGTGGGGAGTGGCCTCAAATGGGGCCGAAGAGTCTAGTCAAGAAAGGACGGAGAGGTGTCTGCGGGGATCAGCGGACATCTGTGAGAGCCGCTCAGGCTGCAGGGTGGCCGCAGGGTGGCCAGAGGGGACACGTGCCACCCACGCGCTTGGGCTGACGGGGGGCAAGGATGGGAGAGCACAAGGGCTTTAGGTTTCGGCCTTGCTTGCTGGGCAACGGAGAGCGAAGTCCTACACCGATCTGTGCAGTATAATCTACTCTCAGACTTGGTTTCCACTTTTTTTTTTAATGTTTATTCATTTATGGGGGGGAGGGGAGGGAGAGGAGAGAGAGAATCCCAAGGAGGCTCCAGGGCGGTCGGCACAGAGCCCGACGCGGGGCTCGAACTCAAGAACCGCGAGATCAGGACCTGAGCCGAAATCAAGAGTCAGAGGCTTACCTGACTGAGCCGCCCAGGTGCCCCCCCCAAGATTTTGTTTATTTTTTAAATTTTATTTCTTAATTTTATTTTTTTTTTTCAAAAAAATTTTTAATGTTTATTCATTTTTTGAGAGAGAGAGAGAGAGAGCGAGCGAGCATGAGCGGGGGAGGGGCAGAGAGCGAGGGAGACCCAGAATCTGAAGCAGCCTCCAGGCCCTGAGCTGTCGGCACAGAGCCCGATGCGGGGCTCGAACTCAAGAACCGCGAGATCATGACCCGAGCTGAAGTCGGATGCTTCACCGACTCGAGCCCCCCAGGCGCCCCTCAGACTTGGTTTCTTCATCACCTAGAAAGGAGAGTTGCACAGACCCATAATCCCCTATCCAAACTCCTTGCGGCCACATGCTTTTGGGAATTCACAGCTTACTGGATTCCACAAGGCAACACGGTGCACCCGCCGTGAACCACCTAACACCACCGGCACAGACCAGTCTCCACCCTGTGCTCAAACACGCCAAGTGGGACAAATAAAGACTCCAAACAACCTTCCAGGAGGTCAGGTCAAGTTTTCTACCAACAGAGTTACTAAGATACTTTTGTTTTTCTGGGCTTTGCAGATTTCCAGGGTCGTGATAAGGACTGGAGGGCCCCCCTCACGGGATTGTTTTAACGCCCAAATGAGATACGTGTGTGTGACAATGAAGCCAAGTGCACTTTACAGAGGGCACTCCTCTGGTAGCCTTCCGGAAGCCGCTTGTCTACAGCTGGGAAAATAACCTGGTTCAGAGAATGCATCGAGTGTAGCCGTGGGCACTGGAATGATCCACGGAAGTCTAACCTCTTCCTCATCCGCATTTCTCTCTCTTCAGGGGCCGGGCCCAGGCCGAATGACGGGCACCCTCACCTTGGAAATCCCTGCTGTACTGTCACCCTTTCCGCCAAGGTGTGGTCTCCGTGAAGCTGGGACGAGGTCCGCCTTGCAACTGACAGACGTTCCGTTCCTCGCTGTGACAGAGCTGCATTGTCTCAACTTCTATGGTCTTTTTTTCCTCTGGGTTTTTTTTTTTTTTACTGTTTATTCATTTTTGAGAGACACAGCGGGCAGAGAGAGACTGAGACACAGAATCCGAAGCAGGCTCCAGACCCTGAGCTGTCAGCACAGAGCCCGACACAGGGCTCGAACCCGCGGTCCGCGAGTCGGACGCTTAACAGGCTGAGCCCCCCAGGCCTCCCGCTTCTGTTCTTGGTGGCTCTTCCACTCAATTCTCATTAACTGGGCCCCTGGCCCTCAGTCCTCCTCTTCATCATACCCTCTTTCCTACCCACAAGTGATGTTAGTAAAGTGTGGACAACGCAGCTCACCATTTCCTCCCTCCCCGTCCCCCGCAAGGCAGGGGGGAACCTTCCCCCGGTCACACATCTGTACCTTTGGCCCTCCCCTTCACACTCTCTTTGAGATCCCACTTTGCAATTTCTCTTGTACTTTTCATCTCTCTGTCTCGTACGATTCCATCTCTGGAAGTTACAAACAGGCACAAGCTCTTTCCATGTTAAAAATTAACACTCTCGGGGGTGCCTGGGAGGCTCAGGCGGTTGAGCATCCGACTCTCGATTTCAGCCGGGGTCAGGATCCCAGGGTTGTGGGATCGAGCCCCGTGTTGGGCTCTGCACTGGGGCTGCTCTCTCTCTCTCCCTCTGCCCCTCTCCCCTGCTCTCTCAAATAAACAATTTAAAAAAACAAAAAAACAAAACACTCTTTCTTCGCCAATGTCTTCAAACCACATTGTGAGCCTTCCGTGTATCGTTAGGCTCTGATAGAGTATAAAGCGGCCGCCTCCACTTTTCCATCTCTTCGCTTCTTTCCATCAATTGCACCCAGACCCCGCAGGCTGACCGCGGCCCCTCCGGCCTAGGTCACCGACGACCACCATCAATCGACTTGTTTCGGGTCTTTGCACCTGTGCCCTGTCTGCCGCCTGAGATCACTGACTGGTCCCTCCTCAGAACCTGCTCCTCCCCTCACGTCAAAAACCCTCCTGGCCTCCTCCTTTTCTCTCTCTGACAATTTCCCCTCTGCCTCTTTTGTGGGCTCTGCTCCGTCTCTCTAACCCTTCGAGCTTGTGGCTGTTCCCCAGGTTTGCCGTTAGTCTCCTTTTCTCACGCTGTCCTCCCACGCTGTCCTCCCACGAGGAAGGCTCCCTGATGCCCTATCTGCTGATGACTGCTGCTTCACACCCCTCCTGCAGTTTCTGACGGAGACACCAGCTCAGCTACCCGAGGGCTCCACCTGGATGTCCCGAAGTTCAAGCCCAGAACTGAACGCCCCGTCTTCCCCAATCTCCTCCTAGCTTACTCTTTTTTCCTTGCCCTGTACGGGGTGACAGCTGGAGCCCTATGAAAGGCATTGAAAAACTCATCTATGGTGGCAGAAAGCAGATCAGGGATCGTCTGGTGGCAGGGGTGGGTGTTGGGGGGGATTAAATACAAAGTAGCACAAGGGAACTTTCTGGAGATGAAGAAAGGTCTCCGATCCTGATTGTGGTATTGGGCATATTGACCAATGGGTATACACACATATACGTTGGTCAAAATGCAGCGGACTGTACGTTTAACACCAGTGTGTTTTACTGTACGTAAAATATAACCAAACAAACTTGGTGAAAGCAAGCGTCACCCCACTGCCTGGAGAGCCAAGGCACATCTCGTACCCTGGCGCAGGGCACCCTGGCTTCTTCTCTTCCCCCCCGCCCCTACACACCCGCACACTCCCTGCTCCCAGATCTGCAGTGGGCCTGGCTGTCCCAGGCACCCCCGGACTCCGCTAGAGCGCCGGCGACCCCCAGGCCACCGCGCTTCTTCCGGGGCCCAGTGAGCCACATAAAGGTCCGTCGCCCAAACTTTTCGGTTGCACTCCTGCGTTTCTGTCTCCTCCTCCCTCGCTAGGCTGCGGGCGCGACAGCCGGACCCGGTGGTCTCCGGGCTCTTGTCTCCTGCGCTTCCCGCCCAGCGGCTCCACCGCGGTAGCGGGACCCTGGGCCTGACCACGCAGTTCCGCTCCTCCAATCCTGCAGGGGGCGCTGTGGCACCCTGCCACCTGTCTCCCGGCTCTCGACTCCTCCCGGCGAGCTCCCAGACGCGCACGCTCGCGGCTCCGCCCCTCCTGGCAGCATCCCTCCTTCCCATTGGGCGAGGGCGGGCCGGGCCGTCCAATGGGACGGGGCGTTGGTGCGAGGAGGCGCCGCCATCTTGGGCCGCTGGGTCTTCGCACCGGTCGCTGGCTCCCCGAGGTGGGTGGAAGGTGGGTCGGGTCGCTCCGCCTGCGGTCGCGGGCCTCGCCTCCTCTCGCGCTCCGCTGCGGCCCCACGATGCCGCAGTACCAGACCTGGGAGGAGTTCAGCCGCGCGGCCGAGAAACTCTATCTCGCCGACCCTATGAAGGTAAGTCGCCGGCGGGGCCGCGGGTCAGGATGTCTTCCCTGCCGCCCGCGCGGCCTCCAGAGCTTCTCCAGCCCCCTGGCCGGTGCTGGCGGTGAGCGGAGACGGACTCTCTCCTCCCCGGGGAGCGGCCGGACGGGGTTCTCGCACGGCCCTGCGCATGCCCTCCTCGCCCCCAGGCCCTCAACCTCCCCGCCGCCTTCGCTGGGTTTACGTGTCTCTCAGGGCAGGGCTCCTCCCCCTGCAGCCGCGGCCCGGGTGCCCTCTTCCGACCTCCTGCAAATAAAACCGGGACGTTTGTCTGTCCCCGCCGAGACACTTGAAAGAGGGCCCCCAGTTGGGAGGCATCCGCACCCCTTAGAATCGTGGTTCTTAACCTTTCGGAGGTCGGTGCCCTCTTGAGTAAGTGAGAGTGCTTGCACCGTTTCCCCAGAACATCAGCGTTTGCAGATGGGTTTAGGGGGCTCGTTCACCACCGCCACAGAAGTCGTAAGTAGATGCCAGAGGTCAGGTCACCGTTAAAGGGCACGGAAGTCCCAGTGGCGGGAAGTTAAGCCTTCGGGTCTTGATTTTTCTTCCGCTGGAGATTTTATTTATTTTGTTGTCGTACCCAAAGAGTGTTTAAATAATGGGGCGCCTGGGTGGCTCAGTCGGTTGAGCATCTGACTCTTGATCCCGGCTCAGGTCATGACCTCAGGGTTTGTGAGTTCCAGCCCCGCATCCGGCTCTGTGCTGACAGCTCGGATCCTGGAGCCTGCTTCGGATTCTGTGTCTCCCTCTCTCTCTGCCCCTCTTCTGCTCATGCTCTGTCTCTGTCTCTCTCTCAAATATAAAGTAAGACATAAAAATAATAATAAATAGCTCCTTGCTAATTAAAAAGCTTGCTAGGTTTCTAGACCTAGAAAAGTAGCAAGAAGCTGTAAGACAATAAAAAGTCCATTCTTTACAGTAAAAGGTTGCAATGATAAGGGGTGGTGGAACGGGTTAGATGTTTTGGGGGTTGAGTATGTTGTTTATGACCGGATCCCTGGCTCCTCCATTGGCCGACTTCCCTGTGTGCAGGGACGCTGCTTCTCCAGCTCCAGCTGCGGGGACAGTGCGGCCCAGGACTCGCGTCCAGCAGTACCCACAGCTACCAGAGTGTTTGAAAACAGGGCAAAGAACATACACGTTCCCATCGGGAGCCATCATGTTTCAAGAGCAGGGTCGGGAAAATGAAAATAAAATGGTAGTTACAGAGGATTGCTGTGAACACGGCCAGTCTAGAAGAGGCCAGAGGGGGAACCTTTCAGCTCCTCACCCCATAGAAAATCCCAGTGCCCTGAAAACCTCTGCCTCCTCATGACAGCCTTCTGCGGGTGTGTGGGGAGGAGTGCGGAGGGGGAGCTGGACCAAGTTTTCTTGGGCGCCTTCCAGGTGACAGCCATTCAGGTCCTTCTGCGTGTGATTTATGTGAGTGGTTAAGACCCTCCCTGGAGGGAAACGAACAGTCTTTGGTACGTTAGCTGGTTTGCCCGGGGTCTAAGAGGTGAAGCCAAAGTTCAAACCCACTTCTCTAAACCCCGAGTCTGAGCTCTTCCTGCCGGTCTGTGAAGACGAAGAGACGTTTCCTCGGTCGTGCGGAACCCTCTGTCCTCTTCCACCCGTTGAGCCCGTCAGCACACCCGCCACCTTTAACGTCGCTGGAGACGGTGTTCCCGCTGGACCACGTAACAACCTCCTAGTCGGTCCTTCTGTGTCTCCGGTCCCTCCTTCATTCACTCAGGCCACACCGTCTGAGACAAAAACCGACTTCTCTGTTTCCTGCTTAAATGGTGTGTTTACACCGACTGCCGGAGAAAGTCCAGGCTCCCGGTCCACAGTCTGACCCTCTCAGTCTTTCTGGCTTTTCCTCCACTCTGGTGCCCTGACTTTCCAGAATTGTCTTCGTTCGTGCAGCTGCTTCAGCTTCTCCCCTGCCTTCTTCCCTAGAAGCAGAACGGCATGCATTTCCACAGCTGCCTTCGGGAAGCCTTCGCACGCCTCCCCTTCCCCCAACTTAAATCATTGTTTTCTCTTCTAGCATTTCCCCCCGCCCCGAGTATGCCTTCGTGGGATTTGATCCGTGCTGTCCTCTGTCTGGTGCTTCGGTTGAACTCACAAGAAAACAAGAACCTGAGGGCTTTTTCTCTCTTTGTGGCGTCTGACCTGGTTGTCTTAGGTGCCCCCTAACTTACAAAATGGACCCTCTTACAGTGACTCTCACTTCTCCTCATGAAGCCAGCAAGCATTCTTTTAACAGAGAGATGACTTTACATAGCTGTCGTGCTTTGTACATTGTAAGGTTTCGTTGTGTTTCTGGAAAGCTGATTATCTAAAACATGCAGAACGGAATTAAATAGCCCAATAAATAGAATCGGGTGTCCAAAGATAATCTAGTTGTAATTTACATAAGTGCTTGGTGAGTTCCCTTTTGCCCTTCACCAAAACAAATCTCATGGTGGCGGCCTTTTTGTCCCCCAATCCTGGGAGAGCAGAGAGCATGATGGGAAAGGCTGTAGGTTACAGCTCTCAATACCCCTTTTTATATTGTTTCCAGACTTGTCTTGAGATTTCAGGTTCTACATTGTAACCATTTTAAAAACGTTCCTACTGGGGCGCCTGGGTGGCTCAGTTTGTTAAGCGTCTGACTTCAGCTCAGGGCATGATCTCGCGGTTCAGGGGTTCAAGGCCCGAGTCAGGCTCTGCGCTGACAGCGTGGACTCTGCTTGGGATCCTCTCTGCCCCTTCCTCTCTCGTGCGCTCTCTCTCTCGTTATTCTTAAAAAAGAATAATGTTAGCCAAGTTGTGAACTCTGTCGGGAGGTGCTTTCTTTGAGGTGAGTATTTTCTTGGCTGCCTAACCGTAGCATGCCGAGCAGTGAAAGGAATTGTGTAGCATGGCGCTCAATGTAGGAATTACTCCGGAAAAGTTGAGGACGGAGACTTCTTTCCAAGACAGGGTTCTGCTTTTCTGTCGTAACGCATCGTGTCGTGCCATCATGATAAAGACGTGTTTGTGTCCGAATCCGCCTCCTGAGAGCCTGGAGGAGGGATGGCAGGGACCGCCGCGGCGGGGCTTCCTGAGACGGATTTGGACCCAGACGCCCCGTCTGCTGTTTTTCCCACTGCTTTTCCCATCATTCCTCTGTGGCGGGGTGGTGGGTATTGCAGGGTAGGGAGAACTTTCTCCTCTACCCCCCTTAGGTTTAGTATTTAAAACTGGGGACCCGCAAATCACCCTGACAAAGGACAGAGTAACAGAGGAAAAAACCCCGACACGTGTGCACATGAATGTGCGCGAGTTCACAAAGCAGTGTGACTGAGGAGACAGAATCGGGGCCTCTAACCCGTCTTACCAAGGTCCTAAAGTGTGGGAAGGAGGGTACCCAAAGGAAAGCGGGTTTGGAACTTGCGGGAAGAAGGGTATGCTGTGGGAATGTGTGGTAAATGAGAGTCGTAAGGTTTGCGATGCCCTCTTTTCCCAGTAAGGAAGAAAGGGACACCTTTACTCTTAGAAATTTATGTCGGGCGCCTGGGGGGCTCAGTCGGTTAAGCATCCGCCTTTTGATTTCAGCTCAGGACATGATCTCAACGTTGGTGGGGTTGAGCCCCACGTTGGGCTCCATGCTGACAGCACAGCCTGCTTGGGATTCTCTCTCTCCGTTGCTCTCTCTGGCCCTCCCCCTCGCACATGCGTGAGCGGCTCTCTCAAAATAAATAAACAAACTGAAAAAAAAAAAAAAAAGAAATTCATGTCACTTTTACAAAGGTTCATTTATGTCCTGCTTGTAGCCAGAAGGGGCAGAGAGAGCTAATTGCTCTGAGCTCGGGTCAGTCCTTATGCCAGAGTGATAGGTTTGAGGTGGCATGGTGGGGTCCCCTTCAGTAAATAGACCGTCCCCAACTTAACGTTGGTTGGACTTTCGGTGCTGCAAAAGCAATATAAGTTCAGTAGAAGGCATGCTACGAATTTGAATTTCGATCTTTTCTTGGGCTGGTAATCAGCAGACAATGCTCCCACGAAGCCGGGACCGCCGGTAGCAGGCCATAGCTCTCCATCGGCCACGCCATCAAGAGGATAAACAGCCGGTACGCTCCGAACCCCTCTGTACCCACGCAGGCATCGTTTGCAGTGTGGTGTTCGACAAATTACATTAGACGTTCAGCATTTTGTTATCAAATAGGCTTGGTGTTAGATAATTTGGCCCAACTGGAGGCTAATGTAAGCGTTCGGAACATGTTTCGGGTCCGCTAGGCTGTGACGTTTGGTAAGTTAGGTATGTGAAATGCATTTTCGACTTAACGATATGTATTTTTTTAAGATTTTATTTTTAAGTAATCTCTACACCCAACGTGGGGCTTGAACTCAACAACCTCAAGATCAAGAGTCTACTGAGCCAGCCAAGCACCCCCTTTCTTAAAAGTGATTTCTACACCCAGCATGGGGTTCGAATTCACAACCCTGAGATCAAGAGTCGGATGCTGTACCGACTAAGCCAGCCAGGCGCCCATGATATTTTCAGTGTATGATATTTTCATCTGATGGTGGGTTTATTGGGACATGACCCCATCATAAGTCAAGAAAGGTCTGTGTATCCTAAGCCGACTGAACCACCCAGGCGCCCTTAAGAAAGGTCTGTGTATTCTTGATGCCAAACCACCTGAAGAGTCTCCTGGACGTTCCCTGCATGTGGGTGTGTTTTGGGAATTTTCGGTACATCTCTTCCAACTGGCTGCAAGTTAAATACCCGGCTTTTAAAAAAGTTTTTGAAAAACGAATTGTAGCGATAGGAATGGACTGAAATACCTTTTCCGACCTCGTTTCGATAATAGCAAAGATGCTTCTGGGTGTTTTGGCTATTAATTCTAAAAGAGTGCTTTCAGCGTACCTGAAGACTAAGTTATTTTTGAAAAATGTTTTCTGACTTCACTGTTTCTAAATGTGTATTTTTATTTCAGGCACGTGTGGTTCTCAAATATAGGCATTCTGATGGGAGTTTGTGTATTAAAGTAACAGATGATTTAGTTGTAAGTATACATTTTTATTTGTTGCATACTTCCAGACTTGTTGGAATTAATCCTTTTGAAATTACTTCTGTAGCATTTATACAGATCGCCTGTTAGGATGCTTACTTTGCATTTTGTCCCAAAGTCAACCTCATTCTAGAAGCTGCCTTTATAGACTTTTGGGGAATAACTTCCTTCATCAACACAGTATGTCAGGTGTAATTTAATTACTTTCAGACTTGAAGCGAGAGGAGTGTGGAGACCCAAAGTGGACGCTCCTTATGAGCGTGTGAGAAGGTGACGGTATTTGAACGCAGGTTCTGGGCTTTAGAGTCCACCCTCTGTCCTTCCCCGTCTGCTCTGTCTTGTCACTTGCACACATCCCGGTAGTCCCTCGGCCCCCTGCCACCTGCTCCCCACCGGCCGCTGCTCCCCACCGCCAGTGGCCGTCTGCTGAGCTGCTCTCCCCTGAGCTACTCTCGTCTGCTGCGCTGCTCTGGGTGAGATCCCGTCAGCGGCCCCTCATTCTCAGACCTCATGTTCTCATCAGCTCGCATGTTGCCGGACCCCCCTGCTGGTCTGATGCGGGCAACCACTCTCCGGTGGGAATTGTTTTGGCACCTGTTGTTCCATTTGACTTTTTTCTCTCTTCTCTGTTTCATTCCTCTTTGTAATAAGTATTGGTTTCTCCAGGATTCTGTCCTTGGCCATCTTTCCATACTGCTTCTGGAGCGGTCCGTTCAGCCACGGAGCCCAGGACTGCCTGGGTCGAGGCCTGTCTCCAGATTTTTACATTTAGCTCATGCTTTTCTCCTCACTTGCCGCCCAGCTCTCTGTTGAGCATCCTCGCGTCGGTGCTTCTCAGAATTAGCCCATCTAGAGTGGAACCAGACTGCCACCTCCCGTTTCCTGGCCTTGGTTGGTTACACTCTCACCCACCTGCTCGGAAACCCTAGGATCATGTCAGGCTCCCTCCTTTCCCGTCCTCACCTGCACCGTTCTGCACTCGGAGAGCGTGTATTTTGATCCTCTCACGTGCCCACGTGCTCGCCCGGGCCTTCGGGAATGACCGGCCCGAGCGCCCGCGTCTCATGTCCCGCCACGAGGGCCCCGTCTTCGCTCTTCTCCCCTCAGTTCAGGGCGTCGTCCTCACCTGGCGAGCCTGCCAGACCGGTCTCCTGACTGTGTGCCTGCCGCCGGTTCATCTTCAGTGGTCCCGAGGGACTTCTACAAACGCACATTTGCTCATTAGGACCCTGCCGAGAAACCTTAGTGCCTCCCCCATCGCTGCTCGCATGGCCGCAGCCTCGTGTCCCCTCCACCCTTCGCCTTTTCTGTTACCTGGGGGCTCCTGGGACCCGCGGGCTATCGTGAGCTTTCCCACTTCTCCGTGCTTCGGAGGGATCTGTGTCCGTGTCTGCAGCTCTGAATCCCACCCCCGCCCCAGTGTGGCAAGACTGATGCTTCTCTTCCCAGACCCAGCTCAGAGGGTTGCTTCCCTCCAGCTTTTCTTTTTCGCTCTCTTTGTCCTGTATCGTCATTGTTTCATCCTATTTGTCTTCGTAGTAGATTGTGGGCTTCCGAGAGAACAGGGAGCAGAGAATTCTTACCTGTGTTGCTAGTGGTTAGCATGATGTCTTGATCCGGAGGGTACTTAGCGAGCAGGCGTTTATTTTCCACTACTGTTTTCTTTCGTAAGGTTTAGTTTTTTAAGTTCTCTCTGTGCCCAACGCGGGGCTCGAATTCACAACGCCAAGATCAAGAGTCACTCGCTCCATTGACTGAGCCAGCCGGGCACCCCGGTAAACATGTTTTTTGTAGGTTAGTTCTTTTAAACATCTTCTAGTGACTGGAAATCACTTTTTGTCTCCGGTTATGTATTATACTTTTGCATCGTATATTTGTGTTGAAGGTCCCATTGTCAGGTTGCACAAATTCAGACTTTGCGTGACCACCACGTGTTCCGGGAACCACTTAAGTTGGGTGACGTCACTGGAAACGTGAGACAGGACAAGTAAGCGGAGGTGCAGTCGGTCACACCTGGAATCAAGGCGTTTGAATCCTAGCTCGGCCCTTTCCCGGCCCTTCAGCCTTGGAGAGGTTTGGGCCAAAAGTTTGGCTTTCCGGGCCTCAGTTTCCTGACCTGGAAGCGCCCCGGCGGCAGTCACTTACCCTACTGGGGCGTGGCCGTAAACCACCTGTGGGGAAGGACGAGGCTCTGCCCCGCCTCTTCTCGGGCCGCACGCGTGTCCCTGAGCCTTGAGCGTTCACTCTGAGGATCGTTTCCCTGTGACGGGCACGGAGTGGAAACTGCTGCATTCTGTGTTTAAAACAGCAAACAACACAGAACTGACGTTCACACAAATTGAGGACCTTCCGCCTCTGGTCGTGATTCTGCCTGGTTCAGGACTCCCGGGTGGCGGTTTTGGGGAGGACTTGATGCATCACTCCTGTGATTCCTGTGACCAGATCGAAATACAATCTTGTTTCTTTGTTAAAATTGCTGAGAGTTAGTCCGTGTTTGGAAGGAAGCAGACACAGTTGAACCCATTCTCCTGAACAGTAGATCTGGGAATCCGCTCCAGCGGTAAAAATCTGGTCTCTACTCACCCTTGAAACAAGTTTGCGTACCTCCCTTGCTAATGCGTTTTAATAGTTAACGGTCCCTTCGCAAACTCAGCCTTGGGCTACATTTATTGTTGTCCCCATGTGGCTTTGACTTTTCTATAATCCCATTTGTGCATCGGTTTTTCCTCCTCCCATGACCGATTTAAACATCTTCTATGAATCTGAAATCTTTTTTGTGAGACCGGAGTGACAAGGCAGATCCATTCGCCCTCACAGCCTCATCACGAGATTGTCACACATCCCACGATGTGTGAGCAAACATTTTCAGTAAGTGATTTTGGAGGGCAGAGTGGATTCAGACCATTTGGGGATGATAAGATCGAACTGTAGATTACTTAAGTTGATGAACATTATTGCAGGATCGTTCATTCCCTTTGTTTAAGGCTCATGTGAACCCTTCAGATGGGCCGGAGAAAAATGGACCTATTATTACAAAATGAGGGAAAGAGCTGCCAGCTGAAATTTGATATTTTTGAAGACTGTAGAAAAATGGTATTTGAGAGACCTCCGGCAGGTCTTAAGTACCTGCCTAGTGAACAGTGTAACTTACAGCAAAGAAGAATTTGGTTTGGATTAAACACCGTACATCCCTTCAGCATATCAAGGTTGGACAGATTTATGCGGTTTAGTTGAGGCAGTGACCAGCTGTGAGCAAGTGATGCTGGATTTTCTCTTAAATTCTCATTACTGCCTCCTCCCCATCTCCCATTTGCGGTAGGAAAAGTGATCCTGGTCCTGCTATGCTTTCCCCAGTATAACTCCATTATTTATGACCAGATCCCAGGGGAAAAATAAGCTGATTCCAGTCCTTGAGTCCTCATCAGACCCCACAGCAGGATTTAGCTTATTACTTAATTGGTCATTTTTGAGACACCTCTGATAAAGTTCATTTCATTTTTTTAATTGACAGCAGTGGAGTTGGGAATACTGTAAGATACTAAAGGAATGTAATTGCTGGGGTCTTAAAAACCTGAGTGTATTGGGGCGCCTGGGTGGCTCAGTCTGTTACAGCTTCTGACTTGGGCTCAGGTCATGATCTCCTGGTTTGTGAGTTCGAGCCCTGCGGTCGGCTCTGTGCTGACAGCTCAGAGCCTGGAGCCTGCTTCAGATTCTCTGTCTGTCTGTCTGTCTGTCTGTCTCTCTCTCTCTCAAAAATAAATAAACATTAGAAAAAGAAAGAAATGATTATATTTGCCTTAGTATGACCTCTGGAGGGAATGGGATAAAATGTGGTAGGAAAGACTCAGGTTTGTACCCAATCCTACATTTGCTACATTGTTAATCCAGTTTTAAGAGTTAATGTGCGAGTTAATGTGCGCTTTTGAAATTTCTGGCAGTGTTTGGTGTATAGAACAGACCAAGCCCAAGATGTCAAGAAGATTGAGAAATTCCACAGTCAACTAATGCGACTCATGGTAGCCAAGGAATCCCGCAGCGTTGCCATGGAAACGGACTGAATGGTTTGGAAGGAAGATGACCCTTCTTTGGAAGTAAATATCTTTTGAATTTGAAAACAGTGTCGGGAGAGAAAATACTTTATGTAACTAAGTGGGCTCTTCAGAAGCGGGAGATCGTTTTTTGTACTTTTTTGTAATGTTTGCGTTAGAGAGCTAGGACTGTAAATGCTTTCAGGTAGAAAGCCTTTATTTATTTTTGGAAATTGAACAAGAAATGCATCTATGTTGGAAACTTTTTGCAGATCGATGTTGGGCGAAATACATAATTATTCCATGGTTAAGTTTGTATCCGTAATTTGAAAATGAGCTGTCAATAAAAGCCCATTCTTCCTTAAATTTAGTGAATCTGTCTTTAAAAGAAAATGAACCGTATACATTTTGCTGCATTGATAGGTTTCTTCTGGAGCATAACGATTGTGTCGTTGAGGACCCACCACCGTCGGGTACGGTGAGTGGAATTCTGTGCACAGCAGCACGCCTGTCTGTGGGCGAGGCGTCTCAGCTGTGTCTCCAAGTGATCATGGAACCAAGTATGCTTGACCTAAAACGTTGCGGCTTTAGCCTGCAGTTTTTACCATAAAGGATTCGTAGTATCATTCGCTTGTTGAGCAGATATTTGCTTTGAATCCAGCTTTCAGTGCCCGAGAACAACCGCAGTTACTTCAAGCGCATGGTCACTGCTGTACTGAGACCACCGTATTCCAGAAGGCCTTGCCACGCGTTTCCCGTCTGTGTTTTCTCAGAAGGGCTAACGATGTGACCCGTGAAGTCTGCGGGTGTCTGCGCCACCGCTGCCCGTCTCTCCCTTCACCAGGATGTTGTGTGACTGTCACGATGTTATGTTGTCCGCTGAACCAGAAGTATGAGGTTATTTGATACTCATCGTATAATTGTAACCCGAGTTTCACCACCTAAATGTTCGCGTGTTGCTTCCTATGTTAAAATATTTTTTGTTAGGAATTTGTCATGTTGAACAACATTTTAACCTGGGAAATTCCGTCAGCCATATGACTTTTTTCATGTTTCCGAGAAGTCTATAAAATATTATATGGATATATGTTGTCTCTTGAAGTTTTTAACTTCTCAAGAATTTATGGATTTCTTGACTGGCATATACTATATTCATTTAGTCTAAAATAAGCCTAGTGATACTGTAATTTTTTTTTGTCTGTCAGTGCCTTTTATTACATGACTTTCTGTGAAGATCTATGTTGATGGCAAGGTGGTTTTCTTGGTTAAGAAAAGTAACATCAAATAGTAAAGGGTATTTTGGGTTTGTGGTACCCCCGCCGCCTAGAACGAATGGGGTCACTGGAGGATTTTTTGGATCTTTTTCCTCTCATTTACACCTTCCACTTCTTAACGGTACTTCGTAAAAATAACCTGGAAGGGACAGACTGGGATTCGGGGTCCCGGGGTCCTCGTAGCTCAGAGCAGAGGGCGCACGCACGCCAGACTCCCTGGCCTCCAGTCTTGGCCCCACTGCTCGCCGACCCTGGTCTCAGGGTGCTTCGGACACCAGGCTCGCAGGTGCTCCTGGGACTTGACGAGGGCTGAATGGCGTCACCTCTTTCAAGCCCTCAGCGCGGTCCCCGCGGCGGGAAGCTCCATCACAAGAGCTGTCGGCAGGAGGACAGTTCTCAGGGAAAGGGTATGGCCAGCCTTTAGTTTTATTTCATAATTTTAATTGAAGGATTATTTAGGGACAGCATCTGCCTTTTCTGCCGAGAGCTGTGTCTATTATTAAACGCTGCTTCTGGCAGTCGGGAAGTGAGACAAGACTGCCCGCAACGGAGCGTGTTCTTCTGTGGGGAGAAGCCGAAATCCTCGAACCTAAAACTTGTGTTTATTTGTCCCTGCACAAAATAAAGTTATTAGGAGAATCCGTTGGTAAACGTTTTGCATTTCTTAAACACCACATAAACAACAAAACAGCAAACATCGTATGTTCTGAAAACTGCAGTGCCGTATCCTTCATTGTTCGTTTTTTGTTGGTTTTTTAATCATGAAGTGTTTCTAGACGCTGTAATCCGGCTTCCGGGGACGAATTTTCAGCACCTTGTCGGTGGCGTGTTTGATCCAACACTGCTGACGCTGAGACAAGCCAGGAGAAGTCACCGTGGTGATTGAGATTCCAGATGTAGTCAGCAGGTCAGATCGTCGCATTTCGTGTTTCTCTGACAAAGGCCCACTCTCTGCACCTTGTGAAGTGTTGCTGGTCGGCCGCACGTGTTCTCTGCCATCAAGGGTTGGCTTCTCCCCCTTGGGCCTCCTGGCCGGCCAACCTTTTGTCTTAAAAATAATCTTTCTCAGCCACAGATTTTAAGTCACTGATGAGACGCGGGATTGGCAGAATTTTACAGTCGATACCGCCTGCTGCCCTTAGAAATACCTAACGTTAACAACCGCCTGGTGGGCATGGCCTTCACAGTATTCTAAAACCAGTTCAAAATGAGACATGTGAAATTAGTTGCCCAGGAGCAGGAAGAGGTCCTGTCCTTCCCGCGTACTGAAAATGAACCTAAAAACCAGATCCCTGTATTCACTGCGCCCCTACCGTGCAACCTAGTAAAACCCGCCTTGTGGTAATGGCAGTATCGTAGTAGTTCGTAGTATTTCTCTTCGAGACGCAAGGAAAATGTTCCCCTAGTACTGCGGTTAAAATTTATGAGAGCGGAAGAGAGTCCCAAGTATGGCATCCCTCTTGCGCTAGTTGGGGGGCGCCTGGCTGGCAGAGGAGAGTGCAGATCTTGGTCTCGGGGCCGTGAGTTTGAGCCCCGCGTTGGGGGTAGAGGTTACTAAAAAACAAAAGCGCTGGTTGGGCTGGTTCCCGATGAGGCGGAGCTGAGTGCGTGGAACAGCTGTTTGAGGACCGTGAAAGGAAACCGGTGGATTAGGGGAGATCAGAGTTTGAAGTACCACTGAGCCAGCGGTGAGTCCTCTCTCCCCTTCTGGTATCCCCCAGCCTGAACTCGGCACACCGAGAACCTAGAAGTGAGTCCTGGGGCGCAGACGGGGGACCTCAAGCCCTCTCGGTCTGGCTCAAGGAGAAGGGTAACTCCTACTACGCCCAAGAGAGTGTAGAAATCCTTTGTTTTGGTTTTTTCCCTTGTTTTGTGTTCCCTTACAGCCCTCCCCCCAGGCAATCCCAGGACGGTCAGGGCATCACCTATAGCTGTATTTCCAAGAGGGTAAGAGCCAGTCTCCACTGCATTTTTCTCTGCCCTCCATCTACTTGGCCTGGGTGTAAACACCGTGGCAAAAGTAGTCTAGTGGCCGGAGAACGAGAGATAGAAGGAACCAGAAAGTATCAGAAGTCACAGAGAGGAAGAATTCAGAAAGTGACCTGGTAAATTGTTTGTGAACTCCTGGGTCCATTGCTGGGTCCATTGCCAGCCTGCACATATGTATGATCTGATCCTTTTCAGCAGACCAGAGACTCCGCCTGAACTAATAAAGAGACCACCACCCAAATCCCAGTCGGGCCACTGGGAGGCATTCACATGCAGTAGGTCCAAAAAGCACTGCAAAGATTTTGAAAGTTGAACTCATATTCCCACTTGCCTTCTGAAGGCTAGGATTCCAGTGTCTGATCAGCTGTCAAAACATTTGCCTGATCTTATACACATGAAACTAACGTTTTATGTCAGTTACGACGGAGTTAAACAAATAAACCTTTGCCTGCAACCTAACCAGGTTGACTGCCTGCTGAAAGAAAAACCTGGTATTTTCCGTAGGATTCAAACAAGACCCAGTTTGATGATGTTCGGAATGTCAAGGAAACCATCCAGAATTACCTGGCATACCAGGAAATGGGGAGAAATCTCCACTCTCAGAAAAAGACCATCCGGAGATGCTAGCACTGAGCTATCACAGATGTTGGGATTATTTGACAAAGACATTAAAGCAACTATTACAAAAGTGTTCCAGCAAGTAATCAGGAATAGTCTTGTTGCCAATGAAAAAACCCAAATCACAGCAAAGAAATAGAAGATAGCTATGTATGTATGGAAGAACGAAGTGGAAATTTCAGAACTGAAACACACAGTAACCAAAATTAACTCCCAGAATGGTCTTTAGTGTAATGGAGGAAAGAGCAAACTTGGAGATAAACGAAAAGAATTTAATCTGAAGAACAGAAAAAGATTGGGAGACAGCAAAGACACGAGCAGAGCTTCAGAGAGCTGCAGGACGATAATACAGGGTCTGACATTTGTGCCTTCAGAATCCCAGGAAGAGAGAAGAAAGCATGAAATATTTGAAGAAACACTGGCTAGAAAATTTCACTCAAATTTGGTGAAAAACTTAAACCTATAGATTCAGGAAACTCGGAGACCCATGCCCCAACAAGTACATTTTAATATCAAAAGATAGGTCCTAAGAGCTTTAAAACATTGCCAAGAGAAATTAAGATTTAAATGAGTGAGCTATTGCATTCCCTAAATTGATCTATACCTCCATTGTATCTCTAGTTAAAATCCCAGCAGGCTTTTTTGTAGAAATTGATACTCTGATCTGAAATTCACATGGAAAAGCGGAGGACCTGGTCGAGAATAGGGAACAGACCCACACACACGTGGGTAACTGATATGTTATAGAAATGCAAAAACGAGTCATGGAAAGAGGACAGTCTGTTCCACAAATGGTGCTGAGATTATTAGATATTTGTTTTGGATTTTATTATGTAATCCACACCCAACATGGGGCTCAAACTCAACAACCCCAAGATCAAGAATTGCACGTTCCACCAACTGAGCCAGCCAAGTGCCCTGCAAATAATGTAAACTTTGGCCTCTGCCTTGTACCATGTACAAATATTAATTTAAGATGAACCACAGGGGAACCTGGGTGGCTTAGTCAGTTGGGCATCTAACCCTTCATCTCAACTCAGGTCTTGATCTCAAGGTCGTGGGTTCGGGCCCCACATTGGGCTCTGCTCTGGGCATGGAGACAACTGAAAGGAAAGTATTTTAAAAATTTAAAATGAACTATGGATCCAAATATAAAGCTATAAAAGTTCTAGAAGAAAACGAGGATTTTTGTGACCTTGGTTAGGCAAACATTTCTTAATCTGTATGCAGCCTATAAAAAAAAAAAATTAAAATCTTCTGTTCTTCCAGAGTCACTGTTAAGACAATGACAAGCCACGTATCAGAAAAAATTATCTGTGAGGCTCCTAGGTGGCTCAGTTGGTTAAGCATCTGGTTCTTGGTTTCAGCCCAAGTCATGATCTCATGGTTCGTGGGATCGAGTCCCATATCAGGCTCTCCACTGTCAGCAGAGTCTGCTTGGGATTCTGTCTCTCCCTCTCTGCGCCTCCTCCACTCATGCGCTCACTCACTCTCTCAAAATAAACTAGAAAAAAAATTATTTGCAAAGCATATATATATAATATATATAAGAACTCTCATATAAAAAACTGAAAACTCAATAACCGCCCCCCCCAAAAAAGTACACAAAAGATTTGCACAAACACTTCACTGGAGAAAATGTACAGATGCCCAAAAGCTCATGAAAAGATGTTCAACATCATTAGTTGCCATTTAAAATCAAGTTTAAAAATAAGAAGAAGCAACCAGAATTCTCATGCAGCTGATCGGAATGTAACCTGATACAGCCATTTGGAAAACAGGCAGTTTCTTTTAAAATTATGCATACATTTACCACACACACAAAGGCCTGTACGTGATATTATGTGATATTATTTTAAAGTAGTCTCTACACCTAACATGGGGCTCAAACTCACAACCTCGAGATCGAAACTCGCATGTTCTATGGACTGAACCAGCCGGGCGCCCCAACTTCTACATGAATATTGATAGTGGCTTTATTCACTAATAGCCCCAAACTGGGAACAACCGAAAAGTCCATCAACAAGTCCGGTTACTGGATAAACAAGTTGTGGCACGTCCACACGTGGCCATACCACTCAGCAATGAAAAGGAATAAACTGTCAACACACACAACAACATGGGTGAATCTCAAAATAACTATGCTCAGTCAAAGGAACCAGATGTGCAAGAGTTCCATACCGAATGATTTAACTTAGGTAGATTTCTGGAAACTGCAAAATAATCGACAGTGACTGCAGATCAGTGGTTCCCTTGGGGTAAAGGGGCACGTGAGCAGAAGGAATTGCAGTGAGACGCGAGGAAACTCGGGGGGGGGGGTAACGGGGGTCTTCACCAACTCTCTCTTCCTGGGCTGCTCCCAGCCAGCATCTGACCACGGCAGGGGTGCCAGCAGCGAGCCAGTCCTGCCCCATGCGGCCTGGCCACCACTTCGGGTGGCACTGCCTTCTGAGGCTCTCCCCAGCCTCTCCCTTCATGGGTGTTTCTGCCAGTAAATCTGCACGTTTCCCATTCCAGCTTGGTGTGTTTTCTGGAGGACTTGACTTTATACAGTGCCTTCACGTGTGTGTCGTCTGAATTTGAAGATGTTTGCTAATTTTCTGTTGAGTTGTTGGCATTTCTTTAAGGGTTCTTGGGAGCTCAGACGAGTTCCTTAACCTCAGTGCCTCAGTTTCCTCCTATGTGAATGGCAATGATAATAGTATTTCCTTCATAGGGTTGTAATACAGATGAAGGGAATTAATCACGTGTAAAGTACTTAAAAGCGTGCCTGGCACATAGCAGTCTCTACGTGTTCAGTAAACATAAAAAAAAACAGCGGTCCTGAGTGTGTTCAGAATGTCCTTTGCTATGTACGTTGCAAACGTTTTTGCCCAACCCGTCCCTCATGCTGCACTTTTGCGTGGGGATGATTTGGTTCCTTGCAAACCGGTTTCTTTCCTGTGGCTGCCACATCAAATCACCACAAGTTTAGTGGCTTAAAACAACACGAATTTATTCCCTCAAAGGATCAGAAGTCCAAAGGGACTCTTAAAGAGCTGAGAAGTTGCCAGTAGGGCTCGCTCCTCCTAGGGCCTCTAGGGGAGAATCCATTTCTCTGCCTTTCCCGGCCCCTGGCTCACGGCTCCACATTACATCACCCCATTTCTTTTTTTTTTAATTTTTAAAAAATGTTTATTTTAGTTTCGAGAGAGAGCAGGAGCAGGAGAGGGGCAGAGAGAGGGAGACACAGAATCTGAAGCAGACTCCAGGCTCCGAGCTGTCAGCACAGAGCCTGACGCGGGGCTCGAACTCACGGACTGCGAGATCATGACCTGAGCTGCAGTCGGATGCTTAACCGACTGAGCCACTTGCACTCCATTTGCACCCCATTTCTGTCTTCACATCACCTCTGCCTCGTTTGTCCTTCTTGCTTCCCTCTTACAAAGACTCTTATGATTACGTGTAGTGCCCATCCACGTACTCCAGGATAATGTCTCCATCCCAATCACATGTGCAAAGTCGCTTTTGCCACCTAAGGCCGTATATTCACAGGTTCTGGATATCTTTGGGGGAGCCATTATTTCTCAGCCTACTAGAGATGGGCCTTTTGTCAGACACAAGTTCCAGATTTGGACACTGGCCACTGTCTCTCCTAGTCCATGGCTTTACGGTTTGGGCTGGATGTCAGTGTGGTTGGCATTCACACACACAACTCAGAAGCACAGGAGAGTCAAAGCCTGTGAGCTCACCCTTGGCCGACTTGACCAATGGGGGGCTGGGAGCTATTCCTCCCACTCCCTGGGAGCCGGGTGGACGGCTCCGGGACTCAGTTTATAAAGCTCCTCAGAAGGTTCCATAGAAGCAAGCACCAGTGGCCAAGTTGAAAACACATGCTTGTATTGTCTTTTCCTCCTTTGAACCTCTCAGCCCTCACTCCTGTCCCTGGGATGATGTCCCAAATGAGCTACTTGTCTGGAAGCCCACGTCTTACCCTCTGCTTACAGAAATATCTCAGAAATCAGAGCCAGAAAGAAAAAAGGAGGCAGGAAAAAGAGAGGAGAGGAAAAGCAGTTCAAGACTTAGATAACAGGAATCAGAAGAAGGAAAATGAAGAAATCCTCAATAAGATGACTTAGGAAATGCTTGCAGAAGTAAAGGACATGACTCTGCAGACTGGAGGGCCCTCCTAGCGCCTCATGTAACACGTAAAAGTAAACCGAGTATCAAAGCCAGTGACGGGATTTCAGAACAGTGCGGGTAAAGAAAAGATCCTAGAAGCTTCCAGAGGGAAAACAAGGTTCTTTAAAAGGATCGCGCATCGAAATGGCTTTGGACTTGGGGCGCCTGACTGGCTCTTGATCTCAGAATCGTTGAGCTCGAGCCCCACGTTGGGTGTAGAGATGACTTAAACAAACAAACAAACAAAAAAAAGAAGGAGGATGACTTTGAATTTGCCAGTGGCTACTACCAGAAACTAGGAGATCATGGAGCAAGGCCATCAAGCTTCTGAGGGGAAAATCTTTCCATTCTGGAGTTTTGCATCAATCACTGGGAAACATCGAATAAAGACGTTCTCCAGCCACACTTCAATTATGTTTTGCTGAGGTAACAACCCCCACCAATCTCAGTACCGTGAACAAAGTTTAGTTTTTTGCTTACGTTAGAGGTAGCTGTGGTTCCACAATCCTGCTCATGCTCCAGTGTCTTGACTCCAGGGTCGAGGAGGAAAGAGCAAAATCTCACAACAGCTCTCAAAGCCGGTGCTCAGATGTTGCGTCATATTCTATTGGTCAAAGCAAGAGACACGTGCAAGCCTGCCATCGGTGACCTGGGGAATTACACTCGTCTGCAGGGAGGCACCGGAGGTCACGAAGCAAAGGGCAGGATTGCCTGGGAACAGAATCCACACGATGTCTCAAAACTTTACCTCCCACCTCTGGGATGCATTCCTCCAAAATAAAGGAGTGAGCCAAGGAAGAGAGGGGTGTGGGATACAGGAAGCAGACTCGTAACAGGAGGGCCCCAAAAGGGTCCCCAGGGTGGAAGTGAAGGGGAGCCTGGCCGCAGTGGTGCACCAGGCGTGGGGCAAACACACTAGACCAGGCAGGTCGGAAGTCTCCATGGGCACTTAAGAACCATGAATTCGAACCAAATCCAACCTGAATGAATTTACTCGGAAGAGCTGTGCATGACCGATTGGGGGGTTGGTGTTGAAGTTGGGGCTCCAATCATGCAAAATTAAGACATGTTAATGTCAGGGAAAATGAGTTAAACAGGAAAAGAAAATTGATCATGGTTCTATAGATCAGCCCTGAATTGGCTTCATAACAATGAAAACAGTGAACAATTATATAACTAAAATTAGTTGGGGATTTGGGCAAGGATGGGAGTCCACAGAGGGACGTCAGTTGAAGTAAGAGCTCACTTCCACACTTCCTGTTGAGGCCTTCCACACGTAGTGGCAGAGATGTGAGTGGGGACAAAAGGGAACCAACATAAATACACAAATATAAAAAGAATCCACTAGAAGGGTTAAACCTGGCTTTTCACTCTTCCAGGAGAATGGGGGTTGGGGGTGAAACTACTATTGTCTTAAACACTTTGAGCCATTTGACGCTTCAGATTAAAACTGACGAATGAATGCTCAACATCATCATCATCAGGGAAATACAGATCAAAACCACAATGAGACACCACTCACACATGTCAGAATGGCTAACATTAACCACTCAGGCAACAGCAGATGTTGGCGAGGATGCGAAGAAAGAGGATCTCTTCTGCACTGCTGGCGGGTGGGAATGCAAGTTGGTGCAGCCACTCTGGACAACAGTATGGAGGTTCCTCAAAAAATTAAAAATAGAACTACCCTATGACCCAGCAATAGCACTGCTAGGAATTTACCCAAGGGATACAGATGTGTAATTTGTAGGGGCACATGCACCCCAGTGTTTATAGCAGCGCTATTGACAAGAGCCAAAGTATGGAAAGAGCCCAAATTGTCCATTGATGGATGAATGGATAAAGAAGAAGCATGTGTGTGTGTTTACACACACACACACACACACACACACACAATGGAGTATTACTCGGCGATCAAAAAGAATGAAATATTGCCATTTGCAACAACGTGGATGGAACTAGAGGGTATTATGCTAAGCGAAATTAGTCAGAGAAAGACAAATATCATATGACTTCACTCATATGAGGACTTTAAGAAACAAAACAGATGAACATAAGGGAAGGGAAGCAAAAATAATATAAAAACAGGGAGGGGGCAAAACATAAGAGACTCTTAAATACAGAGAACAAACTGAGGGTTGCTCGTGGGGTGCTGGGTGGGGCAATGGGCTAAATGGGTGAGGGGCATTCGGGAGGGCACTTGTTGGGATGAGCAGTGGGTGTTAAACATAGAGGATGAATCATTGGAATCTACTCCTGAAATCATTATTGCACTAGATGCTAACTAACTTGGATGTAAATTCAACAATAAAAAAAAAAAACGTGATTAAAACACGGGGTGGGGGGGAGTTTAAAGAACAGCGCCCCCCCCCCATCAGTGCCAAACTGGAAAAAAATTATTTTCATAGTCAAATGAGGTGTAGAAACAATGCAGTGTCCGGGGCAGACCCGGACTGAAGAGGGCTGAAGAGGGGCCTTCCTGACCTTGAACTTTGTGTTTACTTGTGAGCTTCTTGACTTCCTCCTGTTGACTTGATTCTCACACAATTATGTCGTTGATCATTGCCCTTGACACCCTGAGAACAGGGTACCTTCCAAGGTCTCGGGACACCTGGAGGAAGTAGTCTGGGGAGTCAGTGCAAAGTCACGTGGAAGAACTTTGGGGATCAGTGAGTAATAACCTACCTTTTTGGGGACGTGGGGAAATGTTTTCAAATCCAACAAAACATATCTTCAATTGGTGCCTGGTTTTTTGTTTGTTTGTTTGTTTTTGTTTTTTTTTTTTAATTTTTTTTAACGTTTATTTATTTTTGAGACAGAGAGAGACAGAACATGAATGGGGGAGGGTGAGAGAGAGAGAGGGAAACACAGAATCTGAAACAGGCTCCAGGCTCTGAGCTGTCAGCACAGAGCCTGACGCGGGGCTTGAACTCACAAACCGCAAGATCATGACCTGAGCCTAAGTCGGACGCTTAACCGACTGAGCCACTCTGGCGCCCCGGTGCCTGTTTTATAAATGTGAAATCCATAGAAAATCTAAGACTACTTCCTAGTAGTAACTCAGTACATAGGATATATTCTGTATTAGTCATTCCTGATCTCCCCAACAGACACCTTTGCAAACTATCTTGCATCATGTTCACGGTCAAGTTTCTAGAAACTAGGGATTCTGCTCATGTTTTATTTATTGGGTGGTTCCCATGTGGGTGGTTATCATATGTATTGGTAGCCCCATATACTGACAGATGACTGGTAAATATACTTGACTATGAAAATGATGAGTCGACACAGATATGAAATTACTCTTTTTATTTTGTTTTTATTTTTTAATTTTTAGTAATCTCTACACCCAACATGGGGCTTGAACGCATGACCCCGAGATCAAGAGCCACACGTTCCACCAACTGAGCCAGCCAGGTGCCCGATACGAAACCATTCTATATAATTAACATTCTTACAAAATTCTCTCTCACCAGGACATTTTGTAAAATGCCTATTTGGTATCCCCACCCTCGCTTCTTTAATGTCCTGGTGGATTTGCAATCTGTTCATCTTGAAGTAATGAATCGTGGGCACTCTGCCCTCTTGAGAACCTAAAGTGGAATAAAATGTAGGCAGGTTCTGATGCAATCAGCAAGCTCTCGGTTGGTGTCTGGTAAAGGAATTTATTGGTGAATATGGGGAGTGTCCTGATAGCAGATCGCGCAGGGCAGGAGTCCCGGGGGTGAGCCAGGGTGAAGGAAACGCTTGAGGTGAGGAGAGAAAGGGGCAGCGGTTTACAGGAACCAATCCGAGCCTGGGGTTTGAACTCAGGCACGACGCATGCTCTAGAATATGAAGGAAAAAGCAATGAACCGGGAGGGTCCGGTGACCTCAGAAAACAACATTTATAAGTTAATTCTTATTTGTATCCATGTGCATGGTTTTTAAAAAATAAAATAATCAAGGCTTAGAATAAAATAGAACAATCCCCATCCCTCACGTTTCTTATTCTACCTTCCAAGTCTTTTAGCATTTCCTTCTGTAAACGGAAATCACATAATGCGAATTTCCAGGTTTGTCGATTTGGGACATTGTCTATTGATTTTATGGTGGGTAAAGACTTAAGTCGTGTACCCCCACCTCCACTGCTTGGAATGCATCCTTCCCAACATAGTGGCTTTTTGTTAGATCAGCAGTTTCCACAATCGTGACCACGTAAATACTACTCACAGCAGAGCCAAGCAGGGTGCCATGATTACGTTTTCTTTGTTTTTCAACTCTTTCTTTTGCTTATTTTTCTGTGTTCCTTTCCCTAGTTTTTCCCCCCAAATATGCCATCATATCCGACAAATGTCTATTCATTTTATTTTCCAGAAGCTTCTATCAGTTAATGTATGTATTTCCTCCCCTCTCTGGGGACCTGCCTCCCGGGGCCCTGGGCCTGCTGCACAGTTACCAGCCTGCTGTACTCCTCTGTATTAGATCCCCTGTTCCCAGTGACCGTGTCGCCTTTCATAATTTACTCCCTTGTTTTGCCGGAGCACATCCACTGGTTACATCTCAAGAAAGGGTACACAAGAAATAAAAATGTTTTTAGTCCTTGCATGTGTGAACATGTCTCTAATTTGTCCCCATACTTCATTATAGGATTCTTCGTTGAAGATAATTTTCCTCCAACTTTTGAAGGCCTGCTTCACCATCTTATGGCATCAGTATTACTGCTAAGAAGACTGGTGACATTCTGGGGCACCTGGGTGCCTCAGTCGGTCAAGCGGCTGACTCTTGATCTCAGCTCAGATCTTCATCTCGGGGTTGTAAGTTCAAGCCCCGCCTTGGGCTCCACACTGGGCGTGGAGCCTATTTAAAAAAAGGAGAGCATCTGGGTGGCTCAGTTGGTTGAACATCCACCTCCTGATTTCGGTTCAGTTCATGAACCCAGGGCTGTGGGGTCGAGCCCCACTTCAGGCTCTGCACTGAGTGGAGCCTGCTTAAGAGATTCTCTCTCTCTCTCTCTCTCTCTCTCTCTCTCTCTCCCCCTCCCTCCCTCCTTCCCTCCCTCACTCCCTCTGCCCCCCCCTGCTTGTGCTCCCTTCTCTCTCTCTCTCTCAAAATATAGAAGACTGATGACATTCTGACCAATGAGTGTTTGCGTTGACCTCTTTATGTTTTTGTTTTTCTCTAGGAGTTTTTAGGAGCTTATCTTTTCTTCAGTATTTTGAAAGTTCACGACCACTTGCATTGGTGTGGTTCTGGCTTTTTATTGTGTCTTTTCAATCTGGAGACTTCTGTCCTTTCGTTTGGGAAATATTCTTGGATTATTTCTTTAGTAATTTACTTCTGTCTATATTATCTTTTCTCTCTTGTGGAACTCAGATTAGTCTGCAGATTTCTGGATTGATCTTCTGATTTTCTTTCTTTCTCTCTTTGCTGTCCTCCCTCCCCCCTTCCTTCCTTCCTTCCTTCCTTCCTTCCTTCCTTCCTTCCTTCCTTCCTTCCTTCCTTCTTTCTCCCACTGTCTATCTCTTTGGTTTCTGTTCTGTTTTTCTGGGAGAATTCCTTAACTCCATGTTCTGACTTCTCTGTTGAAATTTTTATTTCAAAAAGTGTTACCTAATTGTCTGAACGCTTCTTTGGTTTATCACCTCCTGTTCCTGCTTCATAGATACAATTCATTTCTTAGCTCTGTAGATAATTCTAGCTTCTTCTTTTGCCTGCGAGCTCTTTCCTTCTGTGCTTTGCCTTTTATGTCAGAGGCTTTCCCCAAGTGTCTGATCATTTAATATTTAGGAGTGAGGCCCAAAAACACCAGTTGGAAGGTCTGTGTGCGTGGTGGGCGGGACCCCAGGTTGGCCTCAGTGGAGGGAAGATGGGGAGCCGCAGTTTTGTTATGAGGCCCCCAAGTGTCATTACCATTTGGCCAGTGGCCTTGAGGGGTTTTTTTTCCTTTCCTTAGGGAGGGGACCCTACCACATTCCCCCCATTGATGCTCGGACCCCTCTATTTTGGGTCAAAGAGCATCATCTTGGTTTAGAGGTTTATATTTTTATAACATCACTACATGCGTGGCCATCTTCTCTTAAATCATGTCCTCAGTGAAACTGAGACAACCAGGGGAACTAAACAGGGTAGGATTAAGCATGCTTCCAGAATTAGGAGGATAATTTTTATGAGAGTTTCGAATCCCTCGAAAGTTGAAAACCATCCTCTAAATAACTCCCCGGGGTTTTAACTGTTTCAGGTCTGGCTGGGGGCAGGAGAAGTCCTTTTCATTTCCTCTGTGATCTCTTCTATGACTTTTTTAAAAAAAATTATCTATCTGTAGGCAGCAGGTGCCCAGCTTAAACTTTTTATGAACTCCTCCCTCAGAAGCAAGCAGGTAGTCTAAGGCCCGGCGATTTTGATAGATGGCATTGTGCATTTCGGTTTGCTGCTTGGCCGGTAAGTCAAGAGCTCTGGCTGTTTCATTGGTGACAATTTCTACAACTGCTTGCAGCCTGATTATGAGGGTTAACACGTAGGTGGGAGTGCGGTGGCCCCAGCACCGTCCTCTGCCCAGGTGGCAGGGCCACGATATTGGATTATACACTCGGGAGGCCATTCGTCGTCTTTTAATTGCTGATTTGTGGGACACGCCACTTCCTCTGAGTCTCCCTGTCCCCACACACTTGGACTCCCAAACGTCTCTCTCTGGCAAGCGGGAGCAGGAAGAGGGATGGACAAAGAGTTCCCAGCACACGTGACCCTGACCAGCCTGGGGGGAGGGCCGTGTAGGCTGTCCTGCCACGTATCCAGGACAGTCCACCTGGACCCCCCATTTGATGGCTGCGCTGACACTGTCCCAGGCCTCTCAGGGAAGAGAGAAGTTAGACAAGGGGTGGGGATCTGGTTCAAGGTGATCTGGGGTCCCCCACCATTGGGTTTTCCAGGCAGTTAAGTTATAAAGTCTTTGGCCTAGGCAGGTTAAGTTTTTAACAGAGACGACGATGAACTTTGCCCCACCAGGCAAGAAGGTTTTTCCCAATAATTGAGCTTTAGAGAAGCCAAACCCCAGCAGGACTGGGGTATTTTGTTTTACTGTAAGGTTTGTGGGGATCTGATTTTCTAGTCTCTCATGGCCATTGTTTTCCCGTGTTGGCACCAACGAAGCATCCTGTCCACGAGAGGCAGGTGAGTGGGTGTCACAGAAACCTCTCCCCACGTTTGCAGCCGGCCCGGACGGCCTCGGCCAATCCTGTGGCAAAGAGTAGAGCAAGAATCACAACAAGAGCAAGAAACAGGGCGTGACAGTGCGTCACAGCATGGAAACATCTAGAAAATAAGGACAGTCCTTTGTCCCACCAGACCTTCGATTCCCCTTCGATTCCTCAAGCTCCTGGCGTGCGTAGCTCAGTCAGCTTCCGGAGTGACTAAAGCAGGGCTGCGGTCTCCCGGAGCCTCTGGAGTGGCAGAACCTTCCGTGTGGTCAGCTTGCGCGGCGTGGATGGATCAGGAAAGCACTCCCAGCTTCGAGATGCCGGCTTCGCTCTGCCGTAGTGAATCCAGGGACCCACTTTGACCACCTTTCCTGCGGTAGGGGTGGACAAAATGACAGTGAACAGGCCCCTCCAGAGGGGTCTTAGGGGTTGGGCACTCCACCCCTTCACCCACACAGCGTCTCCTGGTTAAAGGGGCGAGCGTCTGTGGTCAGACTCGCAGGGAATCACTCCCTGACCCCCGTGGTGTAAGGTGGTTAGGGTAGAGCCGAGGGCCCGCATCTGTGCTCGCGGGGTTAGATTGTCTATCTCATTTAGATCCCCCCTCATGCCCTTGGTATTGGGGGGAGGGCGCCCATACAGGGTTTCATAAGGGGAGAACCCCGTGGGCTTCTTCAGCCTCCCACCTGCGGCTGCAGTCTGCCTCCCAGAAGGTCCCTGATCTCTCCCTGCCTGATGTTAACCCTTCCCTATTCACTCCTCCCCTGGAACAGGGCCTGTGACTGGTTAGAGAACAGGGACGATGACGGCTCTGGCTTCTTCAAGCTGATAAGGGGCGGTGCGGGGGTACAGCAGTCAGAGTCAACCCAAGTGGCCCAAGCCCAGTGGCCACGGTATGGTTGACAGGGAGGCTGGCAGGCATGAGACGGCATAAACGTGAGCAGACGTGAAGAGAAAAACACAAAGTAAAGATTCTGCCGACCAGCAAGACGGCATCTTAAGATGGCGTCCACGGTTTCCAAACCCGTCGGACAATCTCGGAGAGACCCTGACTTTGTAAACAACACACGTCAGGGAATCTCTTGTAACCCAGGTGATGGAGAAGCGGGAGCATTAAGTAATCAGTGGTGGCTCTGTTTCCAGGAGTTTGGCCCTAGGTTAGTTAAAAAAGACTTTTTCAAAGCCCCTGATGCTGGTGAGGTGTTATTTGGAGTTTTGCTGAGTATAAGCAGACAGTGTGCTTTACTTTGAGGTGTAAGACTTTTCCGAGAGCCAGGAGTCCGACTAGAGAAAGAGTCAAAGCAGTCGTTCACCCTTATTCATTTGCAGCTGTTTAGGGAAGCCATACCTGGGTATTACTTTATAAGGCAGAACTTTTATTACTTTCCGTGCCTTTTCTGTTTTGTAGGAGAAGGCCTTTACTCAGTTCGTACAAGTATTGGTCCATACCAGCAGGTGTTGGGATTCCTTTGACCTTGGCATCTGAGTGAACCTGTCAGTCTTCCCTGGACAGCCTCCGGTCCCTCGATTATCTGGGAGAGCAAGTTTGTGGTTGAAAGGAGCGTTTCTAAGACGCTGATATTCCTGGCACAACTGTCCTTGACGATTTTTTTTTTTTTCTTCAGTAAACATCCTTTGGGCCCTTTGATAAGTTTCATCCCTCCCTCAATGAAAGGCCTAATGCTGTGTTTTATTAATCTTTTTAGCTCTGTGAGCTCGGTAATCATAATTGCCCAGCTCTGTTTGTAACCATTCCAAGGGCTGGAAACAGACCCCAGAGCCTAGGAGTCAGACCCCAGTTTAGTTTCTTGGGAGGGTAGGTGGAATTGAGTCTTCCTTAATAATTGATATAGCAGCAAACTATTTTCCTGAACCCTGGTATCTACAGCCTACGACATCCAGAATTCCCCAAAACTCACACAATTGTTTATTCGGAGTTAGTAGCACCACAGTCTCTAATTCAGTTATAATGTCCCTTCCCAGCAAGGGAGTAAGGCTCTCTGGCATCATCAGGAAAGAAAGAGAAAAAATCAGGTTTCCCAAAGACATCCCAGGGGCTGAGCGAAACATTTAGTTACACGTTTTCCGGAGACGCCTCTAATCGTCACGCTGTGTTTGGATGGTTGGAAAGGAGGACAGAAAAGTTCACTCTGGTCAACTTTTTTTAGAGTTACCCGAGGCTCTGGGTTTCTGGTAGACAGTTGGTTTAGGGGAGCCACCGTGAAGAGCCCCAAGCCCCGGTCAGTCCCTTCCAGGGACACTGGTTATCTGAGCCCTCACAGACACAGGGCCCCGAGGGCATTCAGATGTCCAGTGATCGTCTCCACAGAAGGGGCATAGCTTATGGGGTTTTCATTTCGCTTGTCCCCTCTGAGGACGTTCTCATTTTAGTGCTCTGAATTCACGGCCATGTAAATGGCACCTGGGGCCAGGACCTCGGGAAGCCTGGTCTGACATAGTACGGAAGGCCACCACTAAGGCCTCAGATTGTTCTTTTTTTTTTTAATTCTCCTCTTGATCCTGGTTGTAATAAACCCCCCTGGCAGCTCGTAAGATCTCCTCCTTCCGGACCAACAGCAAGTTTTTGCCGTTTTCTCCGAATATCTGGGGCCCGTCGAGTGACAAATTTGTCTTTTATAAATTTTTTTTTTTCAACATTTATTTATTTTTGGGACAGAGAGAGAGACAGAGCATGAACGGGGGAGGGGCAGAGAGAGAGGGAGACACAGAATCGGAAACAGGCTCCAGGCTCCGAGCCATCAGCCCAGAGCTTGACACGGGGCTCGAACTCACGGACCGCGAGATCGTGACCTGGCTGAAGCCGGACGCTCAACCGACTGTGCCACCCAGGCGCCCCCAAATTTGTCTTTTAGAATCGTCTCAGCCTCAGGGGTGTCAGGGGGGATAGCCGTATATTTCACGAGAGCCCCCTTAACCTTTCCAGGCAGGCCACCGGGGTTTTATTATGTGTCTGTAAGACAGTGGCTACTTTAGCATAATTGAAAGGCTTAGCTTCAGACCTCCTGACCATATATCAAATTTCTTTGTAAAGATTTTCCTTTATAAACCTTTTACAACTTTACTTTGCTTTTAGATTTGACCTAAGCTTTTTTTTTTTTTTTTCCCTAAACAGCCAGTCTCATTTAGGACAAAATTACCTTTTTTTTTTTTTTTTTTTTACCTTTAACAAAAAAAGTATTTTCATTCCTTATATATTTTTTATATATCTACTTTTCCACACGCAGATTGCTTTCCTTATTTCCATCAGTCTTAACTGCATTTAGCAGAATTTTAACTCATAGAAACTTTAGTCTCCAGTGAAAACTAAGTATAACCAATTGTGACCTGTTACATCAGAATTTCTTAGATGGCAAATTTTTGAATCAATTAAGCACAAAACATGTTTTCCCACAGATCCAAATATCCTTAGTTTTTTGCAACAAGTCAGAAGCACAAACCTACATATCTAGTAATTAGTGCTTTAGCCTCTTATCTCGTTAGACATCCAATGAATTCAATCCCAATTTATCATGCAAGCAAAAACTAATGTTTTAGGTTACCAAAGACTTTGAAAGCTATCTTTTTTTTTTTTTTTAATTAGTTTTCTTTATTTTTGAGAGGCAAAAAGAGAGGGAGACACAGAATCCGAAGCAGGCTCCAGGTTCTGAGCTGTCAGCACAGAGCCCAATGCAGGGCTCAAACTCACGAACCGTGAGATCATGACCTGAGCCAAGTCAACCGACTGAGCCACCCAGGAGCCCCTTTGAAAGCTATGTTAACAATTACTCATGAAAACTATGAGACAGACGAAATTAACCACCACTTTAAGCCATCCTTTTGTTAACAAACTGGAACAGAGATAACATGAGCTCATTTGACCTTCAGCAAATCTAGGTAGAGTAAAAGTTCTTTCTTATTTAATGTTGATAAGCATTCTTTATCTCAAACCAACAAACTTAAATTGGCTTAAACATTGAATACGTTTTACTTGGGTCCACATAAGACAGTTTGTTCCCCGTGGTTGATTTTTCCCTGGGACGTTGGTGGGGAAATCTGACTTCGGGGGTCTTTGCTCCTCGACCTCTGGGGAGGTCAAACTCCAGGTTTGTTTTGTGTTTTGTTTTGTTTTGTTTTGTTTTGTTTTGTTTTGTTTTGTTTTCCACAGGTGGAATTAGGCAGTCAGTGTCAGTCCGGAGAAGCCAGGGGATTTCCCTGAAACAAAGGGAGTTTAAGCAGCTGCTTGGGAATATTCCTTGAAGTCCCCGTTCTGAGGTAGAGTAACCAGAGACAGTTGGCTCTAATCATCACAGTCATTGACCCAGCAAATGAGGGAGAGACAAGTCCCCACACAGTCACACGGCGACTCCAACCCACAGCCGAGCGCCCAGCGCCTTAGAGTTGTGGCTTTGTTCCTTGTCCCTTTTGGAACAGCTAGGGCAGCTCCGGGAGGTGATCAGGCTCCCCTTCTGCCTCTCAGGGGCAGGTCTGCCAAGAGGAACCTGGGTTCTTACCGGTCTGATGGGCGGCGCTCCCTGCGTGGTTCCTGGGCCTCACGGGTTCCGCTGGCACACATGGGGTCCTCGCCCCGGCCAGAGGGCTAGTCTCGTGAAGATCGAGCGATCCCCTGGTGCCAGGTGAGCCTCCTCTCCCTGCGCCCCGGGGTTCTCATCCCTGGTGACAAAGGAGGTGGAAACGCACCGTCTCTGAATCCCGGACGAGCCCCCAAGTCATGCAGCAGGATTTTCACACAGAGTCGTGACGTCAAGGCTTTTCTTTCCTGGAAGCAACTTTATTCCTGCCAGCACCGCTCAGTTGGGTTCCTACCCAAAGAACTGAGTCCCGAACACCACGTGGCGTAGTTTTTTAAATATATTTTCTACTTCCTTGTCTCCCGTATATGGTAACATGCAAACATGCAGTCTGATTCAGTGGTCTCCTGTTACAAGGTCGTGAGGGATGCTGTCACATAGGCGTTTGGCCAGGTTGCCTTGAGGTTTCTTTTGTTTTTTTTCTTTCCTTAGGGAGGGGACTCTACCACAAAACAAGGTTCCTGTTTTTAAAAAAAAGTGGTGGGTCAGATTTGGCCCGTGGGCTGTAGTTTGCTGATGCCCCACAGGTCTAGATCAAGAATCTGCTTGCTTCCGGTTGAAGAAAGGTTTTCAGCTTTGTCTTGCTAACTCAGTCACCCTGCTTTCCACCTTACAAAAACTCGTTGACATTTCTCCTCCGCTGCTATCTTTTCTCCCACTCACTTTATCCCTGTGGAATTTACAGCTGTTTTCCCCCTCTGTAGTTATTTTCACGTTGTTTTCAGTAGCGGAGACAAATGCATATGTTTGTTAGGTCCACAAGTTTTTAAGCTTTTTCTTTCAAAATAATTCCAAACTTAAAAGTTGTTGCAAGAATGGTACACCCTTTACCCAGTTACAAATTGTTAATACTTTACAGCATTTCCTTTATAATTTCCCCCTCCCTCCTTCTATAGATAGATAGATAGACAGATAGATACAACCATTTCAGACCTGGTGTTCTATTCACTACTCCTTAAATACTTAAGTGCAGTTTAAAAAAATTTTTTAATGTTTATTTATTTTTGAGAGAGAGAGAGACAGACAGACAGTGTGAGCAGGGGAGGGGCCGAGAGAGAGGGAGACACAGAATCCAAAGCAGGCTCCAGGCTCTGAGCTATCAGCACAGAACCCGACGCAGGGCTCGAACCCACAGACTTTGAGATCGTGACCTGAGCTGAAGTCAGATGCTCAACCAACTGAGCCACCCAGGTGCCCCTTCAGTGTATATTTTCTAAAAGCACAGATATTCACTCAGAAAAGAACTCAATTTTCCAAGATTTATAATGCCGTTGTTGAATCTACAGACCTTTCTCAGATGTCCCCCGTAAGTCCTTTCTAGAACTGTTCTCAGCCCAGGGCCAGGTCCAGGTACAACACTGCGGTTGGTTTTCAGGACTCTATAGCCTCCTTTAATGAGGAAAAAAGCCTGTCAGCCTTGTTTTGTGTTTCGTGACACTGACGTTGTTTTGACATTGCCATTTTTGGAGATACAGGCTGTTAGTTTGTGGAACGTTACTTAATTTGGGTTTTGGGTGATTTTTCTCATGTGTTCATTTTTGACATAAAGAATGCTGTTTCCTTTGTGGTGAATCCGGAACTGATCTACAATTTTTATTTAAGATTGCTCCCCACCCCCACCCCCACCCCACCCCCCCCCCCCCCCCCCGGAAATCATTTTTCATTCTACTTGAGGTTCCTGGAAACTTTCCAGATGTTACAAGCACAGA